>NW_024884789.1:432230-641852 GCF_019232065.1 Centrocercus urophasianus
TTCCCACCCCCCCCCAGCAACTCGGGGACCCCCCTTTAGCAATGGGACCCCCTGAAAAGGTTGGGACCCCCAGCAACTCTGGCACCTCTCCCCTACTAAGCGATACGGGGAACCCCCCCGAGCAATTGGGACCCTCCAGCAATTGTCTGCCCCCGCAGCCACTCAGGACCTGCAGTAATTGGCTCTCCCCACAGCGCCTCGATCCTCCCCCCGGCCCCACTTTGTTTCTTGGGAGCAGGGGGCCGACCCCCCCCCCCGGGTGCATGCGGCTCCAACCCCGTGCAAACGGCCCCTGATGTTCGGGCAGTCCCAATTCATGCCGCCTTTGTTGTTTTCCCTTTCTTTTCCCCTCCTGCCAGTACTACGAAATGTCCTACGGGCTGAACATCGAGATGCACAAACAGGTGAGCGCCGGTGGGGGGGCTGCTTGGGCTGCTTATAAGTGACAGAACGGGCCCTCATGGCAGCAATGGGTCGGCAGCGGTGCGAGGTTTGGGGCGGTGGGATCCGCGTGCATTGGGAAGCAAGGCTGCGTTTTGCAAGGAGCGTTGCGGGGAAGCGACCTCGTGCAGAGGAGATGCGTGCAGCCGGGGCTCTGCGTGCACATCCCGGGGCTGCTGCTCCGAGGTTGCAGCCCTGCTCTGAGCTGCAGGGCGCACCAAGGGCGGTGCATCGCTCGGTGCCGAGGAAACCGAGCGATGTTTGGTGCTGCGTCGGTGGATTTTGGGTTCTCCTCGCCGTAGCGTTTGCCCCATAGGGAAAGCGGCGCGGGGTGCGGTGTGCTGCCTTGATAAGATTACAGCTAAAGAGCCTCGGGGCCGTGGGCACGCGATGGTGAAACTTAAAGGAATAAAGTTATTATTGCAATGAGAGCCGATTACCGGCGCTGCCGCTGGCGGGCGGACGCGGTTCTGGTGATGCACTCAGGGCAGGGCTGGGCAGCAGTGCAGGCACGGCAGCAGTGCAGCTCGGCAGCGCTCTGCTCGGCAGCAGCACCGGAGCAGCGTTGGCAAAAGCTGAGCTGTGCACGGCTGTGCTCCCTGCTGCAAAAGGGCAACGGCCGCGACCGCCGCTCGGGTGGCGTTGGCTCAGGGTTGCTTTTTGTTGATTAATTAATGTATTTGGTGTTTGTTCTTTATTAAATATTGCCTTCCCTGGGGCTGATCCCAGCAGGTGCGCGCCCAGCCCCTGCCGTGCTCTGTTTCGGGTTGCTTGCTCTCTCCTGGCTGTCTTGGCTTCGCCACTGTGCGAGCGCACGGAGGTGTTGAAATAGAGCACGAAATAAGGCAGGGAAGCACGGAGCTTTTCTGCCGGTGGCAGCGCTGGAAGCGGTTGTTATTTCCCGGATGTTTTGCACCGGGGGTTGCTTGCATGTGAGAGCTGATTCGGGCGGGGGGGGGGGGGGGGGGGGCCGGGGCCGGGTGGGGCGGCTTTGCTGCGCTCCGTGCGGCGGCATCAATGTGTGCCCTAATGGTGCCGGGGGGGAACCAAGTGGCAAAGCGGGGCTGGGGGCTCAGCATCAGAGCACCCCCGCTCTCCCCTCCCGTTGCAGGGACCCCCAGCAGCCCCATGGCTGCGCTGCCCCCAGCCCCGGCTGACCCGCTTAGCGGTTGACTTGTGTTTATCTGCACACAATCAAGTAGACTGAAGTGCCTGAATTATTCATGCGGTGTCCTGCCCTCCAGACTTGACTGCGTGTGATTACATCTGCTCGAGACAAACATTGATGGATACTTCATCTTTAAGCAAAAGGGGATTGTCTGGCTGGGGGCTTATATAACAGATTATCTCTTCGGCGCTGAATATTAAGCGCTTCGTCCTCGCCCCGGCTGCGGTGGTGGCTTTTTTTTTTCTTTTTCCTTTTTCTTCCTTTTCGTTTCTTTGGAAGGGGGGAGAAAAAAAAAAAAAAAAAAAAAAGTAGTAATAACGGGACTTCCATAAGCAACTCCGTATGTGGGGAATAGTCGGGAAGTGACGGCGGTGCGGCGCTGCTGGGGGGCTCTGCTTTGAGCGGCAGAGCTCCGTTTGGGTTCCTCGATGCCCCCCGAGGGACCCCTCGTTCCGGAGCTCTGCGATCAGAGGGTGCAGGGCTTCCTCGAGAGAAGCGTGCGCTGGGAAGGGGACCTGCTGGCAGCGTGTTGGAGTGCTGTGTTTTGGGGCTGAGCCCTCGATGCTCCGGAGCATCCCCGAGCCACGCTTCCCCTTTGCTTTCTCCTATGGAATATTCCAAGAGCCCCGTGCACCCTGCGCTGGGAGCAGCGGATGGAGCTGGTAGGGGCGGGCCGCCGTGCTGGGGGGGCTCTGCCCTCCGCGCCCCCTCCCCGAATTTAATTCTCATCAGCGCCTCTCTCCACTTTGCTAATAACGATAGCAGCCACAAATAGCTTTCAACATGCCATTGACAGCCCGGTTGGAGAGAGCACTTGAAATAGTGGTAGACAGCTGAAAGTGCCCATAATTGTGTGCCGGAGTGAGAACCACGCTGCTCAAGAGCCTGATTTCCATGTGCTTACGGAGACAATCTCCCGGCTTCAACAGACGCTGCTGGTGCCGTGCGGGAGGTGGGGCTGAGCCCGGCCTTCTGCCCTGTGCGGGTTGGGGCGGTGTGCGGGGCAGGGCGTCTTCCTGGGGAGCTGGGTGGGTTTGGGGTGAGGGTGACGCCGGGCTCCCCCAGGAGCGTTGGTGGGTGGTGGTTCTTTTGCCTGGGAGCCGCGGTGGGATGTGAGGTGCTGTCCGTCCTGTTGTGCTGGGGTTTGGGATGGCGCTGGAAAACCGAAATCGTGCTTTTAAAGAACACACCGGTGCTGCCTCCAAGGCGAAAAGGGCCGGGCCAGCTGTGCCATGCGCCCAGCCTCGTGGCTCTGCTGTTGTCCCACCTGATGCTGGAGTTGGTTGAGATTTGGTCTGGCGCGACCCCAAAATCCCTTCTCAGATGGCACTGGGGGTGGCTCGCTCCTTGGGGCGTCCCGTTTCCACTTGGACCTTTGGGCAGCTCCTCTCAGCCTCGCTCTCTGTGCCCTCCGGCATTATTTAACCTCCCTGTGCCCTGCCCAGGTTTGGGGGGAGGGGGAGGGCAGAGGGGCACAGCTATTTAGCACCGTGCCTGCAGCCGGCGCCTGCCCGCTCTCTGCCCTCAGGGCGTGGGGGTCGGTGCTTGATTTACAGCCGGCATCCATGTGCTCTCTGTTGTGCCAGCCGGCCGCGCTCCCTGCAGCGAGGCGCAGCCCTGGCAGGGATGGGATGGGGATTAGTCGGGATTTCGGGTCCGACTCCTCGCCCTTGCCTGGGGCTGCCTCGTGCGTCCCAGCCTGCGTAGGTCCCTGAGTTCCTTGGAGCGTCCTGCTGAGTGCCCCCACCCTGCCCCCCTCCCTGGGTTCGGTCCCTGCTCTCCCCCACTGGCTGCGGGTGCAGCAGGCGCTTCGTGCCGCGGTGCTGCCGAGACAGGGATGCGGGATGCGGTGCCTGCGGTCGCCATGGCAACCCCGTGCTGGGAATGGGGAATTTTCGTGGTTGGAGCTGCCCGGTGGTGAATGGGCCCCGGTGCAGGGCAGTGCTGGGGGTGAAACCCTCCCCAGCTCCAGGGCCGCCCTTTCTGCCACCGATTAAGCATCTCGTGGAGATAAGTGGGGCTTCACGTGTGCAGAGTGGGCATTTGGAGGTTATTGGATCTCGTGTGAACGGGGAAATCCATGGCTGCAAGCATTGTATCTTAGCCAGAAGCACCCGCTTGCTTCTTGGATCCCCAGTGGGAAGTGGCTTTGCAGGAGGTGAAGCTTTGCACCAAATCTTGGCTGGAAATTGGGGTAAAATGGGACAAGAGAGCAGAGGGAGCTCTTGGTATGGATTGCTGAAGTGAGGGTGGGTTGGTGGTACCCAGAGAGCACCCAACACCTCCTCCCCGACGTCTGCATCGTGCTGGATGTGAGGTTCTGCCATTTGCACCCAAATGGCTGTGGCTAAAGGTTGGGTTTGTTCTGGAGCTCACCAGCACGAAGCCCTCAGCAGCTGCTCCCTGTGATGCTGGAGGAGCTGTGCAGCACTGAGAGCTCACTGCGTCCCGACCCGCCGGGCATCAGCAGAAGGCGTAAATATTTAATGGAGGCACAGTTTATACACGATCTGATCGATGTATGGATGCCAAAGCAGCCATTAAGGTGTCCCTGTGGCAGAGCAGTGGGCAGCGCAGGCACTGGTGGGGCTGTGGTGCACTGAAGGGCTTGGAGGGGTTTTGCAGCATTACCTTTTTGGATGGAGCCATTCTGTGCTGGGAGCATCCTAAGTGCAGGGCACGCTGTGTCTGTGCATTCAGGTCCATTATGGCCCCGGCTGCAGCTAATGCACCTGGAGCAAATGGAACAGCTCAGAGATGCCTCTGCCTCGAAGCAGAATGCCAGCAAATTCCCTTGACCCCCTCGAGGGCTAAGAAAAGCAGCAGGTGAAACCCGAGCAGCGATGCTTTCTGCAAAGCTAGTGGCCAGAAATACTGTGGCTGCTTTGAAGCCTAAACAGGCGCTGCCTGGGTGCCGGCTGCAGGGCCCTGGGGCTGTCTGTGCTGCATGGTTATCCCCCTGCTTCTGCCTGGTTCCTCAAAGCAACGTCGAGCTATTGAGTTGGCTATTTTTTTCCCCCCCTCCCAAAATGCAGAATTAGAGTTTTCCCCTCTGAGATCTAAAGGAAGAGGCAGCGCAGTGGGAGAGATGTGCCTGTGCTGATGGGAAGGGTTTGCAGCCATGTGATGGTGCTCCCGCCTGCCGCTGTGGGCTGAACCCTTATAGCTGCTTAAGAATTGCTTGTGTTGGAGTAGTGGATGTTCTAACAGCAGCAGCAGGGTGCAGACAGGGGACTGCCATGGCTCTGGGGGAGCTGCCCCCCAGAGGGCTCTGCCTGGAGGTGCTCTCTGTAGGGCCTCAGCCGTGGTCTGGGTGCCCTGACCCTGCAGGAGTTGCACCCCTGGGGCTGAAGCACGCGGTGCTGCCTCACCCCAAGTCCGTGCCTGGGTTTTTAACCAGATGAAAATGTTATTCTGGGTTAATGGAGACGTTGCAGAAACCACAGTTTGACAGCACGGGGCTGTTATTATTAAACTCCTAAATAGTGTGGTCAGGCTGACAGGTGTAAATGGTTACGGGTTAAATTTCTGGAGGGTGATGTAAGGAGGGCAAAAGCAACTCTGGCATCGGTCTGGGCTGGGGAAGGATCCTGATGAGATCAGAGCAAACCAGAGGCTCCACATGGCTCTGGCTGGGGCTCAGTGCTGGCCAGGCACTCGGTGCTTTGTGTGTGCAGGGGTTTCCCCTGCAGCAGTCCTTTGTGGAGCAGTGCTGGGGATGGAGCTTTGCAAGTACCCAGCAAGCATCTGCACGTTGCCAGTCCCAACCTTCGTGGTCCTCCTTCCCAAACTCAGGCTGGTGTGAGGCTGCTGGGGACACTTGGTCCTGTGATAGGAAAGGACCCAAAACACCAGAAAGTGAAAGAGCAGCCCCTGCCCTGCAAATGTAGGTGTGCTTTCACTGCCTCTTTTGGGAGCTGCAGTTTCCCTTGGTGTAGATGGGGTTATGGGAGGGGTGCACATGATTGCTTATTGCAGGAGGCTGCTTTCTGCTAACCGTTGCTTTTTCTTCTTCCCTTTTTTCAGACAGAAATTGCTAAAAGGCTGAATACCATTTTAGCACAGATTATGCCTTTTCTGTCACAAGAGGTAAGATGTCCCTGGGCTCATTTCCCATGGGCAAAACCTGTAGGGGTAATGGAGCTTGGGGTGGGGGGGGGGTCCCAGCTCGGTGCCCGCATGCTCTGACCCACACGCCTGCCTCTGTCCCTGCAGCACCAACAGCAAGTTGCACAGGCTGTTGAACGTGCCAAGCAAGTGACAATGACGGAGTTGAATGCTATCATCGGGGTACGTGGACTTCCCAATCTGCCTCTCACCGTGTGTATACCCCTTTTATTCCTATCATTTACCATAACCAGAGGCAACCCTGCGCTCGGGCGGCGTCAGGGAGGGGCAGCACCCCGAATCCGACCGTCCCCCAATCCCTGATCTGGCACTGAGCGATGCTGTGGCTCCGCTCCCCAATTATCCCCAGCACTGGTGCAGCACAGGGAGCCCCCAGCACCAAACACCCACATCCCCAGGCTGGGAACTGTGCCGGGTTCCCACTCCCCGCAGCCCCCCAGCCCGGGTTTGCCTCTGCTGTACTGTTGATGTGAAATGTGGTGCACGCGTGGCAGAGCTGTTCCATGCATTGACCTTTACCCACTTGAGCGTTACGTGGATCTCGAGGGGTTTTCAGACTAATCTGTTTGCATATCTCTGTGAGTGGTGTAACGGTGTCCTCGGCCGTGCAGCAAGCCACCCATGCTGGATCTGCTCACTGTGGATAGCAGATCCCTGATGGGCATCCCGCCTTGGGAGCTCTTTGGCATTGGGTGTCTGTTTTCAAAATCACTGATTATTCATTTGTTTTTTGCAGCAGTGATTTGCACTTCTTTTCTCCCTGTACAAGGAGGCTTCTTCACCTGTTAGCATTTAACCTGTGCTTTTGGGTGCCTGTGGAGGGAGAACCTGGCTCCTTGCTGCTGCGATGGGAGCGCAGCTCTGTGCACCCTGCAGAACCCGGGGCTCTGTAGGCATCATTCCATTTTAATGGGTGCTCTGAGTGGCTGTGGGTGGGAGGCTCTGCTTTGGTTCACTGCTCGAAGCCGTAGCATGGAGTCAAGGCAGCTAGAGGCAGATATTGGAATTCAATTAAGGTAAATGAGCGGGGCTCGCGACCCCCATTTTCAAGGTAATTGCTTCCTTGGATCAGCGCTAACACGAGTGTCACCCCGTTGTTAAGCAGCCAGCCATGTAATCGTTTTGCCTGACAGAGCTGCACGAGGCAGGAATTGGGGGCAGCGAGGAAGAGAGCGTTGCAGCTGAGCTGGGCCCTGTGTGCCCAGAGCATCCCCCAGCAACGGGCATCCCATGGTGGGACTGGGCATGGCGATGGGCATGGTGATGGGCATCCCATCCCACACAGTCGGGTTCCGTTGGTGTAATCGTGATCCTAGTGATGTGAATGTCCAGGCAGGGCTATGGGGAGCCCAGTGCTGGGGGTGCTGCAGGTGTACAGCCAGTCTGCCCCAGTGCCCTGCTGCAGGTGCCAAAAACCAAATTGACGCATGCAAAAAAAAGAAAATGCATCAAATCGTTCAAACCTTTTTTTCGCCCCTTTCGAGGTCAAGAACTGTTAATTTTATGCATCTAGGCCATTGTCTCACAGTTCCTCTGCTTCAGGCTTCTGTGAAATTGAGCCCTTGATTTGGTTATAGCTCTGGAAATGATTAGACTACTTTACTAAATTTAACGCAAGTGGTGAACTTAAGTGGTGAACCATTAAATCGGTTAACAAAGGCATGAAGCATGATGTACATAATCCAATTAAAAACACTCTACGTATGAGATACTCCTTGCCAGCCTTTCTCATCAACCGTAACCTCTTCGTATCTTACCCATATTTGCCTGGTGCACGCCGAGAGACCCCAGGAGGGAAGCGCGAACGTCTCCGCGCCGTGCATCCATCGCGGCTCCTGGTGTGGGCTGGGATCTGATCCTCAGATGCTCTGGGAGCAGAATTTGGCCGCCTGCCTGCGCTGGGTTTGCAGCACCGTTGCAGCAAGGTGCTGCAGGGTGGTGTCTCAGGATTTAAAGGCGGCGTTGAGCGCTGGCTGCAGGTGGGATGTCCAAGCACAGAGCGCTGGTCTGCGTCTGCCCTTGATGTTGGGGCAGTGCTGGAAGAAGCAGCTTCGACCTGGAAGCAGCAGGACTGCTATCGCCCTGCATCCCTGCGACTCCTGTGGTGCTTTGTCAAGCAGAGCTGGGGCTTGCAGCCCTCCACCCCTGGCACCAGGCACCCCAGTGCAGTGTAGCTCCAGCTATGGGGCTGCAGCCTTGGGGATGGTTTTTTTGGTGATGGAGCTCCTGCAGCTGTGCCCAGGGTGCTGTTGGGAAATCCCCGTTGATGTGGGGTTTGAAAACCACCTTTTCTGGGGATGAAGGGAAGCTGGAGAAGGGTGGCACTTCTCAACTGAGGAGCATCGCCGAGGTCTGCTGCATCCCACTGCTCTGCTGTGCAGGATTTCCTCGTTCTGCATCCTCCAGGAGGGATCTGAGCCGCCAGCTCCGTGCTGCTCCTGCCTCTGCAGGGGAGGAAAATGCCCTATCTGTGTTCTTTGGATCCATCACAGGACGTCGTGCCTTGGTGCTCATTTCCACACCTCTGCTGATCCCAGGCAGCTCAGCGAACCGCAGGATGGATGTGTTTGCCACTAGCTTAATTAAAAAGGGAGAACCGGTGTTTTTCTGCTTCATTGGAGGGAAAGACTCAAAGGGCTGAGCCATCCTTGTTGTGCCCCACCTGAGTTTGGCTGTAGCAGGGCTGTGAGCCTTGATGCTGCATGGAATCTGCCTGCTGTCCCATTGGGATGCTGCTGCTGCTCCCTGGATTTGGTCACCCTGTCCCTGCTTGTGCCCACCTAGGAGGAAGTGTTGGATCTCAGTGCTGGAAAGCCACCAGGGCTGCTCTCCAAGGGAATGCACAAGTACTGTGGCCTCAGCCTTGCTGAAATGGGTGGAAAGACCATGAGGTTGGGATTGGAGAAAGCCCTGTTCCTCCTGCCCTGAGAAGGGGAGGATTGATCCTGGGATGTTGGCACAATCTGGCAGTGCTGGGAGCACTGGGGATGGCTCTGGGCATTGGGTCCTGAGGATGCTCCCCCCTCTGCACCATGGATGGAGCAGCGCCATGCAGCAGAAGCCAAAAAAATAAAAAGCTGCGTTGGAGAGGACCAAGCAGCTTATGCTTTTTCTCTACCAGCACTGTGGATGTCTAATTGCCTTCTGGATCTGGCTTCTGCCACAGCTGAGACCTTTGCACTGCCTGGAAGGAGCTGTGTTTGCGGATCATGCATCTCCTTCTCCCCCTGGAACTGCAACTGCTTGCTCCTGTCTGACTCCAGGTCACATCCTGGGTGGATCTCCCCAGTGCCTCCCACGAGGGTGCAGGAGGTGGGCAGGGGTGGGTGGATCATACCCTGCTCTATCCTCATCAGCACCACTGCCTTAGGGGGCTGCTCCTGGAGCCAGAAGCTGGGTGGGACCTGAGAGGTTGCCTCTGTGCAGGGGACTTTCCTTCCAGAGAGCTGCGTCCCATGCAGAGCTGCAGCAGGTCCTGGTCGTTTGCAGCGTGCACAGAGCAGTGTGCAAGGAGCTGGGTGTGAACTTTCCCCCTGCACAGCGATGGCACAGCAGGTGCAGAAGTCTCCTTATGGGCCTTTCTTGGCACCCACGGGCTGATCCCCATTCTTTGCATTTCCCTGTTGCATTTTATGAGCTGTGGGCTACGTTCTTGGGGCTGCGCTGGGCCCACCCAGCCCTGCAGAGCACGCAGCGGTGCATCCCCCAGCAGTGCTGGAAATATCCTGGATGCAAACACTGCCTCCTCCTTATAGAACCATGCACGTGGGGTTTTTTTGGTATCTTGCTGTGGTTTGCACCAGACTGCGCTGCAGTGCGTTGCTGGGAACCCTGTGCTCCCTGGGCATCATGGTGCAGCACAGCCCTGGCAGTGGGATAAGGGCTGTCTCCTGCCTTCAGCTTGTGGAAACTAGCACCGAAGGCAGCCTGCTACCTGTGACCCACTGGCTCCAGTTCAGTTTGTCTTCTTGGCGCTTGAAACAGCAGCATGAGGGATGCTCTTCCTTTTTTCCCTTCCCCTCCCCACGCCATGCCCACCTCCAGCTGCAGAGGATGGGGCTGTACCCATGGCTCCAGGATGCCTGGTTGGGGAAAGGGTCGCCTGGGGTGTCAGCTGCTGGATGCTCTGTGCAGAGCCATTTTCTGCATGCTGGGCAGCGTTTACACTTAGGCTTATTTCCATTGAAAAGCCAAACGGTGCAAACCTGCCACAGCAATTCGGATTGCCTTGAGTGAAGGATGACCACCGCACTGACACACGTGTGCAGGGCACGCGGGGCCGTTCCCCCCTCCCTCCCCAATCCCTCCTGCTAACCCAGTTCTCCTTGCAGCCGGCCGAGCGGAGTGTGAGCACAGCTGGAGATGCAGCCCTGCTGTCTCTGAGGCCGTGCCCTCTCCCCGCTCACCGCTGCTCTCATTGCAGCAGCAGCAGCTCCAGGCGCAGCACCTCTCCCACGCCGCCCATGGGCCTCCGGTCCAGCTGCCGCCGCATCCCTCTGGCCTGCAGCCCCCCGGCATCCCACCCGTCACCGGCAGCAGTTCGGGGCTGCTGGCGCTCGGCGCGTTGGGCAGCCAGGCACACCTGGCCGTCAAGGATGAGAAGAACCACCACGACTTGGACCACAGAGGTGAGAGCTTGGTTTTGCCTGCTCCCAGGCTGGGGTCACCCCGAGCAGCTCTATATGGATGCCTGATTGTTTTCTCTTGTGAATGCTAAACGGGCCTTTTGTGGACGGGGAAAATGCTGCGTGGGTTCAGTGTTTCCATGCAAAGCCACCTGTGTGTTGGCACAAGGAGATACAGGCTCTTCCCATTAAGGTCCTCTTTGCCCGATGGTGCCCCTGCAGCACCAGGTGCGTTCGGGCTGTTCTCCCTGCAGAAGGAGGAAAAAAATATCAGTAGCAATTATCCAGTGGCATGCGTGCCTCTGCACGGATCTGAATATCCCAGCAGTCCCCATGGATACCGGGTATCAACGGGCAAACATCCCACAGCGGTGGGGGTGGGCACCACTGCCACGTTGGTGACTTTGTGGGTGAAGGGCCTCAGCTCGGTGCCATCCCCTGTGATTCGGTGCATTGCCTCCATGTGCTGTGTGTCCTACCAGGGGAGGGGGGAGATGGTGGCTGAGGAGGGGAGGGGGAGTGGAGGAAATGCTGGAGAGCCCGGATGTGCCCTGGGTGCAGGCAGCAGGCAGCGGCGGGGGCTCTGTGTCTGCTTCCCTGCTCCAGCACCCATTCTAACTGTGATTTTTCTCTCTTCCCTTTGCTTTGGCTGTGCCCTCTGACCCCAACCGCTGCCAACAGAGCGGGACTCGAGCGCGGTGAGTGCAGCACCTCCTCCCCATCCCAAAAGCTCCGCTTCTGAGCGCCCGTTTTGTTTCAGCTCTCCTTTGAACAAGGGGTGTGAGCCCCGAGGGGTTACCTTTGGGGCTGATCCTAGGGGAAAAAAGAGAGAAACAGGCCAGATTCCCTTGCTGGCTATGCTGGGATGTCCCCCCCCCCAATGCCAGATGCGTGGGGTCAGACCTCCCCCACTGCTCTGCTCTGAGCTCAGGTCGCGACTGAGTGAGCGCCGTGAATGGGCGCAGCCGAGTCAGCGCGGGTAAAAAGATCCGTCGGCGATTAAGAAAGCTATTTTATTCCTGATCACTCTTCTATTATCTTGGGTCATCTAATCTGCCGGGCTGGTTGGGGCTATTATGCCACGTTAAGTAGGACTCGGAAGGTCAAGCAGTTAACTAACCAGCTAAATAACCACGGCCGAGGGCAGCCATCACCTCCAGCACTGATTGGATCCTTTAATTTATTTTTTCCCTTTGCCCCCAGCACGGCCCTCCCTCCGTTGTAGTGGGGCTGAGGGGGGGGGGGGATGTAGCCCATATCCCCCCACCCGTATTGCAGGAGGGGGGGCTTTGAGAAAGCAGGGGGGAAGAGAAGCCCTATTGAATGAGGAGAGGGGAATTGGGCATCGTTAACCTGCCCACGTGGGGAGGGGGCTGTGAAGGATGGGAGCGTTCCCAATCTATAAAATGAAACGCTGGGGTATTCCCCGCGGAGGTTTAATGCGTGCGATAATCAGCGTTAGTCATTCATATTTTCCTAGCCTTGCCTGAGCAATAAAAAATATTTAGTTTCTTGGCGGCGCGCCAGCAGAAGGCTGAATGGATCGATGCCTCTAAATGCTTGACATGATTCTCTGGTAGCTGCGAGGTTTTTTCAGCATGACTGCCTGAGAAGAAAGACCCCGGTGTTATCCAAAGCTGCTTATTGGGTAGCGAGGAGAAACATGAACTGCTTTAGTTCTCCCTTTCAGACGGGGAAGAAAGGCGGGCGGAGGGGCTCAGGAAGGCGGCTGCTTAGCAGGGGCTGCGTGCTCTGTGATGAGATGCAGTGATGGCCGTGGCCCCTGTGGCTGTGAGGAGCTCATTGCAGGGCCGCAGCTCTGGCACAGCTCTGAGCTGCCATTTTTTTGCTCCGTCCCCATGTTGGGGCTGTTCTGGGGAAGGCAGCGTGTCGGATGTGTCCCAGCGGGTGCACAAAGCTCTGCCCGCATTGCTGGGCTGCAGGAAAAAGGCTATTGATGTGTACTGATGTGCTTTTCCAAACGGTTTGGAATGCCCTTTGGTTTGGCAGAGCTTGGCTTAACTGAAGCTGAGATAAAGCAGCTCTGCCCTTTGCTCCCCTAATAAAAACTGGGGATGGAGGTCATGGCTCTGCAAAGACTGCAGGCTCCCTGAGGCTCAGATCCTCGTGCAGAGCCCCGTTGGGCTGCAGCCTGGTGCTGGATGCATCTGTGTTGGTCTGCGTTGGTTCAATGGGTGGGTGGTGTAACCATGTTGGGTAGGTGGCACATCTGTATTTACCAGCAGCCTCCACGGGTTGCAGCAGCTGCCAGGGAGCTGCTCTATTTCCTGCTGCTTCCTAGCAGGATTTTCTCTTTTCGACAACAAACAGCTCCTCCCCTTTCTCTGCTTTGGTAGCAAACAGGCTCATGTGTCCATAAGCAGCCCGTCTTGAGGTGACATTCAGTGAGGACGAGTGGTTTGGGCCACAGATCTTGCTCCACTGCTGGGGTTTTGCAGCCTATTGGTGCTTTGAAGACTAAGTGCTGGGCAGAAAGCTGTTGGCTGTGCCCTTAAGTCCCATTCCCTCTTGCATGCAACTCAGATGCGTTTACTGTTATTGCAGAATAACTCAGTTTCACCCTCGGAAAGTCTGAGAGCCAGCGAGAAGCACCGGAGCTCCACAGACTACAGCATCGACTCCAAAAAGAGGAAAGCAGAGGAGAAGGACAGCATGAGCCGATATGTGAGCTATGGGGGGGTTCCTCACAGCCCAGGGCTGCGAGCTGCCTCTATATGTGCCTGCATAGTGCAGCATGGGAGCGCCACGGGTGGGGGCAGGCTGGGTTTGGGCAAAATCTTGCCAAGGCTGTCGCTGTGCCCTGGGGGTGCTGTAGGGGGATTCAGCTCCTTGGGAACAGCCCCAGGGCTTGCAGCTCTGCAGGGCTGTAACTTAATGCTGTCTTTCAGGACAGCGATGGTGACAAAAGCGATGACCTCGTCGTTGATGTCTCCAATGAGGTGAGCCAAGGGGTGATTTTGGTTTCACCACTCCGGGGGTCCCGTGGGTGGTGCTGTGGTACGAGTGCTTTCTCCTGCCTTGCAGGACCCTGCCACCCCCCGGGTCAGCCCGGCCCACTCCCCGCCTGAGAACGGCCTGGACAAAGCTCGTGGGCTGAAGAAGGGGGATGCACCCAACAGCCCGGCCTCGGTCGCCTCCTCCAGCAGCACTCCTTCCTCCAAGACTAAAGACTTAGGCCACGTATGTGCCATGCTGTGCCCTGCCGCGAGGCTCTCCAGAAACCCCCTGGCAGCTGAACTTCATCCTTTACATTTTATTCTTTTTGGATTTTTTTTTTTTTCTGCATCCAGAACGACAAATCGTCAACGCCTGGACTCAAGTCCAACACTCCCACACCGAGGAATGATGCCCCGACCCCAGGGACAAGCAGCACCCCAGGGCTGAGGCCGATGCCCGGCAAGCCAAGTGGCATGGACCCTCTGGGTGGGTACCACAGCTTCCTAGGGGGTTCCTGGGACCTCACCCCGCTCAGGGTGCTGGGGATAGGATGAACGGGGTGGCGCGCACCCATCACCCACATCCCCTGACCGCATCCCCCACCCTCCCACAGCCTCAGCCCTGCGGACACCCATCTCCATCGCGGGTTCCTACGCAGCCCCGTTTGCCATGATGGGGCACCACGAGATGAATGGCTCTCTGACCAGCCCTGGTGCCTATGCTGGCCTGCACAACATCCCCCCGCAGATGAGTGCTGCAGCCGCCGCCGCTGCTGCCTATGGCCGGTCGCCAATGGTGAGCTTTGGAGCTGTACGTAGCACTTTTAGCTCCTTTTCTCGCTCACGGTGGGCGCGGGGAGGGCTTGGGGGGAGGGAGAGGGAGAGGCTGCTTGGTGTTGGGGTTGAAATGGACTCCTCTGCCCATGGTTTGGGTTGGCTCAGGTTGCGGGTTGCAGAAGTTGGGGTGCACGCTGTTGGGATGCTGTGTGCCCCGTGGTGTTGATGGATATCTTATGCTCTGCCCATGAGAGTAACTCCCTGCATGACCACCTTCCCCTGAGTACTGATACTGATAAGTCCTTATTTGTATACCTCAAGATTAAAAAAAAAAAAAAAAAAAAAAAAAAAGGTCAAAATGGGAATTAAACTGCTTGCAATTAATACAGAGATTGGGATTTTAGTTGCATTGGGGTGCAGGCTGCCTGTCCCAGGGATGTGGGAGTGATGTGGGAGGGTGAGCAAGTCCGGTGCTGACTCTTGCAGGCCCAAAATGTGGTTTCATTTCCAAATCCATTCCCTCCTGGTGTGTGTGTGTGGGAGGAGGGGGAATCGTTTTAAGCTATTAAGCAGCAATATTGAGGACAAATAGGGGGTTGTGGGGTTGCGGGGCTCGTGGATGGGATGCTGACAGTTGCCGTGCCCATCTCGTCCTCACATCTTTCAACAGGTTGGCTTCGACCCACACCCGCCCATGCGGGCCCCTGGCCTGCCCACCAGCCTGGCGTCCATCCCCGGAGGGAAGCCGTAAGCACTGCTTGGTTTTCTGTGGGGTTTCACCCGGGAGGGGACTGCCCACACCGCTCGGCGTTGGCCAAGCAGCGGTGGCTTCAGTGCCAGCTGCACGCTGCGTTTGCAGCAGGGCTGTTTTAGGGGCTCACCTCTGTGTTTTTCCTCCTCTTTGACAGAGCTTACTCGTTTCACGTCAGCGCTGATGGGCAGATGCAGCCAGTCCCCTTTCCCCACGACGCCCTGGCTGGCCCCGGCATCCCCCGGCACGCACGGCAGATCAACACGCTGAGCCACGGCGAGGTGGTTTGTGCTGTCACCATCAGCAACCCCACCCGGCACGTGTACACAGGTGGCAAGGGCTGCGTGAAGATCTGGGACATCAGCCAGCCGGGCAGCAAGAGCCCCATCTCTCAGCTGGACTGCCTGGTAAGGCGCGGGGTGGGAGGACCTGCAGAGTGTGTGAGCTGCGCTGTGTCGCTGCTGGTCCCCAGGAGTGATGGAGAGCCTTTGTAGGGCTGTTGTAGCAAGCCTTCTTCTGTCTGGGTTGGAAAAGCCCTAACGTTGTCACGTCCAATGGCTGTTCCACCTCCACCAGGTCTACCACTAAACCAGGCCCTTATGTGCAACGTCTGTGTGCTATTTAAATGCCTCCAGGAATGGGGACTCAGCTGCCTCTCTGTGCAGCCAGTTCTAAGCCTTTGTGACCATTGTCATGAAGAAATTCTCCCTAATATCCAAACTAAGCCTCCCCAGGTGCAACTTGAGGGCATGTCCTCTTGTTCTCTGGCTTGGGAGAAGAGAGAAGAGACCAATCTGCCTCGCTGCAGCCTCCTTCGAGGTTGTTACAGGGAGCAGTAAGCTCTCCCTTGAGTCTTCTCTAGGCTGACTAACCCCAGGTTCCTCCCTGGTCCTGCTGGCCACCCTGTATTTGACACAAGCCATCCCCATGCTTTCTCCGCCGGCCCCCTTTGCACTAACAGCATCTCCACCTCTCTTCCTGCTGCAGAACAGGGATAACTACATCCGCTCCTGCAAGCTGCTTCCCGACGGCCGCACGCTGATCGTTGGGGGGGAGGCCAGCACGCTCACCATCTGGGACCTGGCCTCCCCCACACCCCGCATCAAGGCTGAGCTCACCTCCTCGGCGCCCGCCTGCTACGCGTTGGCCATCAGCCCCGACGCCAAAGTCTGCTTCTCCTGCTGCAGCGACGGCAACATCGCCGTGTGGGACCTGCACAACCAGACCCTGGTCAGGTGAGTGGGGGGGTTCCAGCGTGCTTGGGGTGGGGAATGCCACAGAGGGGCCACCTGGGTGTTGATGCACCTGGTGATGCTGCAGTGGAGCAGAGCCATGAGCAGACAAACACCGAGCACAGTGTGTTCATAGCATCCATCCCCAGTGCTACCTGTGTGGGGTGTGCCATGCGTTTTGCCATTCTAGATGTGAATTATTATTCTGTTTTTTATTTTTTTTTCTTCGAAGGCAATTCCAAGGCCACACAGACGGTGCCAGCTGCATAGACATCTCACACGATGGTACGAAGCTGTGGACAGGGGGACTGGACAACACCGTGCGCTCCTGGGACCTGCGGGAAGGGCGGCAGCTGCAGCAGCACGACTTCACCTCCCAGGTGGGCACAGGGCCCTCAGGAAGGTCCTGGCCTCGTGCAGCCCTTATGGAGGGGCTGTCCATCGGTGGGCAGGGTTGCAGGAGCTCAGTGTGGTGATGGAGCTCTTCTTGCTGGATGGGTGCTCTGCACGCCACTGCCTGGCTGTGTGTGTGCATGTTCCAGGTGCCTTGGGTGCAGTGCAGGAGTGTTTGAGGCAGTAAGGCTCTCTGGTTCTGGATTTAGCCCCACTTTTGTTGCTTTTTCAACAAAGCTTGGTGCAAGATTGGGCTGCTAGTAAGAAAGCAATGCTTGCATAGGGTACCACGTGGCATTGCAAAGCTGGATGTCCTTGTGGTTTCCAGCCCATAGCAGCCACAACTTGGAGCTCTGTCAGCCTTGCTGTCTTCCCTGAGGTTTCCTATTCTGGATGTGCCAGCTGTGCTGCCTTTTCTTGGCTCCCCATGTTTCAGCATCAGAAATGGCAAGGGGATGTTTAGGAGGACAGGGCCACGTCCCTTCCAGCCTGCCAGGCTGCTGCTTCTCAGACTCACTGACCTTGCTGTCAGCTCTGTGGGCACAGCTGTCCCATTAAAACCAAGCAGAGGGCTGCAGGCTCTGGGTTTGTGCTGGAGTCCATGCCCAGGTGCAGCTTTGCGTATAATTGCACCGAGGTGAAGGAAGAGCTGGCAGTGGATGCTCACCTCCTCTCCCCTGCCCAGCTGGGCTCTCCCACTGTCAAATCCTGGCGTCAGGGCTTGGGATGCTGCGGGGCCATGCGTGCTTGCAGATGCCAACCTGTTCTGTGCCCCCAGATCTTTTCGCTGGGGTACTGCCCCACGGGCGAGTGGCTGGCAGTGGGCATGGAGAGCAGCAACGTGGAAGTGCTGCACCACACCAAGCCTGACAAGTACCAGCTGCACCTGCACGAGAGCTGCGTCCTCTCCCTCAAGTTCGCCTATTGTGGTGAGTGGTGGCAGTGCCACGGCGTTACTGCTGTGCAGCAGTGCTGCTCTGCCTACCCTTGGGAACCACGTGGGGTGGGGGGTGTGTGAAGGGCCAGGCACCTCCAGAAAACCTCCTGCTTTTCCAATGGCTCCAATTCCCTACAATGCCCAAACTATGTGCGATGTGAGCTTGGAGCAGGGAGCTGTCTGGCCACGCGGCTCTGCTGGCTGCATTGGGTGCTGATGCCGTTCCCACGTCTGCAGGCAAATGGTTTGTGAGCACGGGGAAGGACAACCTGCTCAACGCATGGAGGACGCCCTATGGGGCAAGCATCTTCCAGGTAGGGGCTGCTTTGCTGGGGGCGCGGGGGCCGCCTGGTTCTTACAGCACCATCAAGAAACCACACTGATCCATTTTCCTTTTCATTTTTTTTATTTCTCCTCCCCGTTTCCATCTCTTCTCCCCATTCCTCCACCTTCAGTCCAAGGAATCCTCGTCGGTCTTAAGCTGCGACATTTCAGCAGATGACAAATACATCGTCACGGGCTCTGGGGACAAGAAGGCCACAGTCTACGAGGTCATCTACTAAGGGGACGCAGTGGCGGTGCCGCAGGCTCGGCGCTGGAGCAGCGCTCGGGGCAGCACTGGGATGGGATCGCTGGCTGGAGCTGCACCTCTGTTTGCCCGCCCGGCACCCACACGGATTTATTTGGAGGTCTGCAAACATGGCACACACGTCGAAGCCCTGAACGAATTTTTGGTTTGGTTTTAGGGTTTTGGGCTATTTTTTTTTTTTTTTTTTTTCCATTTTTTTGATCTTTTTATTTTTCGGTTTCCTGGTTCTTTCCATCTGCGCTTTGGTGGCACTATAAAGGACTTATTTTTTAACGTGACATTTTTTTTTTGTTTGTTTTTCTTTTGGTGCATCCCGCATTAAGACTTGTGAAAATTGTAAATACTGGACTAGTACATAGCATGGGAAGGGTGGGGGACCCTCCCAGTACACTAGGTGTGTATTTTCGTCTGCTGTAATTGTATTCCACTGATGGTTTTGGTGGTGGCAATTTTTATTATTATTATTATTTTTTTTTTTCTCCCCATCCTTCCCCCCTTCCTTTCCTCCTCCTCCCCATTGCATCCATTTGGGATGCGACCCGGACGTGCAGCGCGTAACCGGACTGAGCAAAGTGTCCTCTGGTGAAGTCGTTCCTCCTGTGGTCCCCGTGCGTTGTTCGGTGTTGTGTGTGCGGACGCTGTCGGGGCTGTGCTCAGCTCGGCCGGATCCCCGGCTGCTGCCGGACGTCGGCGACACAATCACGTTTTTATATGGATTTTTCTTTTATTTTTTTTCCTTTTTTTTTTTTTGTGCTCGTATGTTTGAAGAAAAAGGGGAAGCCCACGATCCGGGAATCATCCGCTCGAGCCCTTCTTGGTCTTCGGACATAAAGCAACGAGGAGTGATTTCAAAGAAAGCATAGTTAAAATTCAGCTCAGGGAGCCACGAAAGATAATAGCAACTTAATGTGTTTTGTATTCAAATGAAAGTAAAGAATTAGAATTGATAACCTTTAAAATACAGTTTTTTTAAAGCAAAGTTGACTAACAAGTAGGGTTTGTGTGTGGTGGGGGGAAAAGGGGCTTGGGCAGGGTCCTGTGGCTGTATGGGCTCGTGTCTGCTGGTCTGGAGGTCCCCAAGAAGCAACACCCATCCCTGCACAGGCCTGCGTTGCAGCATTTTGTACTAAAGGGTTTAAAAAAGAACAAGAAAACGGGAAATAAAAGTATTTGTGTAGCAGAAGCGCTCACCCTGTATTGTAGCGTACGGAAGAGGATTTTGATACTACGTTTTTTATGGATTATTTTTTAATTGTTTTCTTTTTTTTTTCCCCTCCCCCTGTTGTAACCCAGTGGAGGACTGAGGAGGGTGATGGTGATGTGGGCACCGCTGTGGCTGCTGGGGAGATGTGCTGGGGCAGAGAGAGGAGCTGTGGTGGGAAATGGCCTTTCCCCTTCAACCTGGTGCTTCTGAGCTTTTTTGCCTTTTTCTGTGCAAAACCCAAGGGAGGAAACCCAGGCTGATGGGTGGCTGCCCTGCGTGGCTTCTCGGTGAGCCTGGATTGAGGAGCTGGGATCGATCTGTGCGCTCATCAGCCAATGAGGAAAGGGGCAAAATGCTTTTTGAAACTGCATGGTTTGAAGGGGGGTCGGGCTGAGCTAAAGGACTGCACAGCCCTATCCTGCAGCTCTGCGTGCTGTGCTGGGCTGCATGCACAGCCCTATGAAGCATCCTCTGCCCTGTGTGGCACTGGAAGGGCTTGGAGCACCCCTGGGCTGTGCCTCCAGGCCAGGCTTTGCCTGCATTTGTGCTTTGTTTTCCTCTAACCCCCCCTGAGGAACTGTGCGTAGCAGAGCTGGCGGCGGGGCGCTGAGTCGGACCTCTCCACTTGACACCAAAGTATGTAGCAGAACCTGTACAGCTGTTAATAACTACAACTGGCTTTTGTACAAAAGGAGAGAGAGAGAGAAAAAAAAAAAAAGAATAAAAAGTCAATGTAACGAAGCTCAAATGGAGGCACAGTGTCTATAAACCATCTTTCTTGTTAGTAAAAGCAACGAGCGTAACAAGAAGCCATCCTGCATGGGGGGCGTGGGGTGTGGGGCCCTTCTGGGCAGACCCATCCCCAGGACACAGCTCCTGGGTGCTGCAGGATGATCCCATCGCCCTGTGGATTTCTGCTGGAGAACGAACCGTGCAGTGGAATGCAGACCCCAGCTGTCAACTCATCCGTGTCCCCATGCTGGATGCTTTGGTCGCTGCCGTTCCCTGAGGACGCAGCGTGGCATTGCCTGCTTTGCTGGGAGCTGAGCGAAGCCGCGACCCCAACTTGGCTGTTTCCTTCTCGCAGCGAGCCTGGAGCCATCGCCATGAAGTCACCACCATGGGGTTTGTCTTCTGCTGTTGGGTGACACATCGGTGTGGTGCCCCTGCCAGGTGATGCTTTGGGGACGGTGCCACCGCTGCACTCTGAACCCACCCAGCGCCGACATCGCACGTTCCTCTGCCTCCCAACACGGTGCCCGACAGCCCCAGCGCATCCTGTGAACCAGGACATATGCAGCGTCCTGCGGGGCTCTCCCCGTGATGGATTGAACATGACAGAGTCTGCTGCGAGGGAGAAATAAAAAGCTGGAGCTGCACTCTAACTGCTCGGCTTCTCGATAATGTAAGGCAGTAAATGGTTATGAGTGCATTTAAATCTGATTTGAAGCTGGGTGGAATGAGGGGCTGGCACGGGGGACCATTAAAAGATGAAAATTGCAAGAAATCTTTTGTTGTAAGATTTGGGAGCGCACAGAGCTGGAGGCTTTTGCCTGGCCCGGCGGCACCCAGCGCTGCTTGCAGCAGCCCCAGCCCACTGCTGCCCTTTGCAATTAATTGGGTTTGACTACAACCTTCCCATAGTGCTGATGGAGGAGGTGCTGGAGCCACGCGCGGCCTCTCCAATTTCCATTTGCGTTATCAGCAAGGCCCTAGATGTGCATATGTTGTAATTAAAGCATTTCCAGCCTCGCACGCTAATTTTTTTTTTAGTATTATAAATTCATAAGGACTCTTTATCTATATATTTTGGTGCTTGACTGCTGATGCTGCTCTGACTTCTGCCTACAGGCAGATCCACATGCCAGGCCGGTGCAGTGGGCACTGTGGGATGCTCGAGGCCCCAGCACGCAGCACCTTTTGGGTTGCCTATGCTTTCCCTGCTTTTGTGAGCAGTGCTCTCGTGCACAAGGAGTGGCTCTGTGCAGAGCATCACACTGAGCTGGTCCCCTGCCCCATGTCCCGTGGGTCCCTCCAGCCACTTTGCATTTGCTGGGATCGGCTTCTCCCGCAGGCTCTGTGTCTGGGTGCTCCTCCTCCTCCCCAGCCTGGCTTTCTGGGGCAGCTGTCAGGCGAAATTACCCTTTGAGTAACCAATAATTAGCAAATTGCAGTGTTTAGGGCCTGGCGCTGGGGCAGAGGTTGTTAGCTTGCCTTCAAAAATACAATGAAGGAAATAAGCGGGGTGGCTCTCAGCTGCCGCCCAGCCGCACCCCTGGCTGGCACCCACTGCGTCACAGCCCTGTGCAGATGGAGTGCCCATGTGTGCCCTGTCCTGGGGGGGCTGGAGATGGCTGGGAACGGCCACCCCATGGGAACGTGGCTCTTGCTATGCTGTGTGTTGACCCTGAAGGGCAGCAGTGGGTGTTGCTGCTGGTGTAGCGAAGCTGTTCTGTGGCAAGCTGTGCCACGCCGTGCCATGCTGTCCCATCCCACGCTGTTCCATCCCATTCCAAGCTGTGCCACCCTGTGCTATCCCATGCCAGGATGAGCTGTGTTGTTGTGCCATGCCGCGTTGTGCCTTCCTGTGCAATGTGATGCTGTGCTGTGCCACCCCATGCTGTGACAAACTGTGCCATGCCGTGCATGTTTTTCTCCACTGTGCTGTACCATACCATGCCATTTTATCCCATCCTATTCAATGCTGTGCAGTGCCATCCCATGCTATGATGAACCGTGCTGTGCCACGCCACGCCATCCTCTTTCATCCTATCTCATTCCATGCCATCCCATGCTGTTCCATTCCATTCCATGCAGTGCCATATTACAAACTGTGCCATGATAGCCTGCTATCCCATGCCATGAGGAGTTGTGTCATGCTGTGCCATACTGTGCCTTCCATGCCATGCTATGCAGTGCTGTACCACCCCATGTTGTGATGAGCCATGCCATGCCATGCTCTTTTCCTGTGCTGTGCTGTGCTGTGCCATGCTGGGCCCTTCTCACGCCATGCCGTGCTACGCTGTCTCATACAGTAATGAACCACACTGTGCCATATTGTGCCTTCCAGGGCTGTTCTATGCCATGCTGTGCCATGTCAAGCTGTGCTCTGTGCTACCATGCCACACAGTGCCATGCCCCCCCCCCCCGGGCGCAAACAGCCCACTGCAGGCTGCACTCCCTACGATGGTGCCCGTGCCATCTGCACCGTGCTGCCCTCTTGATGGGGTGCCCCTTTCTCTCTCCCTGGGGACAGGCTGGGGTGCCCGTGGTGAGCACACATTGCAGCCAGCAGGACCCCAACGTGCCCCCACACACCGCATTGCTGTGGCACTCACGCCATCCCCCACTGCCGACTCTGGGAACAGATGGCAGGAGGAGGCTCTGGGACACCATCAGCTGTTGTTATCGCTAGCTGATGACACGGAGTGTAAATTCTGTTGGCACTACTCCCTTCGTCTGTTCTGCCTCTACATCCCACCAGTTTTAATTACTGTAATTGAGTTATAATGAATGATTGTGCATTACCATTGTCTGTAATGTGGCAGGGAGTATTCTGTTCGTTACACACTCCATCTAACAACATGCCCCTCCTCGTTGCTTTGTTTATCTGGTTGAAGGGTGTCATCACTTCAAATGGCACAGATAAAGCAGCGCTCAGAGTGGCTGCGTTGTGATGTTTATCGGTTTTCTGTTCTCAGGCGCCGGCGCTTCTCTGAATCCCGGTGGAAAACGGCAGAAAGAGATAAAAACTCATTTGGCTTTAATCCCTCGTGGAAAGAAAAACAATGAAAAAAGGCAACGACAACAACAACACAAACCGCCACCACAACACAAAGCCCTGCAGAGCTTCGGCCCAATGGGAAGCCAACTGGTTGGCACTAATTGGCACTGGCCGGCACTGGTTGGCACTGGTTGGCATTGAGTGGCCCTGGTTGGCAATAGTTGGCACTGGTTGGCATTGAGTGGCACTGGTTGGCATTGAGTGGCACTGGTTGGCACTAGCTGACACTAATTGCGACTGGTTGGCAATGGTTGGCACTGGTTGGCAGTGGTGGGGAAGGCAGCGTGGGGGTTGGAGCCACACTCAGCGGGCACGGAGCAGTGAGCACAGCAACTGCACAGCGCTCCGGTGGGGACCTTTTCATTTCCGAGGTAGAGGCCAAGAGCACATTAATTTTTCAGTGCATTCTGAGAGCGCCCATCGTGTTCTTGGCTCTAAGAGGATAATAACTCGCTTGCGAGCACCTCGTATTTCTTGTAGGCTGCTGCTGGCTTCGGAGAAAAGTGTTGTGTGAGCACTTTTGTAAAAGACTTGGCCCCATCGGCACACAGTCAGTAAATGGCTGAGCTAAATAACACATTGTTAGCAATAGGAGCATTTCATAGTTTTAAACCTTTTCTTTCTTCTTCTTTTTTTTTTTTTTTTCCTTTCCAAGGTAAATTCCAGCGGGATCAACACTACACAGGAATTGCCCTGGAGGAAGCTGGCTGTTCACCAATTCATCTTGTAAAAGAGATTCATTATTACTGTTGAGCTGAGATGAAACAATCCAACAATCCTCTGGAATTAACCAGCCTCATTTTTGACCGGCCGATGTTTTGCCACAATGAACGTTTTTATTGTCACACATAAAAGCCAAGCCCCTAACAGCCGGGGGGAGGAGATGGGTGGGTGATAAAGCTGGGGTGTGCTGAGCTGCACGTGCATACACACACACATACATATGCACACACACACACCTGAGGATGCTGTGGCCTTTACCAAATTCTGCACTGAATGCCCTGCAGCAGCCACACAGTGCCATCACCCCATTGGCTTAGAATCATGGGAGCATGAAGGTTGGCCAAACCTCCAAGACCACCAAGTTGTGTCCCCCCCGCTCTGTGCCCACTGACTGCATCCCTACCATGGGCAGGGCGTCCCCAGCCCCGCTGCATGGACGCCTTACGAGCATCCCTCAGTGCTGCACCAGAGCCCATTCCCACTGCAGGCACATCGGGGCAGATCAATGAGCAGTTTCCCTCCACGTGAGCCCCTGCCACATCCAGAAGCTCTCAGCGAGGCACCCAAGCAAACAGCCCTGCAGTTTCACAGCGCTTTATGGCAGCACAAAGCAGCTGCACTGTTCTCGAGGCACGCCGAAGCGGTTTAATTACATTTTGACACTAAGAGCTGTTTTATTATCCCAATTTTTTGTTGTATAACCAGAACAAGCGATGGATTGCAGAGGCATAATCCATTAATACTCACTTGTGAGGATTTGTAGCTTTGGACTTGTGGCCTTATACCTTCCTTGCAGATAAATATATTATCCCCCGGCGCAGCCTATCTGGGGGAGCTCACAGCACTGATGGATGCAGTGTTTATGGGCACCAATTAGAGCAGAGCACAGCGGGGATGCGTCCTTGGAACACTCTGGTGCTGGGATGATGTAAGCTATGGGTCTGACCTCTGCAGGTGTGTTATTAAACATGGAAAGGTGCAAGGAGGAGCAGGGCTGCCTTCCTTCCCCTGCAGTGCATGGGCTGCACGCAGAGCGCTGTGGGCATTGCTCATTGGTGCAAGTCAGGCAGAAAGCAACAGCAGCGATGGGTTTTGGTGGTGCATTCAAGGAGTTACTGCCCGATGTGAGGCTTTGGGTTTAGCAAACATGGGTTTGGCCGTGCTGCCCTCGGTCCGCTTTGCACACTGCTGTCCACAACACACCACTGTCTCTACTCCTCTCCCAACGCACAACACTGTGATCCTCCCTTTGTGAGCACACAATTCCAGCGTGCAGCTTTGCGGACCAACCTCAGAAGCAAATCTCTTTAATTGGTGGAGAGGCTCAGCTGAAAACACACAGATTCCCCTCCTCCCCCCCCCCCCCAACCTTTGAATTTTGTTCCGACTGTAAATTTTTAGGGACAGTTCAGATCATTGGTGACATCCTTCTAACCTGCTTCAGACCCGACATGAAGGTTCCCCAGCAGTGCATGCTGGGCACTGCCAGGATGATACACCAAATCCCCATTTCCAAATCCCTCCCATGTTCTATATGCCAGCAGCAGCCACGGCTCACCCTGCCCTTATCGTCCCTTTCACCTGCGTATCACCCACTGCCACCAGCAGAGATGTCCATCACTCCTGCAGGTCCCTGATGGCTGTGTCCCATCTGCCAGCACCCAAGCACCTGGCTGGGACCCTGCTGTCCCTGTGGGAGCAGCCCTGCATCTCCGTGCAACATTTTGCATCGTGCAGAGCTGGGGCCTTGTGCACAAGCATTTGGTGGCATTGAACTGGTGATCTCACCAAAGAGATAGCACAGCAGCTGAACAAGGGCTGCTTTACGTAGATCCACTCTGATTGGCATCAATTGCACTGTACTCCTCCAACTCTCTATTAATTGAGTCCTGTATCAGCCGCTCCATTATTTCTCCCGGGATCGATGTCAGGCTGACAGCCCTGTAATTACCTGGGTCATCTTGGTTGCCCTTTGGAAATACCAGCACAACATTAGCTTTCTCCCAGCCCTTTGGAACCACCTCGGTGTTTGAAGACTTATTGAAAATCAACATTAATGGCCCAACTGTTCTCCTTCACCGACTGCTTTAGGACTTCCTGAGCCAGACCTGCTGATTTGCAAACACCTGGCTTCAGCAAGAGCTCAGGATCAGTGCGAGCCAAGACTGTCCTGCTGCAAAAAGCCTTCTTTCAGCCTCACCATTGCTGAGCTGTGATGGGCACTGTGCTATCCTCAGTGAGCTGTGCTGGATGCTGGGATGCAATGGTCACTGTGCTGCAATGTGTTGCAGTGCTGAGATGTACCAGTGGGCACTGAGATGCAACGGGTGCAGAGCAGTGATGGGTGTTGCTGCTACCCCATCCCAGCTGGACTCCCCCAGCACCTATTTGCTCACTACCCAGCCGTGCTGACACCATACATCCCGGCCAACCCCACAAACACAGTGCTGAACTGGGCTGGATGCTTTTGAACCATCACCTGACCTTCCCTGGCAGCAGGCTGGGCCAGAGCCCCATCCCACCCTCCACACCCCCCCTGAGGATGGCACCAAGCAAGTGGCAACAGCATCTAGCAAAACGGTGCAGGGCTGAGAATGAGGGGTAAAATCAGTATCTGCAGCCATGGTGAGACAAAGGGCAACTGCTGGGGCTGACGGGGAGTGCTGCGTTCCCCCCTCTCCTGTTTTATCTCTGCACGTCAGCTCTTCCAGCTGCTGGGAAAAGAACAGAAGTGAGTGCTGGAAAGGGAAGAAAGTATTTATGCAGGAAAGTGCAGTCAGTGCCACTGAGAGAAAGGAGGGGAAGGCGAAGGGTGAGCTCAGCACTGCTGCAACCCTCTAGATCCCACCTGGAAGGAGCAGCGATGCCCAAACACATACCTACGGACCAAGAGGAAAGGAATTCCGGCAGCAAAGCAGTGTGATTGCAGCAGGCATTTGGGGAACTCATCCTTGTGCCATTTTTTCTTCAGTTTTTTTCTTTCTTTATTTTGTGAAAAGACCATTTTGTTCAACCTTCCCCTTCCTCCCCCCCTTCCTCCCCACTTGGGTGCTTTATTCTCCAAAGCAAGCCTGAATGGAGAAATGTCAGACAAGGGGAAGGAGCTGCCCTTGCAGCGCCCACAGACAAAAGCTGCACTTTCTGGCATAAATTGCTGAGAGACAGTCAAGGGCTCTTCAGAGCTGCTGCACATTGTGTGGCTGTGCAGCACAACACAAGCCACAAGATATTCTTGGCCCGCACACACCCATCATCAGATAAAACCATAATGGAGCACAGACACCAACCTCTCATTTGCGACATGCTGAAATGATTGCAGAGGGCTTTGTTCAGGCCAGCCTGCTTGGAGAGCGTGCAGTGCAGCCCCGTGTGGCACCCATGTTGGTAATGGCAGAGCAGAGAGCTGCTGGTGGGGTGCCTGCAATTAATGACCTGCTGTGCGTGCAACTACCTGCACACCTGCAATGGCCTGGTCTGCATGCATGCAATGGCTTGCACACATGCAAGGACTTGCACACGTGCTGTAGTCTGATCAGCACGGAACAGCTTGCATACATGCAACGGCCTGGACTGCATGCAGTGAGCTGCAAACATGCAACGGCCTGGACTTCATGAAATAACCTGCACGCATGCAACGACCTGAAACATGCAATGGTTTGGTCTGCACACAGCTGCAGGAATGCAAGGCCTTGAACACATTCAATGCTCTGGACAGCACGCAGCTGCCTGCACGCGTGCAATGGCATGCACATGCATGCAACAGCCTGCTCTGCATGCAACAACTTGCTTTATGCAACAAGCTGCCCTGCATGCAAGGACCCACCCTGCTGCAGTCACTGCATGGCCGCCCTCAGTGGCTGCATCCCTGCACCCGCCGCCGAGCTGCAATGTTTCGGAATCAGGCATTTAATGAGAACAAAAGAAATTAATTGGTGGTTTAGGCCTAATGAGACTGCTGCGCAAATTAACAGTCCTCATCAGCAGAAACAAACAGAGCCCTTCAATGAATTGCTGCGGAGCATGACGCGGAGGGAGCTTTTGCCGGGCTGATAAATAGCGGTCGGGAGGGACCATCTGTGCTCCCCCCGCACGCGGAGCGGGGCCGAGCGAACAAAATAGATCTCAATAAAGCATAAATTCTCCGCTTTATTCAGCCGGGCCCAGCTTGACACCGCCATCCTGCCGCGAGATAAAGGAGACAACCACTCCATTTGCATGTGAAAGGAGCGCAGCCGCGGCCCCCCCGCTTCCCCCCCCGACTCCGCGTAGCGCGGAGCTCTGATTTCAGGGCGCAGGTCCCGCACGGGGGGGCACATGGGCCCCCCCCCACCCCCCCCCCCCGGCCCGTCACACTGCCCCGTTTGTTCCCGCTGTTTACTTAAGGCGTTCCGCAGTTCCCAGCGCGGATTTGTGCTGCTGGGTCGCTTTACTCACGCCGGGAAAGAGGGGGAAGAGAAAAAAAAAAAAAAAAAAAAAAAACAAATCTGTCTGATCTTTAATAATCAAAGTAATTAGAATAATCCTTTCAGGGCCGAACGAAGGATTATTCCTTCGTGTCGTTTGAGTTCCATCCTCATTTGGGGCTCATAGCAGCCCTTCGAAGGGCTTTTTTCCCCACTGCGACCTCTCCCGGTGCCGCTCCCGGGGACCCGGCGGTCCTTTCGGGTCCTTTCGAGGCCTTTGGCCTCTCGTTGTCAGATGAGGACCCTCGGAGGGACAGAAGGGACGCCCCGGACCCTGAGCTGCTCCCGCAGCACTGCGCTGTCTGCGGGGAGCGCTCGTTACGTCGGGGGATTAAGAAGGTCCTCCACCTCACCTATATTGCGCTTCTGTGCACTGGCGAGGAACAAAGGGCCCTCGGCTTGCCAAAAGAAAAGAATAATAGACACAGTTCGCAGACGCGGGATTATTATAATGTAAATAAACGAATGGGAGAGGACAAAACTCATTTAGGCCTTCAACTTCTCATCCGGCGGCGAACGAGAGGGATAAACAGCCTTTAAAAGACACAACCTTTAAAAGCCGTGCCGCGAGCAGCACAGCCCCCTTCCTGCATTGCCACGGCCCCACAACCGGCTGGGGGGGGAGGGGGGTCCAGGGGGCAAAGCCGGCACGTCGCACTGTGCCACTCTGCTTTGATTTAATATCATGGGGAACCGATCTTCTGCTGCAGCTTTGTGCCCCCTGAACTGATGCAACCCCCCACGGCATGCCTGCTGCCGGCTGCAGCTCCATAGCAGGCAAGGAGCAGCCCTCTTAAAATGCACAAAGCAGGGAGTGACTCCATGGTGCACGACGCAAGGAGCAGCCCCAGAAAGACGCACTATGCAAGGAGCAACCCCATGGTGCAAAACACAGGGAACAGCACTGCAGTGCACGCGATGAGCAGCCCTGTAGCATGCAGGCAGCAGCCCCAAGATGCACAATGCATGGAGCAACCCCGTGGTGCACAGTGCAGGGAGCAGCACTGCAATGCATGCAGGGAGCAGCCCGAAGATGCACAATGCAGGGAGCAGCACCACGGCACGTGAGGAGCAGCCCTGAGACACAAAACACAGGGAGCAGCCCTGTGGCATGCAGAAGCAGCTCCCAGCCACTGGAGCTGCTCTTATTTTCCTGCCTCATGACCTTTGCTGCTCACCTCCTCATGCACACGTCTGGAGGTGCTGCGTGGGAACAGTGAGCGCACACTGACCTTGTTTGTGCTCAGCTGGCAGTGCTGTGCAGCCCTGGGAAGCCAGGAGCTGGGGTTTAGCAAATTGCAGCCCTCTCATCAAAGCAATAATCTCCCTCTGCTTTCCAATGGCCACGCAAAATGTCATAAATCAGTGTTTATAAGTTGCCAAGTGGCACAGAAGTGCAAACAGGATAGCAAATAGCATCATTTCTGCTCCAAGGCAGCAGATAAGCCAAGTGTCACATGCACCAGGATTACACAAGAGTGTGAGCACAAGTATGAGCGTGCACACTGCTCCTCATGGGCACCACTGCTCCTGCGTTGCTACAGGCAGGGGAAGCACTCCGGACTCAGGGCTTTAAATTATGAACAATTATCAGCAGGAAAATGACAAGAATGGGAAAATTAACAAAGAGCTCAATACGTGCAGCTAAATGACCAACATAAATGCATTCCTATTAGGCAGTCAATATCGGGCTGGCAGCTCCTGTCTGCGCCTATTTCTCATCAGACAAAGCCTTGACCTTGACCTCATTGTCCTGTTTGCTGGGAGACCGAATCCCATAACAACTCGTCGGGTGAATGTATTGGACCGGTAATCCATAAATATTGATTCATTGTTTGCAGTGTAATTTAAATGTCAGCTATAAGCCCGGGGCAGATAAAGATCTGTATCAACAATAAAACTGGATGGAGGCTGTAAATCCCCCAGGGCAGCCCGGGTTACAGGGGGTAGGTGGAGCAGCGTGCATCCTTGGAAAGGAAAAGCGAAAATGGAAAGGAGAAATGAAACGGAGCCCCATTTCCTGCGTGTTAGGAGGAAGGGGGGCATCGATCCTCCAGGCAAGCAGTGTGGTTGTGCAAGGCAGGGGTGCTGGGCACTCGGGTGAATGAGAATTCCTTCTTCACAGCTATGTCTGATGGAAGCGATAGGATTTCACACTGAATGATGGAAACGAATGAAGAGATGGAGTCGTCGGGGGCTTTTTGAGAGGCGTTGGGCACACAAAGATTGGACGGAGCTGCTGTCTCCATCCGTGCTGCCGCTGCTCACCGGGGTGGTAAAGCACACTAAACATCAGTGCAGGGGTGGCTGCATGGACACAGAGGACTTCACCCAAAGCTCAGCCCTGTGCTGCAATGCGTTTCACTCCAGAGGGACTTTCTGCCTCCTATGGGGCCCCTCTGCATCAGGCCCTGCTCTGAGAACACTGCCATGAGCCAAACACCACGACAGCCCCACACCGAGGCAGGAGCAGGGCCTGCTCTGAGCTGCACCTCACGCTCCTCCTCTGCAATCCCCCTGGGAGCTCTCAGGAAGGCAGCACCAGGTGCTCCCATAGGGGCAGCAGCCACCACGACCTTTTAACCTGACACTGAGCTACACGCACTCTAATCTCATTAGGCTTAGGGGCTCGAAGTTTAGAAGTTTAATTCAAACCTCCATCACTATGACCTACCCTTCGTGCTCCCCTTATGATGATTAATCCATGATAATAAAATAAAAATTCTTCTCAACCTTCCCCCTTCAGTTTGCAAGATGTACCAGAAGCCATGATCTGCCCCTGGGAGTAATTGGGAGAGGGGCTGGAGAGATGCAGTGCTCCAGCAGGAACATGGGGGAAACCATGGCTTGCTGCAGTCCCTGCATTCAGGGAGTTATGCTTTAATCCCCCCTGCTGAATTAGGCAACCAAAAAGGAGGGAAGGCATTCATGTAGAGGGGCAGTGGGGTTTTGGAGAAGGGGAAAAGCGGTGCCCATCGCTATCAGCATCATGGCATCAGGTGCAGAGCTGGGCTGGGGGAACATGGGCAAAGCCCACATCTCTTCCCATGCTGCAGCCACTGCCCCTCAGCTCCAGGCCCTGGAAATCCCATTAGCAGTGCATTAATTACCACACAGAGCATCAGCAGATCACAGCCTGGCAGCGGGGAACACAGAGCACTGAATATAACCCCCAGCCCAACACTGCTGCTTGGTCCAAGCAAGGAAGTGGTGCAGGGACTCTTCTGCCAGAGATTAACACCGGTCTGGGCTCCTCTGTCCCAGAGATGCTTTCCACTCCCCAGCCCAGGATATTGGGCAGCAATCTGGGTCTCCAGCACTCCGTTTGGGGAGGAAAAAGAAAAAGAGATTTTCTCCTCCTAAGCATTAATAGCCCATGGCTGAGGGATGATTGGATTGCAGACATCACAGAAAATCTGGGAGGAGTGCCAGGTGCTGCTGAGCACCACGCTTCAGTACCTGAGCACAGCGCTTCCCTGCATCTCAATCCTGTATTATTTATTGAGTGGCAGCTCCATACACACGCTCTGGAGGATGCTGGAGGTGTGTGGCTCTCCTGACAACTTCCATCTCTTATGTCACACCCTCGGGATGCTGCAGCTGTGCTAATGGGGAGAGACAGCTCAGCTCTCTGGTTCCACTCTGCTCAGCCCAAGTCACCACAGCTATGGAAGGCCACCCCAACAGCCTCCTCCTCCATGGATCTAGCTGAGGTTTCTTAGGATGCAAAGGTCACAACCTAGATCCTATGAGGCCACTGGGGCCAAGGACTTTGCTTTCCAGAGTTCAAAGCAGCTCCCTGCCCCGATTCCTGCACTATTTCATCCCAAGCCCAGCCAGCTCTTCTGGCACCACTAGACACAGAGGATCCTGTTCTCATAGAGGGCTCATTGGGGGTCTCTAGGCCCCACTCCGCACCTCACACAACCCCCCTTGAAGCCAGAGCCAGGAGGATGGACACCCACCAACCCAGCAGCTGGATTTGACCCCATATGTTTTCCGTCTGCTTTAATTTACATTCCTGGAATGGATCAAAAACCCAAATAAAGCAGCGAGGTGGTGCCAGCTCCTACATCTGCCTTCGGAGGCCTTCAGCTGTGGCCACAAACATTGCCTAATCCCATGGCTGAGCCGCTCAGATGCGGTCTCCTCACCCCTTCAAACCTCCTTTCTTCATGCAGCATTGAAGGCCATGGCACACAGGGCTGAAATGCACAGAAGGGGCGAGCTCAGAGCGCACGCACACCTCAGCAGAGATTTAATTAGTTGTGATGATGATGGCTCTGGGTCTCAGCAAGGGGCAGCACCTCCAGCCCAGCTCCATCCAGCCCCCACTTGGGTCATTTTTCTAATGGGTTTACAGGGAAGCAGTGTACCCCCTCCCCCCAGCTTTTGGAAGCATTTCAATGTCAGCCAACACGTTCTGCTTTGATCAACAAACTGCGCAGGCACCAGAGCTGATTTTAACAGAAAACAAATTGAAGCAGGCTGGAAAAGTTGAAAACACTGAGTGCTGAGCCAAGGGGCCGAGCCTGGTGCAGCCCATACTGCATGCAGTGCCTTGTGACACTGGATGTGGTGGGGATGCCCTGGCTGTCCCACTCCACCCTGCTGTGTCCTACCATACCCTACCATGCCCTCTGCCTTCAAAGAATCCCATCAGATGGGGCTGATGTGGGGAGCTGACAGGGTAGAGCTTCAGCGCTGGGGGGCAAATGGGGTTTTGGGACATGTACCAAGAAGCAATAATACAATACTATAACGAGATGGAAAACAGCAGTAACAACAGGGTGACAAATTTCCAAATGAGAACGAGCCCAAACAAAGCAACCACAGATGCAAAAACAAAGGAAAAAAAGTTATCCTACCTTTAGAAGACCTCAGACAGGCAGGAATCTCCAGCACAACACCCTCACCTCCACTGGCAGCACTTAAATAAGGGCTGGGAAGGGGTGGATCCTGGCTCCACCCCTTCTTGTCAGCCAGGTGAATTGGATGCACCTGAGCTGCTCTGGGTTGGTCCTGCCTTCCCACCAGGTGCTCCATCACTGCTTCAAGATATGACTCAGCATTTCTGTTACTGGAGTCCTCATGGGAACAGCCCTGAATTGCAGATGAAGTGGCTGCTCCAAAATGGGAACCATTCTCTGCACAGTGAGCACCCACAGGGCTGCCCCATATCCTTTCCAGCCCCCGCGGGGGTTGGACTGGATGACCTCAAATGGTCCCTTCCAACCTCAACCGTTCTGTGATTCTGTCAGCTCTGTAACAAAGCCACGTTCCTTTCCCTTTGCTTTGCTGCACCCATTTCCAGGTGCAGTGCTTTGGAGACTGAACAGATTTCCATCCTGGTCCCAAGTGTGAGGAGCTGCTAAGAGCCTGAGCAGAGTGGGAGCTACAAGCTACAGATTACCCAGGAAATTTAGGGAAAATCAGCAAGAAGTGGCAAAGGTGCAGAAACCACAATGTCCAGCTGAAGCATCAGAGGGGTGCATTCTGTATGGTCAGACATCAGCCCTGAAAGTGCCAAGGAGATCCAGTGTCCCCCACCTCATCTGGAAGGTGCACCCTTTGGACCAGGCAAGGAAAAAGTTTACAGCTTCCAATATTTTAACCCTAATCCCCGACAGACAATCTGATTTGGGATGTAATTTGCATAGCGTGTCTCATGATTTCATTTAATCTGCCCAATCCTCTTAGGGACCAGAGCAGCATAAGTTATCACAGACATCGCGGCCGCTTTGGAACCACGGTCCCCCCTTCCATCCCAATGGCAAACCTGGGACCCGTGGGCGACCCTGAAATGGAGAGGACACAGCAGCCCGAGGCAGTGTGGTGATTTGAGGGCTTTGGGTCCCTTTGGGTCCTTTCCACCCCCAGTCCCACTGAAGCACAGCTGGGAGCGACGCGCAGAAGATGTGCCTCCCACTGCGCTTGCCTCCCTGCATTCACATAACCCCAAGCTTTCCCCACGTTGTACAACTTCTTCCATTAACAGAGCATCTGTGGAGCCCTCAGGCTTCACCTTTAACTTGTCTGTATGATTGGAGGGTGAACGTGTGCTCTGTGGGGATCAGATTGTGGATCAATATGGATATCAGCGCCACCCGTTTTTCAACCAACCCTCCATCCTCAGTCCCACTCCCTTGCCTGGGAAACCAACCGGTGGCATTTTTTTACCCAACAAAATACTTTTTAAAATGATTTGTTGTGATCGAATCACTCCATCCCCCCCCTCTCCCCTCCCCCCAAATACCACAAAGCATTAAAATCCCCTACTTCAATATCCTTTATCCTTTAAGGTTCTTTATAATTCAATAAACAGGATTTCAAATCCTCCCAACCCAGGATGGACTTGTTCTGCACCGCCGTTCCGGGCCACTCTTCTAATGCACACTCTTATTAAGCCGTGCAAGCTTACAGCTCTTTAATCTTTTTGAACACATGTTGAGAAGAATAAAAGCAATTTTGTTTGGGAAACTGAAGGCCATGTTCAGCTGGAAATAAGCTTTTTCTCTAATCTCACCTCTTGCTTTGCAGGGTTACCCAGTAACCCCGGCAGGCACCGCCTCGCCCCATTCATTTCCTCTCTCTCTTTTAATTTTGGGAGGGGAGAATTAAGCAAAAAAAAAAAAATCCCAATTTTGGCTCTTTTTCCCCCAGCATCGGTACATTTCTGCCCTCCAAATAATCTCAGATCTGGGCTTCTTTTGGCTCGGAGCTAATCTGGATGTAATTCCCCTACCTCTGCCTCTGCCCTTGGCAACGCACAGATACAGATTAGAGGGTTATATAAATGTAATTTTCTAATTAATCATTTCGGAGCCAGCCGCCGCGGTGGTTTTCTCTCACGGCGACAAATGCGCATCCATTGCAGCTCGCAGCAAGGGGAGGTTTTACACAGCAGCCCCGTTCTGCTCGGGGTCACAACCCACCCCCTGCGCCTGCAGCATCCCAACGCCCACAACCACCCATCTTCACCCCAAACCCTCCGAGCACCGTCGGTTCCACAGCCCCAAATGCTGCAGGTTGAGCCCAAGCCGTGCTGCAGAGCCCCATCCTCACACCTCGGCCCCAAACGTTTCCTGGAGAGCAGGGAGAGGGCTTTGCCTTCTGCTCACACATCCCCTAGGAAAGCGCTGCCGCGGCCCCTTTAAAGGCGGACTGACGCGTTCATTAGCTGCCCTATTTTTTCAGGTGTATTCTAATAGCGCTAATTAACTCTAAGGTAGATTTTAGCACTTCAGCCTCCCTTTCTGCCTTCAAATGCCAAAACAAATCTTGCCATAATTACCAGCAATCCTTTTCATTACCGGCTGCCTAATTATCCTATTAATAGCACATCCTCAGAGACTATATTTGCTTGGCAGGCAAATATTTGTTTTTAAATTAGCAAACACAAACTGCTCTGTTTGCTGAAGGATTTTGAAATGCAAAATGGTTTATATTCACGGGGAAAAAAAAAAGGGAAAAAAAAACAATTAATCCAAGTAAAACTGAGTGCTTAATCCACGTGAAGCAGTGGAATCTTTCCATGTGCTCAATGAGGAGAGCTGTGCCCAAGCTCTCCTCAGAGTTTGCTTGGACACTCCAGGAAGGGAACAGAGTGTGGCGCAGGGATCCCTCATGGCCAGCTGTGTGACTGTAGGCTGTGGCCTTTAGGAAAGCAAGGAGGAGTCCCTTTGCCCCACGCAGCACTGAGGGACCCAAAGAGCTCCTCAGCTCCATCATGGCTGTCCCATGGGATGGGAGCTCTGAGCAAAGCAGGGCTGGGTAGGGGGACTTTGGAATCTGTGGTGCTTTGGGTGCTTGGGCTGATGGAGGGGAGCTCAGATCCCATGGCAGTGCAGATCCCAGCAGGGAGCAACAGGAGGGACATTGGATCCCATCACTGCAGCCCCCAAAGCCCCCCGGGACCCAAGGAGGTAATGACCCAACATTTGCTTTCTGGTGTTTAAGCTGGGGGCTGGAAATGCTCCTCTTAGAAAGCTCCAGGGTGATTAGTCTGGTAGGTTAATTATTGATCGTAGAGTTAAGAGGAGAGGTCACCATAGGGTGAGCCCATGGAGGGGACAACCAGCCTGGCCTCCATGTGCCTGATGCCAGCAGGTGATGAGTGGCACTGAGCATCAGTGGGTGACACTTGGAGCATGGAGCTGTGGCACTGGGTGCTCCTTGGGGCAGTTGCCCAACGCCAGCCATGGGAACGCAGTGACTGTGGGGGTTCCTCTCCTGCACAGGGGATGCCTGCAGCTGTCTCCAGGGTTGAGAACAAACACGGATCAATAGATTTATCTGCAGCAGAGGAACTCCTCCGACGTGCCCGCAGTCTATTTCAGAGCAGCTGAATTATTTATGGACCTGGAGGGGCTTTTTCCCTGTGGGCTTGCAGAGCGTCTACCTTCACAGCTACAATTACAGGCAGCTCTCTGCAGAAAACCAACACCTCTTGTTCTCTTTTCTCTCTCTCTCTCTTTTTTTTTTTAACCTAACTACTTCTTTCCTCGGTTATAAAAAGAGAAATACAGCCTCATCATGCAAACCACTGAGAGCAGGGAGATGAATGGGCCACGCATTGCAGCTGCATGGGTTGGAGCAGGCTGAGGGGAAGAGGGTGCACAGAATGGGGACCCCAGGCTATGGGGTGAGCTTGCAGCATGGAGTGGGACCCAAAGATGGGAGCTGACTCGTTACACTGGAGCACAATGAGCGGATCTGGAGCCACACTGAAGGAAACGAGCCAGCGCACCAAGAGGTCAACCGCCCTGCATGCTGCACTGCCCAGGCTTCCCTTGAATGTCTCAAATCTAAAATCCAGCAGTGGTCACACTGAGCACACAAAGGCAGCTTTGCAATCCATTATGCTCCATTGGAGACCTGGCTGGGACCACACATGTGAGAGGTGGTAAATAATGCATGGCTGCCTTGGCCGGCCCCGCTCCTCACTCCTCTCCCTTTCATTTGCCTCTGTCAGCTCCTTCCAGCCCCGTGCCAGGCTGCCAGGCTGACAAATATCCCCCCAGCTACAGGAAAGGAAAGCGTTGCAAACACACGGCCCTGCTCTGCTCCTTGTAGGGAAACAGGGAATGGGATGAAGCTCTGCCCCATAGAAGAGTAGAGCATGGGGTGTCACGGCCTCTGAGTTGCTCAGGGCTTGGCTTGGGGTGTTTGAGCTCTTCCCTGCAGCCAGGGACAGAAACGTGCGTTTGCTTTGTGAGTAGACCTGTGGCAATGCCAGAGATCAGCTGGCTCCAGCACAAACCCCAATTCCTCTGTGGTGGCTGCAATGTGGTGACAAGGTGCAGGGCAGTGCTGCAAGGTGCCCCTATTTCTGCCCCCAAACCCACTCAGATGAGCAGTAGCAGCAGCAGCTGCATGATGGCTATGGAAACAAAACCCCCGCCCCAACAATTTGTATGGGTTTGCTCCTCTTGCAGCAGTTTACTCCTCTTGCAAGGAGTTTGCTTCTCCTGCAGGGTTTTGCTCTGTCCCTGTTTGCTGGTTCTGTCTGTTCCCAGTAGCAAAGGAATCTCCTCAGGTCCATTGCTGGTGGCACCCAGCAGCCCAACTGGGTTTCCCACTGCAAAGACCCAGCACTCATCTGATTAGCCCACCAAGGGCACAACCCTCCAGGCAAAAACCCAGAGAGTTTAAAAAATCCTTGGTGTGACACCGTGTTTTCCCTGAGCCGTGCCATGGGCCATCCCAAATCCCACAGGACCCTCTGCCGTCTCCGTTGGAGCCAAGGGGATGAGACAAGAGCTGGGTATGAATCAATAAAACGGCCAATGCATGAAGCCCATAAATCAGACAGCAAAAAGCAGCAATAAATCAACGAAGCAGCCCGCCAGTGGAATTATTGCGTGACAACATGTTTGGTCCTGCATCCTCTGGAGCCTGGAGGACAGCTGGAGCCTTGGAAAGGACCGTCCTGGTTTGCAGGATCAGACAGATCACACACAAGGCCAGGGGAAGTGCAGGGGGCACTCGGCAGTGCAGAGCTGCCAGCTCCTGCTTGCTGCTCACAGTGGAACAGCGGCATGCAAGGCGCTGCAGGAGCAAAAGCAACCAGTAGAGCCAGCTGACAGCTCCAACCTCCTGAAATCCAGCGAAAACTGGGTCAAGTGCATAGAGCAATGCAGCAACACGAAGTTCACCCAGAAAACACGCTGAGGGAAACTCCTTTGTAGGGCAGACAGGGTTGGCTGCTGAGTTCTCCCTAAACCTCGTTGCAATGTGACACAGAGCAAGCTGCAAGCTCCTGTATCTGGAGCCCAACCTCACCGTGATCCCAACAGAACCAACCCCCTTTGCAGTAGGGATTGTCTCTCTCTGCTGCGCTCTTTCCCATTCCCCCCAAGAGGATTAGCAGACCCTGAGCATGGAGATTTAATCCCACCACACAGAGGCTGGGGGACATGGGAGGGATAAACCCCCTCCGCTTCCCCCACTGCTTTGGGGCTGTTCTCAGGGCTGCCAGCAGTCTCAGTGATGTGAGCCTGCCCAGAGCCAACCCCTGCGATGGGCCGCCCGGGTCCTGTGAGCACAGCGTGTTCTCTCTCGATTGCTCAATTACGATTCCCCTTCTCCTCGTGTCCTTTTAGGTCAAAACCATGCGTTTAATTGTTTCACTGATAAGAGAGCCGTTCTCACAGCTCCTCCAGCGCCTTCATTAACTTGCAGTGCGTGCCTTGCTCTGCACCTCCTGCAAGTGCTGCACTCTGAGCGGCTGAACCAGGGGGTGATTAGTGCTGCCCATCCCTGTACAAACACTGTATTCCTGGGCTGGGAAAGCAGATTTCCCCTCTGGAGTGCGAGCGATGCACCTGCAGGGTGAGCGCCCGCTGCATTCTGAAGATGCACAGCGGTGTGTGGTCCACCAGAAGCAAAAAGCAAAGCAACCAGCAGCAGGACAGCAAACAGCTCCCTGCTCCCGCTGCCACCTGGGGCCAAGGAGCAGATGGAGCGCCAGGGGCTGCTGCCTGGTGCCGGGGCAGTGCACGGTGCACACATCTGCAGCACCATTTGGTGCGTGCAGGCAGCACCGCGCAGCCACCGGCGCAACACCATCCATTATGCATGAGCATATTTACGCCGTGCAGAGGGTCCGTCAGCGACTTTGATTAAAAACCCAAGGAGTAATGAATATGCAAAAGCAAGCGACTGCTCGGAGGAACAGATTTGTCAAATTGTCCGTACTTCATCCAGATAAAGAAAACTCTCAAGAGGTCCCGCAATTGAAAAACTCGCCGTGGAATCGCAGCATTATCTGGGATTAAATCCCCTCCGCCGCACAGAATCTGAATAGGAAAATATTTGTATCTTCAATTCGAAGTAAGGGCAGCGGGAAGAGTGGTGTGCACACAAGAGGAAATGTGATTTCAATTCACATTGTGGCTCCGCAGCCATTTAATTATTTTAATTAGGCTTAATTAGTGGTAAATTTACAATGATATGCTTGATACCTGGCATTAAATCTTTCATGCATAAATGTTTTGTTAAAACGAGAAAATAGGCACGTGGCATTTTGCCAGCAATTAGTGCTGAACGCTCTAATGAAAGATTACTGCTCCGCCGTGATTGGTGCTGACAGGAGGAGCAGCGGTTTGTGCTGCGCCGTGCTGACGGCTGCCCCACAGCATCACCTGCAGCCCTGCTGCCCACTGCGGCTCTGAACCCGGGGGCTGCACCCCTGTCCTGTCCCACCTGCGGGATGGAGATGGAGATAGAGCCATAGAAGCGTTCAGGTTGGAGGAGACCTCCAGGATCAGCAAGCCCAACACGACCCATCCCACCGTGCCCACTGCCCGTGCCCCTCAGTGCCACATCCCTGTGGTTCTTGAGTACCTCCAGGGACCGTGAACCCGCTGCCTCTCTGGGCAACCTGTGCTGGTGTCTCATTGCTCTTTGAAAGAGGAAGTTCCCCCCAGTATCCCACCAGAGCCTCCCCTGGTGCAGCTTAGCATGAAGACCCCCTAAGGTAGAAGAGAAATATCCTGACTCGCCCAAACCTATAGCAAACCCCAGAGCATGAGATGGGAAGGACAGGATTGCTCCAGAGTAGACTTAGGGATGTTAGATTAGAACTTTTCACTTCTGCGAGGTGCAGGAGTCAGCAGAGCACCTGTGAATCGGAATGGGGTGGCATAGACAAGCAGAAATGGTGGAAGGGTGGCTGAGAATTCCTTGTCTGTGGCTCAGATTGGGAGTGGTGCTGATGGGAGGCTGAGCACTCACCGTGCTGGTGCCATGGTGCCTGTAGTGCCCGTGGTGTTTGCAATGCATTCGGTGCCTGCAGTGTTTGCAGTGCATACAAAGTATGCAGCGCCCATGGTGTCTGCAGTGTATGCAGTGCCCATGTAGCCCACTCCCTGCAGCAAATGCAGGCAGCACCCTGTCAGTTTGCTGCTCCTTATTTTCATGAGCAAGCCATATATTTGCATTGCAAATGTGTCCTTTGGGTTGTGCAACTGTTGGGATGCAAATTGAGCAGCTGATGCCTGAGCAGGAGGAAGGAAGCCGAGGACCATGGGAACGGTGGTAGAAATGGGTGTGGGTTGGGGCCAGTGGTTTTGGTGCAGTGTGCCTCAGGGCCTGCTCTCAGCTCTGAGCTGCACGGCCCAGCACAGCCATGGCAGTGCAGGAGCAGAACTGCAGCCGTGTGCAGCAATCCACGTGCACGCCCATGGGCTCCTGAAGTGATGGGAAATCATTGCACTTATCCGGGCACCGAAGGTCATAAATTGCAAATGGCAAAAAAAAAAAATCCTCTGTTGATAGCAGTGGATTGCAGCATTCTGGCATTGGCTGTGTTGAAACTCCCTTACACAGAGCTAATGGGGCGGCCGTGCTTTTCAGCAGGAGGAGCATCTTCAGCAGGATTTGCATCCTGTGCAGTACTGAAGTCACCATGTGCTCTGAGGCAGTGTTTGGGCTGCCCCTTCTCCCACAGGCGCATCTCACCTCTTTCTGTTTGTTTTCAGGCAGTCATAATCCCAAATCTATGGGCTGAGGGGAGCTCAGGTCTTCACGTGAAACCAGCACACAGAGAAGGTCAGGAAGCAGTGCCAGAAGGTTCAGTTACAAACCTGCTAAAAATCACAGGGAGATTAATCCCACTGTTTTCTAACTACAGTTAAGCACACAGCAAGGATATTAACTACCTCCCTGGCCCTATTGATCTTCCTGTCTCCTGCTACTACTGGAAACAATTAGAGGTCAATAAGCAACATGAGACGAAATTTACGGCTGTCAGATAAACCATTTGGAAATATTTCCTTGCCCTTTTACATCAGTAGCTCTGTCAATACTGCAATCAAATATTTTTATGGAAAAGAGAGTATCTTGGAAATATATCTGTTCCATCCCACGGACTGGGAGCACAGCGTGTAAATACACAGCCAACGGCCAGCAGCTCTCAGAGCCAAATCCAGTGTACAAATAGCAGGAAGACTTTGTTTTAACAGCACCATCCATCCAGGAGCAGCATTAATGCATTTACCCTCTCGGTGACCCTGCTAGTAGAAATAAGAAATCTTTCTTCTGGACTAGCAAAGGAAGAAATCAGGGCATGAGGAGGTTGTTTCTAAACAGTGAGCATGCAGTGACCCGTGGGCTGTGGAAATGGATGTACAGTGCCACTGCATTGGGTGCACATACTGGGTGCTGGATGCACACGTGGGGTGCATGCATTCAAATGCGTGTGCTGGACTCTCTTGGATGCACGTGCTGGGTGCATATGTTGACCAGACACTGAATATGTGCTGGATACGTGTGCTGGATGCAGTCATTGGGCAGGTTGCATGCATGCACTGGGTGCACGTTAGACACATCTGTTGTGTGCATGCGTTGGATGCGTGTGTTGGGCTCCATGTTGGATGCACACGTTGGATGCACATTGGATGCACGCTGTAGCCACACCACGGCCCCACAGCAGCTCTGCGTGCACTGTGACTGCCCCACAGAGAGGCCTGGATGGCCACACGACCAGATGTCATGCTCCTGGGCTCTCACTTCTACAGCCATCCCATCCCTGCAGCCCACGGCCAGGGTGAGAGCACAGGACCAGGATAGGGACAGGATGGACCACAGTGATGGCTGCTGCTATTCAGGCTGCCCTGGCCCTTTCCACGCCTGCTGAGTTCGGGGCAAAATCACAACATCTGAGGCAGGCACAGAGACATTCCAGGAACAGAGCACTCCCACCATGACCCCCAGCACGAATACCAGGGATTCAGGACGGAGCACTGGAATCTAATTTTGCTCGTGGCAAGAGATATTCAACCTGAAAACATGCGCCGTTCTTACATTAAAAAAGCCTTAATGTCTATGCATACATGACAGATTTACTAAAGAAGCAATTCACTGCAGTGCCATCAAGCAAGTGTACATACAGCTCAATTTTGCAAGGAATCATTCACGGTACATTTAGTAAGGCTCCGGGATGAATGGGCTGAAGCATTCTTTTGCTATTTATCTCCTATTTCCCTTGCTTGTTAACTCCTCCTCCCCAAACTCAGCTGTCATTGCCTTCCCATCCTTCTGAACCAGCTCTCCAGAAAGAAGATCTGGGTTTAGACTTATTTTAGGCCCTGCTGCTGGGGGTGAATGCCCTGCGACATCCCACCATGTGCTCCTGCAGCTGGATCTGTCCTCCAGCCCTCCCTGCAATTCCACCCCATGCATTTCTCCTCCTGGTGCTGGTGGTCCCTCCAGGTGCTCTGTGCCTGCTGTGGATGTGTGGCTGAAGTACCTGAAGTACCAAGACCTCCAAACTGTCCCCTAGCCATCATTGAAGGACTCACTGAAACACTCAGTGAAGGACCTTATTTCCTGTCCTGCATTCCCAGGACCCCATGTTAGCACTCAGTCCCTGACCATGGCTGATAAATGGCAGAAGAAGGAACATATTGGCCTCATCCCCTTTCCCTGCCCTGGCCCATCGCCCAGCATCGCCTACAGGGCACCCTCCAAAGCACACCAGGTTTTGAGATCACTCTCTCATGATTACCAGAAAACATGACATTACTGCAGTAATACAACACGCCCTTCTCCCCACCCCATCCTCACTTAGCCAATGTGCTTAAATGAAAGGAGCTGAGCTGCTTCCCCCTAAAGCCTTCCTCCCTGGGGGCTGGGCTGGACTCCTCCCCTTGTCCTGCCATGTCCTCTGTACCCACAGAGCCGGTGGGACAGCAAGGCCACATCCCTGCCTTCATCCTCCTGAGGTGCTGAGCGTCAGCTGGAAGGGAGACATACATCTGTGCTGCGCGCCGCTGGGAACAATTTTGTCAACAGCACTTTAACGTCCAAGTGATGCTCAGAGCAGCTGGTAGCAGCAGTGCTGGGAGCTGCAATAAAAACACTTTTATAAAATAAATCACCTTGCATTTGCATACGCTGTGCATGAAAGCACACACTCGGATGCTGACACTAAATACTCCACGGATCTGGGTCTGGGCTGAAAACAAAATGGGGAATAAGAGTGGGGAAAAAAAAACAACAATAATACACCTTCTGGGCTATACCAGGTGGCAAATGAGGACTGGAGTGGAAAACTTTGCACTTCTTAATGAAATCCCTTCTCAGGTCAGAGCCCTGCTCTTCTGCCATCCAGCAAAACATCACCATGAGGGCACAGCGGGCAGACAGAGCAGGGTGAGCACAGATCCCAGCACAGATCCCATCACCAACCCTGCAGGGAGCACCCATGGGCTCAGACACACATCCTGCAGATCTGTGATCATGACATAGCAGCCAGAAGCTGCCAATGCATTGCCAGATATGGAAACCTGTCCTGAAGGCCATAATCTTCCAGTGTTTGGAAGCCGTTCTGGGTGATTTCCATCTCATTTGTGAACTCTGAGTATGGCAATGTGTGGCCCCAAAGTCATGCTGGTGGCTGCATGGGGGCTGGGCTGCTTGGGTCCATGCACATCTAGCACTGCACAGCATGAGGAAGGCTCCAAGCAGTGCCTTCCATCCCACAAACAACTCCCCAGGGGCCTTTCCATAAAGAAACAGAAGGAGGTCAGAACTACCTCCCAGCTCCTGGTGGCTCTCATTGCTCAACCAGCACCATGCAGGGAGCAAAACCCCCAGCAAAACCCAGGGCAGCAAGGGCTGAAGCTCATCGCCTACCTGACCCAAACCCCAAAGCTCGGGGTGCAGCAGCCTCCCCCTCTGCAGAGCCCAGAGGGAGCTTCCCCTCACACAAGCCTCTAATGCAATTTTCCTTCCCAAACTCTCGAGCAATGATACATGGGAGCACTAACAGCCTGCGAGTGTCTCATGCATCATCTGCTTTGCTTGTTATTAAGGGCTGCGCGTGTGCTCGGGGGGGATGGCTCCTGGGAAGGCACACACACGGTCAGTGCATGAGGCCATGGGATGCTTGGGGCTGCTTGGGCAGACGAGATGAAGGCCAGCAGACCAGCATCACATCAGGGTGTTTTGGATCAGCTCTGGCACGGTGTGTTTCAGTTGCCCTATTCCTGCTGCTTTTGAAGAGTTCATTGGCAGAGAAAGCTGTGCCTCGAGGTTGTGCAGCAGGCGGGCAGCCCTCTGGCTGCTCCCAGAGCAAACATCACCACATCAGTGGGGAGAAGTCTTTATTTGAGCAATGGCAAAACCTTTCTTTTACCAAATCTGTTCCATTTTGAAAGCAATCCTGCAGCATGCACTTGTTCTGTGAGGAGCAGAAAGCCCTGCAGGTGCAATAGAGGGATGCACGGGGCAACCTGTTGCAGCCGCACGTGTTCAGAGCAGGCAGGGCCGAGGCTGAGCACAGCCCCCGTGCACCACCACTGTCTGGGTTTGCTGAGCACGGTGCAAACGCTGCAGGCACGTTCAGCCAAACTGCCCAGAGGAGCAACCAAACCCTTCTGACTGGAATCCTCACGCTGATGAGCTGTGCTGGTTGTTGGTGAGGTGGGAGCATCGCCACCTCTGCCGATGTGCTGTCGGCTCAGCTGTGAATGGAAAGGAATTCAGAGGATGCGTTTGATTCAGGGAGTGAAAATGCAGGTCTCAATGTGTGCCTTGGGGCTCTTGGGGCACCTGAAGGAGCTCCCAGCCCTGCGCATCCCCCTGGCTCCGTGCATCCTCCAGCAGCACCTCGCAGGAGCAGCGCCCTGCAAAGCTCCGGGTGAAAAGCATCCCACTGAGAGGGCCTTTTCTTAAAAAAAAAAATACAAAACCAAAAAACCGAACTGTTATTTACAGCTCCCTCCCTCCTCACAGGGTGAATTAGCAGCCACGTCGTTAAGCACAGACAAAAGCCTTTAGGCAGGCTGGGGCAGGGATATTTACAGCCCCTCCGGGGTGGGGATCCGCATCCCCATGAATGCAGCCCTGCGGCAGCTGCGTGCCCGGCTCTGCGGCCTCGTATCCAGGAGCGGCTCCGTCCCCGGGAGACACGCGGGGCCGCGCTGACCCCGGCACCGCCGTGACACGGAAACCTATTAGCGGTCTCGCTGGGAGTCTCCCATTAGCTGAAAAGGAGGCGGCCATAAAAACAAACGGCTCTCCCCGCCCTTCCTCCAGCGTCCTTCGTGCTGCCGTCCGTCCCCAATGGGTGTAAATCACAGAGCATCCTTCCGCAGCTGCGGCTGCTTTCGGTGGGCGCACACGGAAACGGAACGTTAAGGGGAGAGGAAGCATTAGATAAGTATTGGTGTGCGCATAAAAAGTTTATTTTGCAGGGTCCCTGGGGCCGTGGAGGGTTCAGGGCACTGCCAGGGGGAAACAGGGCAGCCCCCTCCCTGCATCCCCTTCCCCACACCCCTCTTTAGGGTGATTTAGAGAGCCAGCAGGGATACGCTGAGCCCCCACACCGCTGCTGGGTGATGTGCTTCCCAACCCCACTTAAATCCTGTGTTCGACCTTCACAGCATCATCACACTCACGTGGTTCAGGGCTGAGCAAACCCCATCTCCCCGCACGTAATTCAATAAGGGTTTGGAGAGCGAGCTCCTCGGGTGCTCGTGTTGTCATGGAGCCCATGAAATAAGATTAATCGGGGCAGAGGAAAAGAAAGTGAGAAATCAGAGAGCGGGAGGGGGAACGAGAGGAACCGAGGAGGATTGCCATCGAATACCAATACAGCTCTCATCCGGAGCTCTTGAGACCTCTCACAGCGCTGAGAGCTGAGCTACTCCTTCCCAGGAGGAGCAGTGTGCTGCTGTGCTCGTGGGCTCATGCACCAATTGAGGCGCTTCGCAGGGGGGAGCAAAGGCATTGGAAAACGCTGGGGGCCATTTCCGTCCCACCCCTTGGAACAGAGCCCTCCCAGCTCCCCGCCCCAGGGCGTGCTTAGTTAATTGCATTAATTAGGGCAATATGGGAAACACGACAAACCCCGTAAACTTCCTCCTGCTGGAGAAGAAAATAATTTTTGCATTGCTTTTGAGTGGCCGGAGCTGCGTACAAAGCAAAGGGGACCCTGAGCTGGCTCATCCCTTTGGGTCAATGAAACCCCATGGGAATGTTTGGGCTCCATCCTCAGCACGGGAGCTCTGTGCCCAGCAGACAGCAGGTGCTCCAGCAGCTCTCTCAGCTCAGCAGCCAGGGAAACCCCCACGGTGCCAAACCCTTCCACCTCCATCCACAGGCAGCGTGCAGCTCTCTGTCTCTTCCTCTGCATTTTGGCCATTCCCCAAAGAAACAGCACAATCCTGCCCAGGCTGTGCAGGCAGCAGCAGGAGGCATTCACCCACGTGCAACCAGGAGCCAAACCACTGCTCCTCCTCCTCCTCCAAGGATGCTCTGCCTCATATCACAGCTGTGGGCACAGGGAGGGGCGCTCAGTGCTGTGTGCCACTGCTTCACCACCTGACTGCACATTTTAATGAGTGCTTATGCTGGTCAGCTCTAATTGCTGTTATTCTACAGGGGCTGGAATTAGTCCCATTAACCTTTTACCTTCAGACAGCACCTTCTTTCCCGAGAGTTATTAGAGGCTGAGCTTGATTCCAACCTTGAAAACAGCAGTAATTAAAGTGCTTTCCCTGTGCCACCTTGGGCTGAACCAGAGTTCTTCAGAGCTCTTGTGAAAAACATGACATGGATAAGAATCTAGCTGAGATTCAGAGGGCCCAACATGCTCATCTACTAGCAGATGCCTATGCAGGGGACACAGCCCTGGCCCCAGCATGGCACTTTGCAGGCCTAGCATCCTGCACATCACTTGTAGGGCACCCACCCTGCAGCCATCAGGCACCACCAATTGCTATCAGGAATAACGATGGCAGGAGGCAGCACCTCATCTAACCTGCTGCCACAGGTCAGAGGCTGGATACGGGTTTGTACCCCCCCCCTATTTAGGGGTGCTGGGGTTTATTCCATCCTGCATACTCAGCGGATGGGATTCTGAGAGGTGGAAAAGAAAGACAGCATTTTAAATAAAGCCTTCCAGAAGGAAGGAGTGCGACCTTCTCAGACCTCCTTAGTGCTGCTCTCAACATCTTCCATCAGGAATCACTCCAGAGATCATTTAGAAACGCTTAGCTGATAATTTAAGCTGATAATTAGAAAATGATTTATTGACAGAAGCTTTAGTGGAAAGAGATGTTAGAGTTTCACGTTAGATCTGTAAAAGTCCTCATTCACCTCCTTTAGACTCAAGTATGATTTATCTCCAACCCGAATACCTGGAGGGGTGAGTGGGAATAAAACCTCCATAGCTGCTGTGCTTTCCTGCATGGATAAACCCCTCTCAGTTGTTATGCAATGGGCACAGGGCCCAAGCAGCCCCAGTTCAGTGCTCCATCACACAGTGCCCATGGCTGTCCCAGGCTGGAGGGGAATGGGGACAACTGCTTGGTCTCAGGAAGAGGCAGTGAGAGCTAACACCTCTTGCAAAAAGAAGGAAAACTTTGCTTCCTGCAGACTTGAGAGCAGATTCTGCTCTTGGCAAGGCCAGAAGAAAGGGAAATGCCATTGATTGCAGCAGAATTGCTTCTGCTTCCTTCTTTGCAGCTGCTCGAGGTCAAAACCTTCCCTCGCGTGCTCTAAATAAGCTCTGCCAGCAGCGGTGATGGAGGCAGAGGAGGTGGCACGTGATGGCACACCGCTAGGCAGCCCCATGTTAATTAAATCTGCATTTACCCCACACAGTGCCCACAGATTCACCTGATGGGAGAAAACAAACATTTCTGGAGCTGCTGCTCTCCCAGAGGAGCGGTGGCACATCAGTAAGCAGCACTGAGGGTGGGTTATCCTTCAGGTGTTCATCTCACCCTGCTGCACAACTGCTGCCTCCTCCACCCCACTGCATTGGTTTTCTCAGCTGGACCTGAGGCTGTGAGGAGGTTGCAAAAGGAGGAGGAAGGCTTTGCAAAATCCCCCCCCCCTCAATCCCCACCACAGGGGTGCCCAGAAGGGTAAACTCACCCATGCTCCCAACAGCAGGGACGGCACCGTCCTCATCCCCGCTGCTGGAAAACTTGTGCTCTACACAGCCCCGAATGATAGGGCTTTAATTACTCTTTAATTTAGATGTGATGATACCTCTCGCATGTTTACTAAATATCAATTAAGATCGATTTGTTAAAGCACAGAACAATGCTAGAGATGCGTATCAGGGGCCTCTATCAGGCCCTAACAAGCACTCTCATCACCCAAACAGCCAGCATCCAGGGCGGAACAGCCATCCCACGGCATGAAGTTCAGAGATAAACCCAAACACGTGTGCGACTCCCAGGCAGCGGTGAGGACAGCATGGAGCATCATCCTCCTGCCACCTCACTGCAAAGGGCAGCTGCAGCCCCCCGACCCTCCCTGCACCCCACAGCACCTGAGCTGCAGGCTCCACGCACAGCCAACATCATGCACTACCAGCACGGGATTGCCACAAACAATGACTTTCTTTCTCCCCTCGCCCCCCCCCCATGCTGCTTTCCCATGGCATGAAGGTCAGGAGGAAAGCAGATTTATGAAAGCATAAACAAACCGCATAAATGCTTATGGTAATTCCACTTCCGTTAAAAATAGCGGTTATTTTTAAAGCTACTTTAAATTATCTCCTTTCTAATGAAAACTCGCATGTAATCTGTTAGTGAGGGATGTCTGTTGAGCCATGAATTATTCAAAGAAGTCTCTGTTCTGTTATCTGAGTCTCTGGAGATTATTCCCACCATTGTCCGTTGTGATGGGTCATTATGCACTCTGTGAATTTAATCTTTTAGGCTATCCAGCAGCACAGAAAAAAATGTATGAATAACAATTTTCCTGTAATAACCTTCAACTAACCTTTCAACCAGAGTGAGTAATTCCAATCCTATTTTCACATCAATAGAAGAGTCAAAGCTAGGCAATTATCTCTTATCTGTTCCATAACCCTCCCCCTTTAATTTTTAAAAAGGATGTTGAAGTACTTACTGGAGGCAAGAAGAAGAAAGGAGGCTGGAATGAAGCACGGGCAAATTTTGATGAACAGTGATAGGGGTGTGCTTAGATAATTATTAATTTCTGCCCCCCTCCATCCCCCCCCTCCCCGCTGCATTCCTCCGTGCCTGCTGGCACACCAGTTGCCTCCATCCCTCACGCAGCAGCCGCGGTCCCCTCCATCCTCACAGCCCCACTTTGTCTCCAAATGGGAGCAATAGGGATAGCACACGGGCTGCCTTCAGAGCATCGCTGCGGCTCTTGGGTTACACAGGGGCTCATTCTAGGGAGAAGAGACCATAAAGCCCATCAGCTGCACCTGAGGATGGAAGCAGAAAGCGTTGCCTTAAAAGGCAGCGGGATCCTCAAAACCCAACCCCTGTTCCATCTGAATCACAAGTCTGGGGAATGCAGGGATGGAGAGGTGCCCATTGGGCCACCCTACAGTGCGATGCATGGCTGTGCCATGATGGACCCTGGGGCTGGGGACCTGCAGGGGCCACACTCAGCCCCTCCGGGGTCACCCATGGAATGGGACCCAGTGTGCATCCTCACTGCCCCATGGGATGGGGACCCACATCACACATCCTCATGGTGCAGAAGCACTACAAACTGCCCCCCCCCCCCCCCCCAGTTTTTAGTTTGCTCAGCTGGGCACCGCACCAGCACAGTTTGAAGGTCAGAGGTTTGTGATGATAAGCAAAGAAGGAGTGAGCTGATTGCCAGCCTCAGCTGCTCCAGTGGGAATTTCTATCAGCTGAACTCCGGAAAGAAACTCTCTTCACTTCAGGAAGAGACACATATTGGTGAGGGGGGCGCTGGCTGGGGCAGGATGGCCTTGGTCCCATCCTAACTCCCTCTGTGCTCAATGCTCTTTTCTCATGTGCTCAAAAATGGGGAGGAATAAACAACTCCTCTATCACCACCAGATCCAGCAACACAGAGCTCGGCTGTATCTTTGCCTGTCTCACCAACCTGCCGCTCACAGGGCCTTCCAGGACCTTGGGGTGAGACCTTCCATAGGGAGCAGGATCCTGGGCTCGCTCTGTGCCCCTACCCAGGGGCTGGGAGTGGGGCTACACAACCCTCATCCCCAGCATCTCCTCTTTACAGATGCTGCCATTCTTATGGAGTGGGAACCTCAACAATTCATTGGGGTCCCATTGTGCTTCTGAGCCTCCTGCTGAGAAAAACCCCAACCCAGTGTTCCTAGGAGGACTAAGACAGTACCATGTGCATCCCACACTATAACTGGGTGCCACATCCACTCTGGGCACCCCATGTTGCACTCACACCCCATGCCACTGCCATGCAAATACACCATCCTGTGGATTCTCACCTCTGAGCCTTTCTGCTTCTCTCTCTCAACAGAGGTTTCTGCCCCAGTGTTGCTCTTGACCAAACAACCTGAATCACCTGGTCTGAATTTAAAGGCCTTGAAATTTAGAGGCCGGGCACCTGTGGGGCTTTAGGGGGAGTAGCTGTTCCCTTCAGGGGAGTTTCAGGAGCACACCTGTAGCAAAGCAATCCCAGCAACTCAGCCCAGGCTGCATGTGAGGAGAGGGAAAGTCCCAGTTAAAATGTGGACTATGGCACAAATACACGTACAGCTGTGGGTTTGCTGTGTCCTGGCAGATCCCTGCACGCCCCGGATGCTATTGTTGCATCCATCCATGCAAAGCCCATTCTTTTCCCCAGTAGGTGTATAACAGCCCCTTATCTGCACGTGCTCTTTCCTTTAGGAACAGAAATACCACCGGGGTAACCGGGGCTGCGTTGCCAACGCTGCGCAGCGAAAGGATCGCATTTGAAAGTCTAATGGCAGACATATTCCTCCTAATCAGAGCAGTAATTTCATGGGCAAAACACCCCATTGTTTTGCAGAGAATGGCAACCGGGAAGCAAGAATGCCGCATTAAACATTAATTGTATTGGTGCCCAGACATTTAAGAGGGCAGGGACTTCTCAGAGCAGCGCGCAGCCGAGTTTCTGGGACGGTCGTCTTTAAGAGCTCTGGAAGGGGATGAGAAGGCTGGGGCCGCCAGCTGGCAGGCTGTCCGCTCCGGATAAATGCGGGCCATTGTTCAGGAGCTTTTACAACCGTGGAGCAAAGGGGGAAAAAGAATAGGGGAAAAAAATCAGCTGGCAGCGTGAAGGTGAGGGCAGGAGGAGGATGCTGTGTGTAGGGCTGAGGTTAGGGTTAGGGTTAGGGGAGCGGTGCCATTGAGACCCATCCTGGGCACTCTGGGTTACAGTGTAAATGGGAGCTGTGTACTGGGCAGCGCTGCACTGCACACTCTATACATCAGTGCAGGAAATCCGTGTGGCCGCACAGAGGATGGGGAAGGCAAACAGTCAGGCCTTGTTTTGGGGGAAATTCTTTCACCATGAGCTTCACCAGCCACGCATCTGTACAAACCGGCTGGGCTGTGCCCATACACAGCCAGACCCAGCCTGCAGCATCGCTGCCTGTCCGCAGCCCGACGCCGAGGGCAGGTTGCGTTGGCCGACCTGTTTTCTCCCCACGTCACTGGGTTTGTGCTGCTGTAAGCTGATTAGGGAGCTGTAGGTGTTGCTCAGATGCGTTTGCTGCACGTGTCCCGACGTGTCTGCGAGAGGCAGTGCCTGTCTGGCTGGCACAATGTTGGAGCAGGGCTGGCCAAGGCTCTATAAATGACTTGTTAGTCACCCAGACGGGATCTCCGTGCCACATCTCCAAAATAGCTGTAGGCTGAGAACAGACTTCTAAAAAGCAATTAGGGAAAAAAAGAAAAGAAAAGAAGGAAAAAAAAAAAACAAACAAAAAGGCAGAAAGTAAACAGAACGGAGTGAAAACAGGGAAGTTCCTGAAGTTGGAGCTCTTCTGGGCTCACTGATGGATGAAGCTCAATTTTCTGTCAATGGGGTTGAAAATGAACGGCTGGGTTGGTGAAGGTAGACTGGGCACATTTGTCATTTCCCATTCTGTTTGGTCTCAGGCTGTCCCCATGAGCTCAGCCCCGCTGCACCCTGCTGGTTTGCTTTTCTCGTTTGTTTAGTCTGTGACTACAAGCACAGGATTGCAGTCCGCAGTGCCAGCAGCGATGAGCACCAGCCTGGACCTGCTGCTTGGGATGTCCCATTGCAGCCCTACAGGTATCCCTCAGATGAGGCCCCATCAGCATTTCACAGAATCATTAGGGTTGGAAAAGACCTCTGAGATCCCCAAGCCCACCCCCATGCCCACCATGCCCACTGGCCGCGTCCCTCAGTGCCACATCTCCACTATTCGGGGATGTCACCAGAATAGTGACCCCAGCACTGCGCTCCCAGTGTGCTGTGCCCAATCCAGGGGCTGTAGTGATCCTGATGTAGGACATCCATTGTCTCTCCTAGAGATACAAAGCTGGGACAGCTGTGGCTGGAGGCATTTGGCTGTGCTGGAAGAGGCTTGGAGAAGCAGCACATCACTCCTCTTCTGCAGTGTCCCCACCGAAAAGCACCGAGCTCTCCCTGTGTCCCCCAGCCACTTCCCAGTGCAACTCGCTCCAGGAAACACCAAAAGTCTGACAGCTTGAACCTCTCCACTTGATATTTCTGGACTCCTCAGCCATGAACTTGTACAAATACTAATGTTGGATTAAGACCCAACACTTGTGCTGTAAAATTATGCCCTATCAACAACTATGTTTCCTCCAGAGGAATGCAGTATGTGTTTTAATGACTCCAGTTGGCTTTAGAGCCTGAAACACAATTGCATTGCCCGTGGCCAAATTTCCACTCAGACAGTTTTTAAAAGCACAGCCGCACGTCTTGGATTAAGGTTGTCTGGATCCCAATCCTCAAAGCCCCTGTGGGAACCCAATGAGCACTCAGCACAGCTGCTGCGGCCCAGGGACATGGCAAGAGATCAGGACTCCCGTGTGGGTCAGCCCCGTTCCTTCAGCACTGGACATCAGGCTCAGGGTCACTGGAGGTGTCCACTGTGGCCAGGTGCTCTGGAAGTGCCCTAAAGGATCCACCAGGCAGCAGTGGGGGCTCAGCGTGCGCCGTGTGGTGTGGATGGGGGTTGACCTGATGTACCCATGTGGTGAGAACAGAAGTGTCTCAAGCAGAGCTCAGACCTCAGTTTGTGGTCCTCCCTAGTGAGGTCTGCTCATGCTCCTGGGCTGGGAAATACGTGCCAACTGGATTCCACTTGGCAGAGGAGAAGAAACGATGCCAAATCAGAGAGCAGGGATGGAAGTGTAGAATCATTTGAGTTGGAAGGGACATTTACAGATGTCTATTGCCTGAGAGCAGGAGGGCCTGCGTGAAGACCTGAGCAAAGCCAGCTCTGCAGACAAAGCCTACAGCAGCACTGATGAAGCTCTTCTTTGGACTCCTCTTCACCTCGCAATGGGGGAGCAGAGCTCTGGTCACTGCATCCCCATCCCATTACGTGTGGGGACATAGCATACACCCAGCTCACCTGGGATCCACAGCGCCCTGCCTTGCCCTGTGGTATTCTGCATCCACAGAGGCAGTGTTTGCTGGAGCATACGCACCCCTTCCCCACTGGCCCACAAAGCAAAGCACCCAGGGTGCCTTATTCCCAGGCCCCATTCTCATCCATCCCCTCCTGCTCTGGTGCTGAGCGCGCAGCTCAACACACACACGCTAACGAGGCAGCGAAGACAAACATTTTGTCAGTGCTGACAAAGGTGAGCTTTTATTAAAGCAAACCAAAAAAAAAAAAACAAACCAGAAAGAAAACCCACCAAAAATTAATTGGGACAGCTTCCAAATGAGCCCTTGCGATGAAAGCGGGGCACGGCAGGAGGCAGGTGTGTGTGCAGAGCTCCGAGGGCCGCACGCAGGTAATTGCAGAGACAATGATTTAGAGCGAAGCGCAGAGAGGGTTTTGGAAACCATGGCACCGGGTCCCCACGGTGCTCATTAAGGTTGTACAGATTGCATTTCCCATCTCCCCGCCAGCCCTCCAAAGTGCCTGTTATTAATTCATAAAAACATTGCGAGAGTGATTGAATCCAATGATTACTGGAGCAGGCAAACATGAGAGAGGGTAAAATATTCCGTGTCTCTCTATCAAAGCTCTCTGAGCACAAGAAACAGGGAAAAAAAAAAAAAAAAAGAAAAGAGTGTTGTGAAATATTAATCAGAGCTGTTTGCCCCTGGGCAGAAAGCGGGGAACAGTGCAATCAATGTAGCAAGAGCTTTCCCAGTGACATCTATTTGAGAAGCTGATTACTGTGGGTAAACACAGCTAAATATTCTGGATCTTTGGGTTTCACCTCTCGTGTCGCCGCTGAGATCCGATTCCCTTATCAGCACTCTGCAGGCACGACCCGGGGGATCCGGCAGCCGCTCTCGCTGTCTTTGGCAGAGCGAGGAGCAGAGGGACGGGGCCTGATAGGGACTGCTGCAATTGCACGAGGAACATTACGGCGGGGAGGAGCTCGTGAGAGGCGCTGTGGGAGCCTTGGCGGACCTCAGGATTTATTGCCTGCTTCGATCCCGGAAAGTGTAACTAATGGATGGAAGACACATAGGGAGTGCAAACAATTAATAGAAAATTACCAGAAAGAGGCACATTAGCATCATTACAGCCAGACCTGGGAGTGCCGTCCCTTGAGTCCAGCAGCGGTGCAGAGAGCACTCCCACAGCTGCAGAACAGTGCAGGGCACTGAAAGGACACCTCTGCCTCCTTTAGCAGTCATACTGTGCTCCTAATGGGGCTCTCACCATGAAGGTTGCCATTAATTAGCTGCGGGGTCTAACCTAATTGTTTCCAATGTAACTGAGTAGAATAGAACCGTGTGTGGAGCTGCATCTCCATCACGATGGTGTCCCTGGCTGCACACGGGCACCAGTGGCTCTCCTCCCAGCCAATGCTTTCCTGTCTTCCTTATTTTCTGGGCCAGGCTTGTCCATCATTTCCAAACACTGTGAAAACCCAATGATGTGAAAGGGTTTTTCTTCCTGAGACCAAACATACCACAATATCAGTTCTTAAAGAAAACCTCTCCAGCTCCCTAGAGGAACGAAAGAAAACGATTTGCCCAAAAAGCTATTTTTCTAAAGAAATGGGGGGGAGGAAAAAAAAAAAACAACAAAAACCCTTAAAAAAAACCTTCAGTGAAATTTTTCAACTGCTTCTCATTTTCAGGAAGCTGTTAATTACTTGTCATGCACTTTTAAAACAATTCTCTCCTTGCACTTCCAACTTGAGCAGAGCTGCAGCCCACACAGGCGCTGCGGCCCCGCGCAGCCCTTCCAGCACAGCCAAAGCAAACGGTTCTGGGAGCGCAGCGTGTATCTCTCCCAGATGTTCGGGCATTCAAATAAGCGTTAGGAAATGTGTGTGAGAGTGATGATGGAATCCTTTCATTGTCAAACTTTCCTGGCTTGGCAGCAGCGCCGGGGCTGGCGCTGATCGGAGGAGAAGCCGTAATGACACTGATGGAGCGGTGCGTGAGCACAAGCCGTTTCCAGGAATGTTTTTGCTAAACATGTTTTGCTTTCAACAGGGTTGGCTCTGTGGGGAGGGCTTTCCCTGAGAAGAAAGGCTTCAAAAAGCAGTGAGAGGCTGGAAGGTGTCTGGCAGCCATAACTGGAGCTCGGGGGGGGGGGGGGGGGGCCCTGCTGCCCCCAGCACCCCAAAGGATGCACCCAGAGGGATGCAGAGGTCGTACAGAGCAAAGAGAGGATGGATCCCTCTGAGACAACGGGGGGAAGGAAACGCTCGTCCCTCCCGGAAGCTGAAATAGCAAAGAGAAACGTGTGACCAAAACGTTCCCTTCCAAAAGTGAACGATGAGCTCTTGCGCAGCGCTCCCGTCTGCCTGGGGAGCGGCAGATAACTGGAAGCAGCTGTGTGTGTGAGACACTGCGAGAGCCTGTTTTTCTCTTGCTCTCATCTGCAGCTTTCAGCCCTCTCCCAGTTGAGCTCTGAGCCCCAGAAATGTGCATGCAAACCCTCGGGTTCCCCCTTCCCTCCCGTGGGATGCTCACAGTCCCCCGAACACAAGCAAGCACTGTTGTTTCCCTTGTGGTTAGCAAAAGAGCCCTGGACTCATGCCATGGAACCTGAGCTCTTCTTATCCAGAGCACATGCAGAACCCATTTATGACCTCACAGCTCGTCTCCCGCTGCCCAGCAGTTACAAACAGCTTTTCCCTCATGCTCACAAAACCCTGGCTTTCTTTTTCTAACCCCCTGCACATCCACGCCTTTCCAGTTTCGTCCAATTCTGAGTCAACTGGGACTGCAGCGACCACATCGCAGAGCACAGCAAGTGTTTGCTGAGCAGGAGGGAGCTTCTGCTTCCTTGGTTTCCTTGGGTTTGGACTCAACCCGAATGCTGACACACAGGTTGACACTCCCCTCCATCCCCAGCGCTCAGTGCCCATCCGACCCATCAGCCTGGGTGTCCCCATCAGGTGCCTCACTGCATGTTGCCTTCTGCAGAGTGGTTCAGGTGGCAGAAGCACTTTGTGTCTAAATGCAGAGGAGCGCACGTCTTCTATCTGTACATCTGTACTATTTAAGTACAAACAGGAGAATGTGACTGCAGGGTGAAGAGCAGCATTGTCCTTATGTAACAATGAGATGTAAGATGTAGGGCAGTAAATAGAAATGGGCGGATCTAAAGAGGTCTGGGTGATGGAAACCACCCATGTGTACAAAGCTGGGGAGGAACCTCGGGGCAACCCACACTGCTCTGCTGTCTGATGGGAGCAGCCCCTCCCACAGCGTTCCCTCCAGGTCCCCATGGAAAACAGGAAATGTGCTGTTGGATGGGAAGAAATCAGCCACATTTTTGACCTAATAAAAAGGTCCTAAAAATAAAAAGGACAGACATGGGACTTGGCCATCACTGAGTGCAGGGAAACGAGCCTGGGTGAGTGCAGGAACACACAGCCATGCTCAGCACTCCAGAATCAACAGCAGCACCAGGCCTCGTGCTGTGGAGTTTTGTGGATGCAGTGGATAACCTCAGTGAGCGCACAGGGATCCGTATGGGAAACCGCTGCTGTGTGGGACAGGATGGCTTAGGGTTGGGGTTACATTTAGGGTTAGGGCTATCCTAACATGGCACCCAGTGTTGGTGCAGCACACTGATTTGGAGAGGCATTGCATTTCAAGGAGGGACCACGTCTGGCACAGCATGGGGGCTCTGTAAACACAAAGGGGCACTGCCAGCTTCGGATGCAATCTGCGCACCCTGCAGCCCCAGCAGCCCTCCCACCCCCATTCGCCCTGCTGTTGGGAAGCCTCTCTCAGCCAGCACTGCTGCTCAAAGAACAACTTGTCTCAATATTTTCCTAAACAAACAAGGCCAACTGTGAGGTATTCCCCAAAGAAACTTTGAAAAGCAGGATCGTGTTTGTGCTCGGGAACACGGTATGCAAATGCAGCAGCTGTCTGGAGCTGCACACGATGATAGAGATGCGTTTAATATCTGTGCCTGGTGATCAAGCACCACTGAGACATTACTGCTTCAATCAGTGCGTGGCTGTAAGAGCTGAACTCACTATTATTGCTGCTAATGGGAGAACGGCCCCATCGCCACCCATCCAACAGCACTATGCACGCTGTTCACTTGGAGATCTGCAGAGAGAGCACAGCTGAAAATGCAGCTAAAAATACCCCAAATTTTCATCCTCCACAAAGCAGATGAGAGGCACTCCCAGAGCAACAACACTTTCCTTTCTAATGCTTGGTAATGCATTCCTCTTGGAGGGGTTCCTGTCCTTGGCAGCTGATGTGCAGCTGTAGGTGCTTTCCCTTCTGGTTGGTCACCAAGCACAGCCTTGGTGGCGTGTTGTTATTATTATTATTTCTTTTAAGTAAGATCACAAATTAATTTCTACTTGGAGCTGGCTGGAGTGCATAAGCCATGATTTATGGCAATTCTGCTCATCAACCCCAGTGCGTTTTGCTCACAGCATATCCGTTGCATTGGCTCTTCCCAAGGAGCAAGGCTGATCTGTTCAAGCACTGGTGAATCCTCAAAGATTTGTGAAATTCCACGTGTCTGGATGCTCATTCAAGGAAGCAGGTTTGATGTGATTTAGCACTCTCCCATTGAAAAGGCCTCATCTGGCCAATCAGTGAGTGAAGCCAGGGCAACACCGTGAGCATCCAAACCAATGGGGCTGGGATAGCCAGAGCAGAATTCCCAGACTACAGTAAAGCTCGTTCATCTCCTTGTTAGAGAGAGATGACAGCAGTTAGAGGAATCACCATCCGTTTCACAACTGACTTTCAAAATAAACAAAAGACCAGAGTCATGAGATAAAGCATTTGCAATTAGTGGCCAGTTCAGTTCCAGGCACAATGGAAAGGGGAGAAAGAACCCACAGGAGAAGCTCACCCTTTAGAGATGGGATTCCCCTTAGGGCAATGGCTCTGCTCGGTTGAGTCAGAGGTGGGCAGGCTCCTGCCTGCTTTCAGTGGGGACATCCCAAAGCAGCCAGCTCCATCCCAGCAGCATCCCCAAAATCTGGGTCTTGCTCAGGTAAATGGTTCTGCTTTCGGGTTGCCTTAAATAAATAAATATGTTCTGAAGCTGATAAAGGGCTTTAAAAATTCATTAAAGAGAAAGAAGCTGGCGAGACAGCTGAGAGCATGGCAGGACGGGCAGAGATTTCATCCTGAAAGCCTTCTGCAAATGTCGGGCACCGCTCTGATTTGTGCTGAGTGTAACAGCAAGCTCTCCCTGAAACGCTTTGCCAGCAGCACCGACCCCGGCCATATGGGCTGGAGAACATTTCAAGGGACATCGTTAATAAGAACTAATTAACCTCCTGAAATGCATGTGTTGCTGGTGGCCTGATGTGTTTATTGACCAAATCCTCTCTGTGGTGGTTGGACGCTGTCTCCCTCTTTCTGCTGCCCGTGCGCAGTGCTTATGGGCGACAAGGGAGCAGAGGCAGCTCCAGCACTTCACGGAAATGTGGGGACACAGAGGGGATAAGGCAGACAAAGCACTTCACATGGTCCACTACACCTTTAATGTACAGAAAGTAATTAAAATGGGAGACAAATTCATCATCAGTCAGTTCAGTTCAAAGTGCAGCCAGGCTGTATCTTCCTTATGCATGGGTGGCATGATGTGCATATCCGTCATAAAACCTGCATTAAAAATTAGTCAAAGCTGTTAGTACATCACAGCAGACCAGATGGTTTATGCTCTGAAGTGTTTCAGGAACCTCATTTTATTATACATGAATGCCTCATGTCGTAGGCCTGGGCTGATATTTTCATTAAACACACTCCACAAAGCATTACAGCTCTGTTGTCATTTTATTCAGCACGGATGATTTCCTGCACACAGGGTTTATGGTTGCAGGCTTGTCATGGCTGCTCTCGCCGCTTGGCGCAGCTCAGCACGGCTCGGCACAGCTGGCAGTGGCTCAGCTTGGCACAGCCCAGCATGGCTCAGCTCAGTGTGGCACAGCACAGCTCAGAGCGCATCGGCACGGCTCAGCTTGACATGGCTCGGCATGGCACAGGATGGCTTGGCACGACTCAGCGTGGCTCAGTTTGGCACACCTCAGCATGAATCGGCATGGCACAGCTCAGCACAGCTTGGTTTGGCTCAGTCTGGGACAGCACGGCACAGCGTGGCTTGGCACGGCTCAGTTTGGCACTGCAAAACTCAGCATGGATCGGGACGGCTCAGCTTGGCATGGGTCAGCGTGGCACAGAGCATCTCGGCACAGCTCAGCATGGCCTAGATTGGATCAGTGTGGCCCAACACTGCACAGCACACCTTCCCATGGCTCTGCAATTCATGGAAGTTTGGCGTGACATGCCTTGGCACAGCTCAATTTGGCACAGCACGGCCCTCAGCAGAACCTTACCCACACCGATTGGCAGCAGGGCCAAGCCCCCATCTCCCTTCCCTACCCAGGGAACTCAGCGAGTGCTCCTAACAGCAGCACTCCCCAACTGGTTCCACTTTAGGTTTCCCTTGCACCAAGCTGCACGTGCTCCCAGTGCTCTGACCCTTCCTCTGGGAGCTCAGCTGAAGATGAGCATCTGAAGGAGGTAAGAGGAGACAAAGAGCTGCTGATAAAATCTAAATTAATAACTTCAAAGGAGACTCTTGGAGGGCCGTCAGCTGTTGGTGCCAGAGCAGCCTGTTAGCGTGGCATGGCCCTGGATGGGAACATACCCGGCTCAGCTTTGTGCTACACTCACTGCAGCAAAGCTGGGCGTCTCAGAGTGCTGGGCTGGGCTGGAGCAGCCCACACAGAAGCCTTGTTTCCACAGCCCAGATCCCAGGAGATGAGTCCTGGGAATGAGGGACCGGACCCAAGGCACAGTGCTCTGTGCTCCATCCCTGCCCCTCCGGGATGCTCTGTGTTTGCACACAATGAGAGTAATTCAAAGCAAACCCCACAAGCGTGGGCAACCCTCCTTGGCAGAGGACAGCACAATGGATGCGTGACATATTAAATCAAGTTGTCTAATGAGTTACAGAAAGGCCTGGGCTGCCAGAGCCGGGCGCGCCGTAGCCAAGCAGTGTTGGGTACCCACTGCAGTTGGGTGCGTCCCTCTGCAGCAGCAGCAGTGCCATGGGCTGAGCAAAGTCTCAGTGATCTAATGAGCCCAGACACAAATGGATGTTAAACATCCAACCGCTGCTTTTGAATGTGAATGGAAGAGCCACAGAAAATATTTCAACAGAGATTTTGGTGCACGCATCTGCTTTAAAAAGCCTCTTCTCCATGGAGTGTTTGGTGATTTCCTCGAGCAAGTTTCCCACTTCCTTGTGGGTTGGAGGCCTCGCTCGCTCCGCTGCCATAACTGTCTTTGAACAACAGCTCAGTGTGTGTGTGTTCCTTCAGCCCTTTGAGCAGCAGCTCTTTGGCATTTTAGATTAAGCTTAAATTGGCTCGGGTCACGTATGTTATAATTTAAAATTTGTTATCTGAGCTCAATAGTCCATTAAAGAAAATACCTCACTGCTGAGAACAATTCAAAACGGTCGCATTGGCTAAAATGAGCCCTGAGATTGAAAAAGAGGGAACAAAATAACGTTTCATACCTAAGACACAGTGATCCCTCCAGGTCACAGCAAAGTGCCTTGGCAGAGCACTGAACAAGAGCATTGCGTGGCTGCAAAGCCGGGTTGGGGCTGGAGATAATACAGAGGGGGGTCATAAACACTGCAATCAATTCCAGAACTATGATTTGATTTTTTTTCTTTTTTGGTCTAATTTTCTTTCAGCAGTGAGAATAAACAATGTGAATAAGATGAGTTGGGCTTTTTGGGTTCCTTCAAAGCATCCGTGTTGGTTGCAGAAGTGGGTGCTCTGCGGGAGGATGGGGTGCTGCATGGTGCACATGGCCAGGGCTGTCAGTCCCAACCTGGGAACTTCTCTGAGGTGATCCTGTTTTTTCTCCTCTCAGAGGGCTGCAAGCCTGCATGTATTCACATCTATATGGCGGTGTTCCATCTTTCTTCATGCTTCTGTCCCTATTAATCTCAAGCATAACCTCCTCTATTTTTCTTCATTCAGCAAGCAAATCCTGTCTAATTCTGTAAAAGGAGCCCTCCATCCTCCAAACCATCCTAATGCCTGGAGAAGTTTTGGGCGCCCCATCTCTGGAGGTGCCCAAGATGAAAGGTTGAGTGGGGCTCTGATGAGTGGCTCCCCAGTCCGTGGCAGGGCGTTGGAACTGGATGGCCCTTCCAACCCAACCATTCCATGGTTCTAATGACTGCACTGTGGATGAGTTCACCTTTGAACAGGCTTCCCTTCTGGATGACACCCCATGAGCAACCCCAGCTCCACCAGTGCCTCGCTTGCTGTCAGAACAGCAATTTTACCCTGCCCTGAATGGAAAGACTTCTCCCAAAAGCACCAGTCACATTCTCCTTTGTTGGGCTGTCTCCTTATTTCACCTTAAAATAAAGCACAAGTGGTGAAAAAGTAATGGGAAGAAACAAGGAGAAGAACCACTGTGCGAGATGGGATGAGCAAACAGCACACATCCACTCCTTGATACATTCCCACATGGTGACTTGGCAAGGCCAAGCCTAAGGAAAACAAGCCAAAACCCTTTCCCCATCCATGGTCACATGGAGACACTATTTGCCAAGCCACCAGCTCCCGAGATAAGCATCTGCGTATCCACACATCTCCCAGGCTTATGCTTCCCACCCCGTCTGCTCTGATGGAAAGATCTCCAGGCAGACACTTCCACCTCTCTGTACTGGATAGCATCAGCCTGCTTGGGGTGATTCCTCAACGCATGCAATGAATACCAGCATTGACCAAGAGGAGACTTTTCTGAGGCAAGGAGTGCTGCACGTCACTGCCAGCCTGGCCAGACACAGCTGTGAAGCACAACCACCCCCCTGGGTGCTGTGGGCAGTGAAGCAATGCTATCCTGGGGCAGAGCACACGGGTGATGGGCACTGGGATAACCGCATACACAGCGCTCCTGCTCACCATGACTGCCCACACCTCAGCTGTTGTGGACAGGATCAGCACACAGCTCAGCACTCCACCTCTGCTTCCTCCTTTCCCACCAGCACATATCCTCCAGATCCCAACAAAATATGGCTGTAGAGTCATCTGTTCTCATAATTGCCACTGCACTTTCACCTGGAAGTCCGGAGATAAGCACAGCTGAGATGCTCTGCAGCAAGATAACCCCTTCCCGGCCTTCAGTCCTGACCGGGGCACTATGGATGCCTCCAAGGTTTCCCCCATAAAAGTTTTGCTCCTTTCATTGCAGGACCGTTGGATCACAGACAGCCCAAGCTAAGGTTTGAGATGAAGATGATCCACTCATCTTTTTAACACTTTTTTTCTTTTTTTTCCACTGAAACTTTCTTGTTACAATCCACTATGATGCATCCCTGCATCCTTCCCTCTGGGACTGCTCCTCAGCTCCTGACAGAGTTGGAGGAGACCTGCAGGATACCCTACTGCTAATATTGTGGAACCACAGAAGCACAGAGTCACGCAGTCGTAGAATCACAGAACCCTGGGATCACAGGAGCTGCTCTGCAGGTTGCTGTGACTCTGCCCGAAGCACTCTGCCAGCACTTCCCCCCTCCCCATCCCTGTGCGTTGCTGTTCCTGAGCCAGACACAGATTGAAATGGCTTCTGGCAATTTCCGAGGCCATTGCCATCCATCAGGAGCCTAACAAGTCCATTACTGTCAGCTGACAGCTCGCAACACGCATCTCTGCTTTCACAACGAGTGTGCTGATGGAGCTGAGTCACTGCTGCATCCCTCTCTGGGTGCCCCCCATGCCAGGGCTGTGCCCCCACCCCAGCTGCCCACACCCCCACACCCCCTGCATGCTTGGGGACGAGGTTGGAGCGAGGGTGGGAAAGCAAGAAAAAGAGGAACCATTGCACTGCATGATTGGAAATTGGAAAGGTTCCAATGAGAAGCCCCTTCGGGGGTATCCTCCTCCTTACCAGTTGGGTATGTACATAAAAATGGAAAAACAGAGAAAAATTTACATAACAAACCTGTGCGCGGAGAGAGGTGTGATTAATTGTTGGCCATAGGTCTGCATAGGCAGAGATGTGCTGATAGACCAGCAGCAGTTTTGTTTCCTAATTTCCCTAAAGCTCCTAACGATCTTTAAAAGAATCCTCATGTGAGTTCTCTGCCATTTCCCTTCTTCCTTTTATCACGGTTACGCTTTACAGTTATGTATCTGCCTCTGGACAAAGGGAGGTCTAATTAGCCACAAGCCCCTATTTATCATTTATCATCAGCTAAAGTATGTAGCAACAGAGAATAAATTTGATTTTTTTTTTTTTTTTCCAAGGAGGATCTTCAACTTCTGCCAGCAGCATTAACAATCTGTAAAGCAATGAGGTGCTGTTGATGGTCCTAGACAGGTCTAGACAAAAACGTAATTGCCTTCTGTGCTGTTATGTTTCATTAAGGCAGACGTGGCGCAGCCCAAACCCCGACATCACAAAGCGAGGCTCGGTCCCAGATGCAAATGGCACAGAACAGAATGGCCCTGACCCCTCCTGCTGTCCCACGGAAGGAACCTGAGCGTTTCCTGGGGCCGTCCCACCTCCCCCTAAGCACCCTTGCTGCAGGAAGCAGGCTGCCTGCCCACACTTCTGCTCTTGCGTTCTCAGTGTTGCGGTGAGTCCCGGCTCCATTAAAGGCCTTTCAAAGAGTTTGCTGCATGGGCTGCGTGCAATTACCAGTGTGCAATTACAGAGCACAAAGCACACCCAGGTCAAACCGTAAGCAAAGAGCAAAGCTGTGCGGGCCCCAGAGGTAGCGCCGGTATGGAAGGGTACGATTACTGCCAATTAACACCAATTATTGGGACCACATTATTCCTGGAGCGAGGCTTACAGGAACCCAAGCAGTCAGTCTGTACTTTGCATCTCTTTGCAGAGAGGATGTTTCCCCCAGTTCCTCCCCTCCTTTCTCATGCTGAAGGGATTTTCTTGGCCAGCTTTCCACCAAAGCTCGATGCAGCCCCAGAAACCCGCTGTTGTGTCTGCAAATAAACGTCTCCAAAAACCCTTGCAACATTCTTGTTTTTTTTTTTCTCCTCACAGACCATCATGGAAAAGGGAAAGCAAACCAAGGCATTTCCATCTCATTAACCCAAACCACAGCTTTAATCAGAGCCTGCCTGATGAAACCTGTTTACACGCTTGCCATTGTCCGTCAGCCGCGTTCATTAGGCGAGCAGCGTTAATGACGATCCCACGGCAGGAGCTTTAATCAGAGGGGAGGGTGAGGGACAGCCTTCCCTGGTACTGTTCCAGTCACTGCTCCCAGGAGCCCCCGGCCCCCAGCAGCACAAAATGCTGCCAAGTGTGGAGCATCACTTGTTCAAGAAGGGGGAAATGAGGAAAAGTAATAATCGAAATGGTCTGAAGGAGAGAAGACCAGTTGAGGGTGAGAATAAAGCTTTGCCCTGGAAACATAGAAGGCAGCAATCCTAAAGCTGGCAAAATGCACCCTCACCGATCAGACAGCTCCTTTGTGCTGTGCTGGCTTTTTACACGGGCAGATAGTGATGGGACAAGGAGGAATGGCTTTAAACTAAAAGAGGGGAGATTTAGGTCAGACGTTAGGGGAAAATCCTTTACTCAGAGGTGGTGAGGTTGCTGGCACTGCTGCCCAGAGCTGGAGGTGCCCCATTGCTGGAGGTGCCCAAGGCCATGGATGGGGTCCTGGCTGACCTGCTCAACCCCTCCATGGCAGCAGGTTGGAACTGGGTGTGCTTTGGGGTCCTTTCCACCGCACCCATGCTGTGGTTCTTTGATTCTATGATTCTGCAATTCTGTGAATAAACAGACTCCTGGAGCTGTGTGGTGGCGGTGGGCTGAGCCCAGAGCTGCAAGCGTTGGAGGTCCCAGGGTCCCACCAGGGCTCAGCCCACAGTGTCAAATGCTTCCCTCTAATAAGCTGGGCAAATTACTTTTGTCCCTCACGCAGGCTGGAGTCCCATGCAAATTCACCCCAGCACTCCATCATTATCTCTGTGCTCTAATTAGGCTTCCCAGCACAGAGAGCTGGGTGGAGCCCGCACGGGGCCATTTGTTATTCCTTAATGATGCTCTCCCTTCGTGGTAACAGCTACGAGGGGTGGTTGTGTGTACAGACACAAAGGGCATCTCATTTTTTTTTTTTTTTTAAAATAAACCCTTTATTTTTCTTTTTCAAAAAAAAAAAAAAAAAAAAAATCCCGAATCAACAACAAAAGTCTGGGATTGGCATCGCATAGGAGCCTCTTAAGGCTGAACGACCGTGCTCGAGAGGGCTCCAAGATCAGCACTGCAACAGCACAGCTGATAAGCACACATGCTGTGGTTCCCAATAGCACCGCGCATCCTTCGCTCAAGGGTTTCCTGCCATACAGCTCCTGTCGTAATTAAGAAGACCACGGTCATTTGCCTAATGGTTTTCAAAGTGGTGCCTGATGCTCCCCACATCTGTTGGCGTCTTGGGTCGTGGTCCAAAATTGATGGCATTGAGTTTTTTCCCAGTTCTTGATGAATTTAGTGTATTCGTGTCAGCTACTGATGTTTCCCCCATGCTTTCCCCCTCCAAGCTCTGAAAGGAACCCAATGAAATGAAATCCAAAGTTGTAGTGCCATCATCATACCCAACAAAGAATCCCTTCCTTGTGCCCATGGCTGCAGTGGGCCGGCAGCCGCGTCCTCAAGGAGGAATTTCCATCATAAATGGGAGAAGAGATGGAGCTGTGGCCGTGCCCCAACCCCAGCCCAGGGGCACAAAGGGAGAACAGCAGTGCACCAGCGAAAATGGCGCACATCATGCATATGCAAAGTCTGTCAGTAATTAACGTCACCGGTGATATGTCTGGGAAAGTTGCACCTCAGCCTCGCCTGATGTTCTGCTAATTAAAGGCTTATTTTGTTACGGGAAGCCCTTTGTGTGAGATGCTTCACACAATCCAGCCCGAATTTTATGACCTGTGGGCTCCGCAAAGTGAGTAAACTGATGATCCTGGATTGTGCAACGCTCATTAAATGTGAATGCTGTGTGCGTTTCCACCCCTGCGTTGGGAAGGCCACTAATCATCCCTCTAATCATCACCCAAAGCGTCTGCTCACCCCAAACCCTTTCCTGAAATGAGAGCACGGCGCAGTCCTGCTGGGTTTCTAATTTTAAATAGGCAAATTTCTGCAAACTTCATTCGCTTGTTTGATGTTGTGCAGTGGTTCCACTGATGAGGGGGCGGCTTTGGTGCTCCAATTAAGGGCTGGTGCGCGGGACCCAACCGAGGGCAAAGCACCCCGTTATTTCCTAGCACCAAGAAGCGATGCTGATCGCACTGGGGGCACCGAGAGCATTGCTGGGCTCCTCCATCCTCCTTCCATGGAGGATGCCGTGGTGTGGGTGGAAGAGGGGATGCAGTGTGGCTGTCGCCCATCCCCAGCAGCCGGCGCTTTGTTCCGAGCGCGACTCGTGCGTGTGGGATTTTATTAAACCCAGCCAAACAATTATAATTTATTCCTGCCAGCTAAAACCATCACTTGTCTCCACTCCTGTTTTACTAAATTGCTACCTTTATTTTTGCAATGTGTCTGTAATTACCAAATGTTCCTACATTCTACCCCAAATTTCTCTCCTTGGAATAGTGGAGATGTCTACTCGGCGCTGTCAATTTTTTTTTAAATGTTATGATTGATAAAATTAAACTGTGAATCAAGGCATGAAATCTGTCTCGTAGATACAATTTTTTTTTCTTTTTTTTTCTGGCAATAGGAGAAAACAACACCAGTCATAGAGAATCTCACAAAATGATTCACTGGAGAACGGAGGGAACGTGTGTCTTTTTGCTTGAAGAACTTAATAAGACATCCACAGCAACTCCAAGCCGTATTGTTATATTCAATTACTTATGAGGCCCCAAGTTTCTCCACTTTAATTGCTCGAAGCAGGGAAGCTTTAGTCACAGTGTAATGTACCCAGGCATGTATGGGGTTTAATGAATCATACTAACTCTGCACTCTAAGCAATTAGGTAAATCTAGCTGTTAGTTAGTGAGGCATAAAATAAATTTAATCTCTCTTCTAAAAAATCAATTACAGTGCTGTAATGTATAATTCAATTTGGGTCATGCTACATAAATTTTCTGGTTTTAGTGTGTTTTTAAACTGGTTGTTATTCCATTTCGCAGGCTGCATTTGTGTGGGTGCGTCGAGGGCAGCGTGCCCTCAGTGCAACGTGGAGGGATTCCCCATTGGCGTGCTCTACGTGGGGCTGCACCATGGCCCGAGCTGAGGAGGGGGCATTAGTGGTGGGTTGGCTACGCTTCAGACGCATGGGAGCCCTTGGTGGATGCTGGGCACTGGGAACAGCACTTCTACAGTGTCCTGTATCCTCCCTAAAGAAAGGCGTGGATGTGGATGAGCGGTCAGGGTGGTGGTGGGTTGGTGGTTGGACCTGGTGATCTTAGAGGTCTTACTGGTTCTTGGGTTCTGCGTATAGGGAACGGCCTTAAGTGGTGCTGGGGGAGTTCAGGTTGGATATTAGGAGAAAGTTATTCTCTAAAAGAGCCGAAATGCACCAGGACAGGCTGCCCAGGGAGTGGTGGGGTCGCCGTCCCTGGGGGTGTTGAAGGAACATAGAGATGGGGCGCTCAGGGATGTGGTCAGTGAGCACGGTGGGACGGGTTGGAGGTCCCAGAGGTCTTCTCCAACCAGAATGATTCTATGATTCTAAGGAGGTGCAGTGTACAGACATTTGTGGTGCCAGCACAAAATGAAGGGAGATGCAGCAGCAGCCCGTGGGGCATGGGAGGCACCCTGGGAGCAGCAGGAGCAGCTCAGCAGCCTTGGCAAGCACTGAGCAAATGAATCATGGGCTTGTGGTTGCAACCTGGGCCACACTCAGCGCGAAAAGCACGGTGTTGGTGTGGGAGCAGCAGGGCTCCCAACAGCACCGGGCTGGGAGTGCCCTCCAGCAGCAGGACAGCGGCCTGAGCTGGTTCTCCATCAAGACCGAATGCTGGAAACTTTCCAGAGAAAGCAAGGTGCAATGTCTAGAGAACTCATGTTTCTCACAAGCACGTGAAATCTCAGTGTCTCACCAGGAAGAGCCACCCAAAGCCACAGGGCTGCGCAGTGGGGCTCGGGTACATGTGGCTGATCTGCTGCTAAGGGAGGAAAGCAGAATGGTGAGCTCAGCATGCAGAGTTAAAGAGGGGTCAGAGCACATTAACAACTCTGGCATAAAGATTAGCTGGCAATGCAAACAGGCCTGATTCACCACTAAATGGAGAAATTGGAAGCATAAATTCCGCAGCATGTTGCTCAACGTAATTGAAATCTATTTTGCAACTGGCGTGCCGATAACACAGCGCATTGAGGCAGCGTTTCAGACATTCTCAAGGATGCTTTGCTTTGCCCAGCAAGCATTCAGCAGACCTGAGCAATAATGGCATAAGAATCATCCCCATTGATATATTCCTGAAGACAGCTTTCCCATTTGCCAGGCACTTGGGTATGATAAGCAAGCAGCCCAGTTGCAGCTGAAGACACACATGGTGCAGAGAGTGAGGACAGGCAGCAGTGAGCATGCAGTAAGGCCTGGGAGCATCAATACATACTCACAGTCATTCATACCAAGTGTATTTCCCACACCCTGACTGCTCTCATGCCTCATGCTCATTTTTGTGCAATACCTTTATTGATGGGCCCAATTCTAGAAACTTCTGTTTGTGAACTGCAGTCGCTCCAGGGATGCACAGAGAGCATCTCAGCTCCAAACACCCCAAACAGGAGGTCAGAGTAACCAGTGCAGCACATGGACCTCAGCAATTGCCTTGATCCAGGAGAGGAGTGTTATTTAACATCCATCAGCTAAGTATAGAATTTATTATAACCTTCCAACCAAAAAAGGAAAAGAATTAGAAAAATAATACCGAAAAACTCTGCTGATGAAGTCAGCTCTCACTGTTGCCGGCCCATTCCCACTTGATGCCCATCATGTCTCCCATCATGGTGCTTGCTCCTTGCTAAGCTCACGGAACAGGCCTAGGAGCATCCCTTCACCATCCCCAGCATGGGAACTGAAGGTGCCGAGTCCCACGGACTTCAGAAACACAGCAATTTGTAATTCAAGACTGAAAATTCTCAAGCTAAAATGCTTGGCCTTGAGCTGCAGCAGTGAGCAAGGACTCCTGGATGAGATCGATGGTTGCGTGCTTCAGAAGTTAGGCTTACGTGCTTCAATCCGTGTCACTGCCATCTAATAATAACCAGCATGGAACAGCACTGCGGTGAGCACAGGGTCGAGCTGTAGGGCTGTGCCATGAGGAGCCAGGATGCTGAGCGCACAGCTTGGCACACAGAGCAGCCAAGGGACGGCACCGCGTTGACAACGTGGCCGTGGTGGCGATGCTGTGACAGATACCCACAGATGGCAGCAGCCTCTGCTGGAATTGCCACCCATCGGTCTCAGAAGAACACCATTACCTTCACTGCCTCTATCAAGCAGGGGAGCTTTTAATCAGGGCAATAAAGAGACGATAAATTAGGAGGGAATTAAGGCAAAATAATTGTTAAGCTCTCCAAGTTCCTCAGCTCGGGCAGACCTTTCCCATCCTTTGATGTCACCAAGTTTTAATAAGCCCTGGATCAGCTCCAGGACCACGGGGTCTATGTGAGAGGAGACCTTGTGTATAAATACATAATTGGCATGTGCAGGAGTGCCTGCACGGACACACACACACACGCATTGTGCTGCAACATTAATAGCACGCCCAGAATCGATATGCTGCTAAGTAGCATTTCTTGTCCTGGGATCCTATTTTCACACTCACAGCAAATATGACCCTTGTCTGGGGCTGCCAGCTGCTTATAATTCTGACAGATGCAAGCACATTTCTGGGAAGCTGCATCCATTCAGTGGCTAAAGATCAACAGGCTCTGCTCAGGCTTTAGGAAGATTGATTGGCTCAGGAGAATCCCATTTGCAGCCCGAACTGAGAATAGGTTTACCACGGAGAGGCGTTAATGACTTTGATATCAGCGATCTAAATATGTCAACCTGCGACTCGTGTTGGTATTAAGGCACACTATATTTATACAAAACAGCCATTAGCAGAATGCTAATTAATGCGATTCGGTTTCCAAGTAAAGCTCTGCTCTTCCAAGGGGTGTAACGTTAGACTTCAGTTTAATCCCCCGGAGCTGCGGCTGCGCCCGGGCATTCCTTGGGATCAGCCAGATGGAGCCGTGCCACGTTCCATGGAGCACCCCTCGTCAGGAGCGCCCGCTGCTGGGGGGGAAGAGGCTGTGGGGCACTTCCTATGGGAAAGCTCATTCTGAATCACAACACACCCACCTCACCCCCCAGCAAACAGGGCTGCGTGCCCAAAACGTGACTTCAATACCTGCTGCGGCTGCAGCGATGGCTTAGAGAAGGCGGCGGTGTTGATAGGATGAGAGGTGATGGCCCCACGTTGCACCAGGAGAGGATCAGGTCGGACGTTTGGAAACATTTCTTTTCTGAAGAGCTGTAATGCACCGGCACAGGTTGCCCATGGAACAGTGGAGGCCTCCATCCCTGGGGATACTCGTGGGACACAGAGATGTGGCACTGAGGGACATGGTCAGCGGGCATGGCAGGGTGGGGATCTCAGAGGCCATTTCTAACCTTAACGATTCTCTGATCACGTACCTTGCAGAGGGGTAATTAAAACTGAAGGCTCTCCTGCTCATGCACCAGATGGGTCCTCGGGTGGATGGTACCAGAAAGAGGTGAGGTACAGATTGCCATCTCCACGCTGCCTTTGCTCCTGCGCTCTGCCCATTGCAGCACAGGGCTGAAAGCCAGCTCCATCAGCCCCACCAAGCCCTGCAGCTCCCACTCAATGCTTCCAGCCCCCTAGGAGAGTAGCAGGTCTCCTACCTGGGCTTTGCCAGACCAAAGCTCCCAACAGTAATAGCATCAGTTCCATATAAAGCATGATTACAATGAGCTGCAATTAAGGAGATTTATCACAGCTGGCTGGGCTCCAGGAGCACCTGGACTGGCCTTGGGTATCAGGAGCCCTGAGAAAGGGTTCTGCAGCCATAAGGGGACAGCTGTGACAGAAGCAGCAGCAGCATCTCTCCTGCCAACAGGGGAGCACCTGGGGGCAGAGCCAGCAGTGTGAGGTGAGCACTCAGAGCCACACAGTGCCCAACTGAGAAGCATCTGTACATCCTTCCCATCATCAGGTCGTTCTGTGCCTTGTTACGAAGCCAACGACACCTAGGGGAGAAGGAGAAATAAAAAGCCAAATGCACAGTGCTGCTGAACGCATTACATACTGAGGCTTCAGAAAACTGATGCCAGGAAGAAGATTAATGGAGCAGAGCTGCAAAAATAGGAAAGAAAATGAAAACCGGCTGAGAACAGGGCTGGTAAAATGCTGTGCTGCTGCCAAAGGGCCTGCTCCCTGATAGCAGGGTCACAGCCACAGGCTGGGTGCTGCTGTTAATGGAGGGTGCTCGACCCTCACGTCTTGCTGATGTTCTGGGCAGCCTGCAGCATCAATCTCATTAACAGCATTAAATTAGGACAAATGAAAGATGTTTTTCCCCTTACTGGAGTCCAAAAAAAAAAAAAAAAAAAAAAGAGTGCAAGAGACAAAGTGGCTTCAAAAGGGATGGGGGATCTCTCCAGGAGCAGAACAAAAGCTGTCTGTGCACAAACTGCTCCCACCACCTCCTGCAGTTGATGAGGGGTGAGCTGTGAAAACTGCTGCCAGGGGTGGCTTTGTGGGTTTGCTTTAGGAGCCTTCTGAGCACTGCTCCCTTTTGCTGAGCGTGGTGTTGATGGATACTGAGGACTTTTTGCAAAGGAATGCTGGTGGGTGCAGCGGGACTGCAAGAAGCGTGCATGGGTGTGCATGGCGGAGCGGTGCAGCAGTCGTCGTGCTGAGCTCTCTGTTAGCAAACAGGAATCTGGGACCTGCTGTCGGCGCTCGCTGCACCCCTCTGCATGCAGCCAGCCCGGCTCGTCAATGTGCTAAAGTCATTACGGAGGGGATTGTGGGAAATATTGGTTTTTCATTACAGCTGACTTCGCTCGATCTGCTGGTGATGGAGAACGAGCTCCATGCGTCACAGCAGTGTCTGGCTGTAGGATGGGTGCGTGGCAGCCCTGGTTCGTCCCTTCCAGCGTGGGATATTCGTTGGTTCTGTGATCCTCCATCAGCAGCCACCTGCACTGTGCTGCTGCTCTCTGCTGCAGGGGCTCAGGGCTGCGCCGCTGCTTCTGATCTGCAGGTTTTGCAAAACTGCTTTGTCCTGGTGCTGCCTTCAGGCCATGCACCCTTCTCACCACAGCCAGCAGGCTTTTGTAACCACACCAATGCAGTGGTGGTGCAAATTGTTGCATGAGTGCAGGTGGCTACTCTGCTCCTAGCTCACAAACCCTACTTGCATTGCTTCTGGTAATGATCAGCAAAATAAAAACCTGATTTTTCTCCTGAGCCAAGGAGCCCAGAAAGTGCTGAGGCACTTCAGCAACAAGAAGCGCTGGGGCAAATCCAGCATTCCTCCTTGAAGCCAGAAATACAAATTGCAGTGAAGCAGCAGGACCGTGAGTCTGAGCACTGCAGTCCATCACCAGGCAGGGGTCTGGGATTGAAGCAGAGCACCCCAAGTTCTGCAGGGTGCACCGTGAGCTGACAGCTCAGTGCAAGCTGTCTGAAGTGCTGTCTCCTTAAAGCACACATTTAAGGACAGACCTCCTGCTGCTGGGGATGGGGCCAAGCCCCTGGCTGCCACCCAGCTCCCTCTGGCCAGCGCCTGTTCTGGCTCCTTATGCCGCATTTTCACCCAGGGCAGTGCCAAACCACTCCTCCATGATGGGGACAACACAGCCTGGGAGAGCCTCTGTCCCAGCTTTGGGGGGGTCAGCAGGGCTGGGTTGGGCATGGGAGTGATGCCAGCATGGGTCAGTGCCACTTGTCATCGCCTCACTGCCAGCAAGCTTTGTGCAGGGGTGGTCAGGACCCGAGCTGTGATGTTAGAGCCCAACTCCCTCCTATCTGGACATGAACCAGAGCTAAGCCCTACGTGAGGAGCAGAGCTGCAGCTGCTCTGGGTAAGTGTAATCCCAGGAGTAATTAATATGGTGGGACGATCAATGAGAACCTGCAGGGAGGGGTGTGGGGATGGGTGCATCCTGATGCAGCCCCACTGTTGTGGTTGGGCAAAACACACTGGCTGCAGAGCAGCACCATGCCCAGCCCAATGCCCTTCTATTCTCCTCTCCTCATAGGTTTTTTTTCCAAAGTTTCCCCTTTTCTGCAGCTTAGGATGGATCCAGGTTCCCACTTGAACCCCAGCCTCGGCCCCCATTGCATCCCTATGGGAGCAACAGCATCCATCCCACGCAGCCAGCATGTCCCAGCACTGTGCCAGCCCCATAGTGGGGTGCACAGAGCCCTCAGCAGAACATCGCTGCCCTGCAGCGCAGCACTGCATCCTCAGCCGCTATCGACAGCGATTTCACAGCGCTTGCTTTCCTAATTGTCTCCCTGATCTGTTTTCTAATCTGAGATGTCTTAACACAAACAATTACAGCTGAGTAACTGATTAATCATTCAAATGAAATTAAAATTGAGTAAGTGTTTTAATATATTTAGATAATGCACATGTGCAACAGAAAAAAAAAACCAACAAAACAACAGAGCGATGCTTATCTGCAATTGTCACTTAGAATGGATGAGTTCCAATTATTTGTGTGGGAGAAAACAGAGGTATAAAGATCAGAATCCAAATTATTGTGTAAACTGTTGACATATTCTGAGCACTGTTATTTAAATGCCACTAAACAGATATTTAAATGAGGATGAATAATTGCATCAATAATTCATTGGCAGCTTTGAAGGAAGCTTTTGCTGATGTTGGATGGTGGGAAGGGGCAGCGTGGCTCCAGAGCTTTTTGCATTGAGGCAGAGGGAGCTTCTAAAAAACCCTTGCTTTTTGCAGGCCCAGAGGCTTGCATGGAATCCCAACCTGCCCCAAAACATCTGCATGAATCCAAACTCCTGTATCCAGATGCACACCAGCTCATTGCCTGCTGCCACGCTGGGACTGACCCAGCAGAAAACCCCAGGGGTGATGCATCCCTTACCTGCAAATTGGTTTCTAATCTGGGTGCCTTTCAAAACGCAGCCATTGAAAAGAAAAGCAAGGCCACTCGTGCTTATGGCACGTTATCCAATGGGGCGAGGGAATGAGGTTTGCTAAGCACTGGTTCTTTAAATAACACACCCTCTTGCACGGCATGTGGCAAGGAGTAACCCAACACAGCCTCCTGCAACGAGATACAGCATCAGACATTTAAAAGGAATAGCTTTGATGCTGACTGTCAGCAAAAAATGCAGACAGCAAGTGCATGCCTTCAGCTGCTGCCATGCAAGGAACAGCAAGAGCCCTGTCCCAACGTCCTGCTGAGCACGGAGGGCCTCCTGATGGGTGAAAAGGAGGTGAGACACACAGCAGAGCAGTGGGGATCTCCCCGGCTCGGAGATAGAGAAAAGCAGGAGGGTGCAGCAGGCATTGCTCAGCAGCTCCGTCATGGCAGCACTGTGTGCTGTTTGCTGACTGGGAGCTGGGGAGGAGCTGCTCGTTATTAAGCAATAGTTGGGAAACCATCATCTACTGTTTCAATTCTGTTAGGCAACACTTCCTGAGGTATAAAGAGCCACAGTGCTGTGCAGTGCTTCTTGGCTGCTGCCCTGAATATCTCTGAGCATTCTGGGCTCTGTGAGCACCTCTGAACGTGGGGACGGGCCAGCAGTGACTGTGGGCTGTCAGCATCAGGTAACAGATAAGAGCCAGGTTCAAATGTAGACACACAGCCCCAACCTCCCCTCCCAGCTGAGCACCAGAGCACCCACCCACAGCAGCCCTCACCTCCTGGCCTGGCACAGCAGCTCTTCACAGCTCTGGAACCACCTTGGGTGCACCTGTATATCAGTAGGGGACACCGAGTGGGGTGAACACCAACCTGAGTGCGACGCAGGTGACCCAGTGCAGCAAGCCTTTGGGTTTGGAGGGCTGCATCCATGGTAGTGCCTGGTGCTGTGCTGGATGTGCACTGCTCAGCGCAGCTGAGCTCAGAATATGATTGTCAGCCTCTGTAATTTTCCAGTGACAGCTCGAAAAGAAACAGCTGAGCCACGGAGCTCCAGCTCCACATGCCATCTATTTCTACTGTCAGCTCCGGAGAGATCTTAATTATAATGGCTTTTGGTGCTCATTCCTTTCTAATACTGTAACAGAGAGATGATTGCAGCCGTAAACGAGCGATCAGGCTATTCCCTGCTGGGCAGTAACGCTGGTTGTCAGGCTGGGGAGGGACGGCGCGCACCAAACTGCTCCCCAGCTTCAGTTCACTTTGCACACTCGCTATAAAAACGAATTTGACTCACTCGTGGCTGCGAGTTACAGGGAGCGAAGAGGTAATGGCACCAGGAAGAGGGAAGGAGCAGGAGGTTTATTTGGCTGCACCATCTGGAAGCAGCAAGGAGCAGTTGTGCATTGGCTCTACGTAGGGCTGGTGAGACTGGCTCCGAGTCCTGGCCCAGCAACAGAATGGGCTGCAGCCCCAGCAGAGCTTCCCCCCTCAGGGATTGGTATGGAGGAGAGGACGTGCACCATCACAGAGGCATCAGAGGCTGCAGCCCAGACTTCCTTAATGCCTGCAGATAGGAAAGTCTCCAGACGTTTGCATCTTATCTTAAAAGGAGTTTCATGTGCAATAGTGGATGTGGGAAGTGCTGCACCTCCACACTGAGGACCCACTCAGCTCACACGGTTTATTTAGCTCCGTGCATCCTCCCCATGCACAGGACCTACTCCCAAAGGAGCACAGCACGGATGGGGACGTGTTCTCCTTTTGCTCCATCCACCCATTCCCAGTGCAGCCATGCAGGAAGAAGAGCAGTCACTTCACAGGGCCGACCCAGAGAGGCAAAGCACTGAGCCCTTGGGCACAGCACACATCCTCGGCCTGACTCATTGCCAGGTTTATTGCCTTTGCAGGAAGGCTGCTATCTGAGCCATAAAATGATTTGCAGAATCTTCAAAAGCTTATAAAGGCAGTGATTGATACGCTCATCTGCTGGGCACTTCCTGTCTTTAAAAGTCTGGCTTGTAATCAGAGCATCTCAAAATAAAAAGAAAGAAAAAGCCATGTAAACACTCCGCTCGATGTTTTCACAGCTTTCTGCTGGCACCGTTGGGCTCTGCTCCTTCCTGGAGCCATGGGCCTGCCTGGTTAACTCGTGAGTATCCAGAGGGACAGCTGTTGCCCAGGCCCAGCTGTGCACCACGGGCTGTTTCTATTTGCTCCTACTCCTGTACCACCCATATGCTGCCCTCCAACTCCTGCTCCTCCTTTTGCTCCCCCTCTCCTCCTCTACTTGTGGGTCATATCCCATATTCCCATCCCTGTGTGGAGCATGGAGTGCCCAGCAAACATCATCCACATGTTGGTGCAGCAAACCCCACAGCACGACGATGGGCCACCCCACAGCGATGCTCCCAGTGCATCCCAGTAAGGATGGGGAGGGGGCACTGCTTTGCTCTTTGCTGGAGCGAGTTCACAGATGAAAAGCAAGCAGAGAAGACCTCTCGTGGGCCGTGGGTGGCAGAGCAAGCCGGCTGCACTACGGCTATTTATGCCTCAGGGCTGCCACAGATTTATATCTTTGTCATTATGCATTGTAAAGAGAAGAAAAAAAAAAAAGGAAAAGGCAAACACTTGTCCCTTTCTGAAGTCACAAAGTCAGAGGATCGCTGACTCAAGCACCAAAAGTCCCCGAGCAGTGCTGCCGTGCAGATTTAGAATCAGCCCCAGCCAACCTACCAGAATAATTATTTCTCCTCTCTGCTGTGCTATTTAAAGTGCGACGAGGTACAAAGGCACTGCGTGATGTGCAGAAGAGTTATGCTCTCACAGGCGAGGTGCTGTGCAGGTAAATCAGACCAGCCCTGCTCCCCTGAGGCCGTGGGTTGCTTCAGCTCTGCAGCAGGAATGGTGCAAAGCCATTGGAGTGGCCGTGCGTGAGCAGGCAGCCCCCAGGGCCAGCATCTCCCCTGCACCACCCCAGCATCCTTCCATCTGTATCCCTCCCTTGCATTAAACTGAAGCAGGGGTGGGATTCTGCTTAAAAAAAAAACAAAAAGAGCTCTCAAATCCCACCCCATCCCGTTTTTCTGCTGTTGTTGTTTTGGTCCTACAATATTTTATGGCTCATTGTTGGCTTTCTCGTCTTCTTATAATTCATAAAAGCGGCCCTGCTCGCCATGCTTGGCTTCACCTCAAGTTCAGTAAATTGAGGTATTTAATTAAACACAGCAATTTATCGGCTCTCAGCCCAGTTCATAAGAAACTCACGCATCATTTGAGCAGGATTTTCATATACTTCACTTGGAAAAAGTACAGAGACAGCTTTAGCAGCACAAAATACAGATTTTTGGCAACACGAAAAACCACTTTTCCTCCTCCACAAGCACTTTGCTGCCCCCCACCAATGCCTGCCGGCTGCCCCATGCATCCAGAGTAAAACCTACACTTGGCCTGGGTTACTCAACAAGATCAAAGATGTTTTGTGACGCACCAGCAGAAATCCTTGGGAACAGAGCTGGGGTCACCCAGAAGGTGTTCCAGAACCACAGAGATATGGCACTCAGGGGCATGGTCAGTGGGATGATGGGGTGGGGTGGGCTTGGGCATCTCAGAGGGCTTTTCCAGCCTTAGGGATTCTATTCTCTGACTGTGTCCACCATGATGGCCCTGGGGAGCACGTTTCACTCACATGAATAGCGTTTGTTGGAGACTGAATGCTGGTCGAGATTCTCACCTTGCGGTAGAAGCTGCACGAAGAACAGGACTTGGTTTTCTGCCACGTCATTCAGGTTCCCAGGACCACGGTGTGCTGTGCACAGAGCAAATGTGAGGCATTTATTACCCACACAGCTTCAGCTGAGCCATGAAAACCAAAGAGGAGGAACGTGACTTTCCAGCATCACAGGACAACCACCACCTGCACTGCTCCAGCCAAGCCTGAAATGCAAAAGGGAAAAACATGCAAACATCCCACAGGTTCTACAGCTTGCTTTGAGTGACAATAATGCCATCTAAGAAATACATTCATTAATGGCACAGGGCCTGTCCCAGCACCTTGGCTCTGCGTTTGCCCTGTGGACTCTCAGACGGCTCCATGAGCAGTGCAGGCAGCTGCGCCCGCGGAGAAGTCGTGGAAACAAAGGCAGCAAAATGAAATTTGGAATTTGCTTTGAAATTCTGCCTTGGGTCTTCAGGAAAAGAAACCAAACAGAAAAAACAAAACAGATGTGTGGTGTTTTTTTATTCTTTTTCTCGTGGAGGCGAGCTGCCCCCCATTCACTAAAGCAGGTGAAGGCAGCAAAGCCCGGAGCTTTGTGAGCCCCTGGTTCCCAGTGCTGAGAGCTCAGTGCTGTATGGGTCTGACGGAGAGATCTGAGGAACCCAAGGCTTCTTGCTCACATTGCCACGCACTTCAGAAAGAGATCTGAGCAATAACACAACAACAACATGTGCAACTACTTAGAAGTCAATTAATATCAGAGGAAGTACCCTTGTTGAATCCAGCAGAAAGAATGATGGTTACATTTCCGGAATAATGGCTGAAATTTGCCATTGTGTGTCATCAGGAATCATTTAAAATAGTTTTGATCTCAGCTCTTTCTGTCGGGGCTCTAATGAATTAACAGATGACAGATTTCCGTAATGAAAGGCTGTGTTTTAAAGACAAGCCGACATTGTTTTTCCTGTACTACTCGTATAATTTGGGATGTTTAAAAATAATTACAGCACAAGATGAATACCTTACAAGGTTTCAGATATTTCGCACACGCTGAGCCTTCCTCCTGAGCAGGTTTTAGGGGCTGCACCCGATCAACATCCAAGTTCCAACATCCAACTTCTGACGTTCAACTTCTGACACCCAGCTTCCAATATCCAATATCCAACATCTGACTTCCAACACCCAACTTCAAATACCAACACACAACTTCCAACACCCAACATCCAACATCCAACATCCAGCATCTGACTTCCAACACCCAACACCCAACTTTCAACATGCAACACCCAAAATCTGACTTCCAACACCCGACTTTCAACATCCAACATCCAAAATCTGACTTCCAACACCCAACACCCAACTTTCAACATCCAACACCCAAAATCTGACTTCCAACACCCAACTTTAAATACCAACACACAACTTCCAACACCCAACATCCAACTTCCAATATCCAATATCCATCATCTGACTTCCAACACCCAACTTTCAACATCCAACACCCAAAATCTGACTTCCAACACCCAACTTTCAACATCCAAAATCTGACTTCCAACACCCAACATCCAACTTTCAACATCCAACACCCAAAATCTGACTTCCAACACCCAAGTTCCAACTTTCAACATCCAGCATCTGACTTCCAACACCCAAGTTTCAACATCCAAAATCTGACTTCCAACACCCAACATCCAACTTTCAACATCCACCATCCAGCATCTGACTTCCAACATCCAACTACCAACTGACATCCTCACGGCCCAAGTACCACCATCCAGAGCTCCAGCAAGAAAGAAAGAGTCCCTGCTGCCCCACAGCTCTACAAGCCCTACAAGCCCCCACAGAGCCCATGAGGGGGTGCAGACGGCAACGACCGGTGCAGCGACGTCCTCCGCACTGCTCTCCTCATTAGCTTGGTGCTGGATCACATTTTTGTGCAGTGCAAAGGGACCACAAAGGCATATTATATTCAATGTTAAGTAAACAAACTTTTGAAATGGACTTTTATTGATTCCATACGGCCATCTGGCTTGGAGGAAAAAGCCCCCTCCCTCTTCCCCCTCCCTGTGAAAATATTCGAAGGCTGGGGGCTGGCAGCGGCTCAGCGTGGCTGCAAACCACCTAGTTTCCTCTGTGGTTAACAACACAGGAAAACGTCGAGCTCTCAGATAAATGTTGGAGGCTTATTTGGTTCACCCATCTGGTAGCCAGCCTGTTCTGCGAAAATTAAAGATATACATATGCAAATATTCACAGTCTGCTTCCAAGATCTAAAGAATTTTTATGATGTAACCACAAAAAGAGGTTATTTAATGTTGACAATATGTAGCAGAGCAAAGCACTATAATGCTGCATATGGTAATGTAACTTATGAAAATGAAGCCGCAGTGCCCTTACAGAGTAATGAAAAGCAGATTTCACCTTGAAGACTATTTGAGCTGTTTAGCTTGTAATGACTTGAAAAAAAAACCCCAAAAACATTGGTGTGAAAATACAACTTGCCACACAGCCACACGAGCCCCAGGCTGTGCGTGGCAGCATCTTGCTGCGGGCGTCCTCTGTCAAGCAGCCCCAAAGGCAACCTGCCCACGGGTCCCTGCTGCCCTGTGCCAACAAGGGACGTGCCACGTGTCCCCATGATGGTCCCTGGGGTGGCTTGTTCTCCCCTGCAGGGCTGGGGGCATTTGCAGGCAGGTAGGGCACGGACCTGGTGCTGATATGGATGTTGTGTTTCCCTTTGGTCACCGGTGTGGTGGATGGAGAAGGGGACAACACAACACCACAGCACACCATGGGATGCTCCAGCTCACTGCTGGCCATTCGCTGCCCCATGGTAACTGCTTGTGGAGGATACCATAGGATTACAGAATCCTATAGTCCTAGAGCCACTGAATGGTTGGGTTGGAAGGGCCCTCAGCGCTCATCCAGTTCCAATCTGCCGCCATGGAGGGATCGAGCGTGCTGTCCAGGGCCCCATCCAGCCTGGCCTTGGGCACCTTTAGGGATGGGGCACCATTTCTCTGTTCCAGTGCTTCACTTGCCCTCTCAGTGGAGAATTTCCCCTTCCTTTTGCACCAAACCTCTCCCATTGCCCATCAGAAATGCCATCCAAGCTGTGGACGCGCTCCAGCCAACTTAACAGCCCTGGTGCAAAAGCTGCTTCTGGTGCAAACGCTGCTCCTGCTGACGTTAATTCCGTCCTCTTGCTGTAACAAGCACCTTTGTATATTCTGCAAGCTCTTTGCCTGTCATCAATGGCCTCAGAGAAAGACAAAGATGTTTGAATTAACAAAATATTACTGTGATCTTCTCCCTGACAGTATGGAAGCAATAATATTTAGTGAGTAACTGAGTTTCCTTTAATAATTTAGTAGACTGTAAAAACCTTGATCATTCCACTGACACCGAGAACAAAATTGTCAAGCTTTGTGCATTCTAAACTGAGATAAAAATGCAAGCAGATTCCATAAGAGAGGAAAAAAAAAAAAAAAGTTTAAAATTGCATTTCAAAAAGCTAATTAAAAACTCAGCCCTCATGCAAGAAGGAGGGCAGGGAGAGCGATCTGTAAAGCAGCCCAGGCCACTGCTGCCTGGTGTGTGTGCTTTGATGCTCAGCACTGCATGGAGCCCTGCATCCAGCCCTAGCAGCACGGGCCAGTGGGGGCAAGGAAGCTTTGTAGGGAAAGTCACCCCTGTGTAGAGCTCATGCCTGAGCTTATTGACAGCAATTATCTGCAACAACCCTCCCTGAGTGCCGTGCTGGTGTCACCTGCTGTCCATTGCTTTTCCAATCCTCTTGCCCTTCCCTTGAAGGCTGTGGATACGGACTCCCCAAAGCAGGATGTGGAGGCTCTCAGTACCACCCGACACCCAGCCTGTGCCCTTGGACAGAGCAGGAGGAGGGATGAGAAGCTCTGAGGTGTGATGAGACCCGTGGCACAGCAGCACCCGAGGGCTTCTTGGAGGCGTTTCTGAGCGGTGGGGCGGCCTTGGGGTTCTCAGAGGTCTTTCCAGCCTTCATGACTCTGCAGCTCTGCGACTGCTCAGCCCCAGCTCGGAGGTCCCAACACCCCCCAGCACGCTGATTTCCTCACTTCGGCTGTTGTCATTGGGCTTCTCCCGGGAGCTCCCCGCCATCCAGGCGAATAATTGGACACGCCGAGTTTTGGGCCAACACAGTTGGATGCCACAGATCCTCCCTGCTCGGGCTCAGCGAGGCGGAGCGGCACGGGCATGGAAAGCCATTTCCCAGAGAGGGCACTGCCGGGGAGCTCGAGGAAGGAAGGCTGGGAGAGACGAGAAAGCAGAGAACCATCAGCTTCACTGACAAGGCCAGAACTATTAAAGGAGCACTTAGAGCCCTTAACATAAAAATGCATCAAAGAGGAAAACCAGATGAGAACAGATCCATTTGCCTTGGAGAAATGCTGCTCTCTGATATGCTGCCTTCCCGGCTGCGGCTGCGGATGGAAATGCCTTCGGGCAGCAGAGCTGTTTTGTCTAACACGGTATTTGCAGAGGGCATTTTAAAGGGAAGCCTCTCCAGAGAGACTCCCAGCCCTCAATAGCTGCTTCTCACCTCGTTGTCATGCAGAGCAAAAAGGCCCCAAATCCACAGTGATGAAAGTGAGATTCCCTTTTAGATAAACACGTAATATCAATGACAAAAGGATGAACCGAAACGACATCAATGCTCAGAGCATCAAAGAGCTCAGCGCTGGGCTCCAGCCCTGCTCCGGCGTCCCGAGGCTCAGCAGCACCATACCTGCGTGCTGTTCCCCCGGGCGGCGTCACGTCTTCGTGGAACAGAAGCATGGAATCATTAAGGCTGGAAAAAGACCTCGGAGTTCCCCACCCCACCCCACCTTGCCCTCTGCCCACATCCCTCAGTGCCACAACCCCGCAGTTCTGGGGGACCCCCAGGGATGGGACCCCCCCACACACACACTTCCTGGGCAGCTGTACAGTGCAGCACTGCTCCTATGGAGAAGAAATATTTGCTAATATCCAACCTGACCGTTCCCCAGCACACCTCGAAGCCATCACCTCTTGTCCTGTCAGCATCACTGCAGGAGGTTGCACTCGTGGAGATGCCAGCGTGGGAAGGATGCTGCAGTGCTCCCCATGAGGGGACAGGGGTGAGCACAGCCCCACCACCACCACCACTCACTTGGTGTCAGGGTTGTACGCCCCACACGTGCCTATTCCATCCCATAAAGAAACCCTGATCTGTGCCATTCTGCTACAGGAAGCACACACACGCATCCCCCCTTGTGCTCCCAAGCCCAAGGCAACACGCATTTGGTCCCCCCGACATTTAAACCCACCTCTGTTTATTCCTCACCATAAAAGCGTGCGGCCGAGGGAGCACGGACACAGCAGAACATCTGGGACTCATCTCAGCCCCTTTGTTGAGCAGTGAGTCAACAGAAGGTGTGATGAGAGCCAGATGTTCGGCTGCAGCCATATATCATAAGTGGAGTGGATTACAATAAGGGGACAAATAAAGAGGAAAGCCTGGGAGAATATGTAGAGCCCCCAGAGGGCTTTAAAACTGATTTTAAAAACCCATTTCCCCAGATTCAGAAGGAATTTTATAGAGTAGAACCAACATAACGCATGAGGTTTGTTGCAAGGCCAGGCGACACCGAGCCGGGGCTTCAGGGAGGAATGAAACCCCCCCCAGGTTTCCTGGAAGGAGGAAAACTTATCAGCACCCAGCATGCAATCCCAGCACCCAGTGCCCAACACCTGGCACCCAGCACCCAGCACCAGGCATCCAACCCTGAATCACAGAATGGTTTTGCCCCCATGCCTGAGCTGCGGGGGGACGGGGGGTTTACATCACCCCTTCCCTCCCTTCCCCAAGGCAGGAGAATGCATGTGGTTAAGGAGATAGATGGAATTGTGTTTACAGCTCGAATCCACTCTTCCCTGTGTCTCATTCAAGAGCTCATTTCAAACGGAACAGAGCATCACCCCAGGATGATGTTTTCCTGCCGCTACATGAAGACTACGGCTGCATCAAACCACCAGTAGGGAGGAGATGCAGCATAGGAGAGGGATGTTCTGCTGAAAGCAGGAGCTGACGGCTCAGGGATGGACTCCTGCCCCCAGAGCTCCCTCCTGCCTGCCACAGGCTGTGTCAGCAGCAGCAGAGCAGCATTACAGCGCTGCAGGTTTGCTTTTTTCCTCTGTGCTGCATGGTTGCTCGGGGCACCAGGACTGAAAATCCACATTCTGGTGTGCTGCCACAGCCTCGGGTGGATATTCCTCCCCATGGAGGGGCTGGCTGAGAGACCACAGCAGGGCTCAGCAGCTCAGCCCTTCCGTGAGGGTTTGCTCAATGCACCTCCAGCCCTACGAGCAGCACTCACATCCCAGCTCAAGGCGACGTGCTACATCGTAGCAGGCACAAAGCGAAACAAAAAGGAAGGAAGAAGCAAAGCCCTGCAACAGGAGGCAGAACGGGGGAGGTTGGAACTCAAAGTTCAGAAGCCAGTTTGTGAAATGACCCAAAGCAGCACTCACTCTGGCTGCCTCTCTCCTTTTCACGCAATCTGCACACCAGGCAGGAGCCCCCAGGACAAGGCCTGCCCCACTTTGGAGCTGCTCCTCTGCCACGCAGCCCCAAACCACCACGTTTCTCACCCCATTTCATTGGGCTCCCTGCCCCACATCAGCCCTGCCAGCTCTCCATCCCACCACGACGGACCCCAGCCCAAAGGAGGGACGGCGCTGCTCTGCACCCATTGGGATGACTTGGCTTCCCTGCCCCAGCAGGTGTGTCAGCACACAACATTCTGCTCGAGGGCAGGATGCAACCTGCACCTCGCAGCCCAGCAGACACCCATGGGTGCCCATGCAGCCCCACGAGGCCCCACCGAGAGCCGCCCGCCCCGCAGCGCCTGACGCCGGTTGGTTTTCATACTTAATGAGCTAAAAGGCTGGGATTGCTTTTAAGCCTTAAATTGTCTCAGCCCCTTTTTATCTTTAAAAACACAACAAGCAATTTCCAAGGGTAGTTTTGCTTTTTTTTTTTTTTTTTTTTTTGTATTTAAAAGTTTCTTCTAATGATTCCTGGTAGCTATTATGTTGGAAACAAGGCGCTTTCAAAGGCTGTTGGGATACATTAAATGGTTCATTTTTCAGTCTCCGTTCCTTTTGTTTTTGATCTCCATTCAGATTGATTAAAGACACTGACTGCTCACTTTTGATTAAATCCTAAATCATAACTGGCTTGCAAAACAACTGTGAAAGCTGACATTTATGAAGTTCAGTAAACTAGTTGTAAGAACAGGAGTGCGAGATGGAAAAAAATCATAAAACTCCCTTCCAAACAAACACGGGTTGACAGCAAACAGATGGTCAGAGGCTCTTACTTGTAAACTGGAAAAATTAAGATTTGGCAGATTCTGCTAAAAAATAGTTACTAAACATCTTAAAGTTTTCCCCTTCATATCCTGGTGTTGCTCTGGGCATCGGTTCAATATTTTCATAGGCTACTGCGCGGAAAAGGTTCTGAATACATGAAAGCAGCTGGCATAAAAGGGCTCAGAAATACCGGCTAAGATTTATAGGAAGCGGGGCTGCCAGCATCCCAAAGATGCAGTATTTAAAGCCCGGCACCTCAGCCCACCAATAAATCACTGTAACTTAACAGCACAGCTCTGGTTTCATCTCCAAAGGTGCAAGAGAAGTGGGTAAATGGAACCTTGGTCGATTTTTCCATTCTTGTTGACTTACCCTGTGATAATGTTAAGCTAATGTTTTAGGGCTAGGCACAGCCAGGCAGAATTAAAGCTCCCAGTGTGGTTTCCAGGGGGGGATTTGGGCAGAGAGCTGAAGGCACCTCCTTTTGGAGCTGGGAGGGAGGGGAGCGTGGGGACCACATGGATGTGCCACGAGCGATAGCTGAGCTATCACTGCTGCCCTCCCAGTGATGGAGGAGGGCAAGAGCTCCAACCCATCCCACATTGGTTTATTGGTGTGAATTAGACCTGTTTGTGGGTTTGGCTGCTGCTACGGCACATAGCGCTGCTTGACAGGGAGCAGAGCTTACAAATCCCCATGCACACCTCCAGAAGCCCAGGACCCCACTGTGCCCCCCCTCCCTGCACCATGTATCTGCTGGAACGCATTCTGAGCTGCCACACTTCCCTCTCTGCACTCCTCGTGGCTGCAATCCTCACGTAATGCCTCAGGCTCAGACTCAGGGGGCTCCCTGTGCCCCCCAAACCCACACTGCCCCAGCTCTGCAGTTTCCCCATAGCACAGGACCTGACCCCACCCCGTGCAGCAGCCACTTCTCCAGGCTGAGCAGCTGAACTGCTCTGTGTTGGGAGCGGCATCAATAGGGCCTTGTCTGCAACCTGAATTACTGGCCTGCAAACAATCACTGCTGAGCCGGCGTCCAAATCTCGGCCCTTTCCTCCTCTCCGCCCCCCTCGTGCTCCCAACAACCATGAGAACTGTTTGCAAAGGGTTTGTGGACCCAAAGGTGTCCCTGGGAGCTGAACTCCCCTCAGCTGTGCATCCCAGTACATGGAGCACAGAGCCTCTGGGGAGCTGCAGGAAGGAGGGTGGTGGGGGGGCACTGAGCAGCCCCCCACACAGGGCACTGCAGGGAAAGCTGTGCTGCTGCTGCTGCTGCTGCTGCTGCTGCTGCTGCTGCTGCTGCTGCTGCTGCTCAGCCCCACTGCCCTCACACACACACACTCAGTGCACGCTTACCTCTGTACATTGAGCTCACAGGATGCTGAGGTGCGTGTGTCGGTCAGTGCAGGTGTTGGCTCCCTTTTTCTCCCCATAAATGCAATGGAGTGACCCCGGGATGTGAAATGCCTCACATCAAGCTTTTTCCAAAGCAACTGTCGCACTTCTTTATTCCTGTAAGAGGAGAAATCCCCGGAGAAACGGGCCTTTGCTGCCTCTGCTTCCTTCCCGGGCAATGCATGGTGCAGAGGGATGCAGAAGTATGTTATGGAGAGAGGAAAACATGCAGGCAAACACTTCTGAACTTCACAGTGCAGCTTTGATCCTCGTTGCATCTCTGGGTGAAGCTTCTTTTGGCAGAACCTCTTTTGTCATTCTTACATCTGAATCCTTGGAAAAGGAGTCTCCATCCCATGAAACATCCAAACCTGCTTTCAACAGAGCTGAAACTACCTCCTCCAGGAGCAGTCTTTGCCCCAGAAGGGAACAGAAAGGTGCTGCTGCACCTTTTCCTGTGAGTAATGCTCAGTGCTGAGCAGAGATCATAAATCAGTGGGGCGGGAATGCTGTTAACCCACAGCAAAAAGCTCTCGGTGGCTTCTTGGAACAGAGGGGTAGAAGACAGAGATTTATTTTGCAGCCATCTACCTGAGCTAAGGATGCACTCACAGTGCTACCTGCACTGGAGCTGGCAGATGATGGACCTGCTGGAGACAGCTGATTTTCCTTAAAAGACAAAACCAAACACTGAGTATGTGTAAAACTGTGCTCACCTCAGCCCTCTGTGTCTGTTGGACCACAACAGCAGCAGATGCCCAGTGCCCACAGCCTGTCCACTTCAGCAGAGCAGCTGCGACAGCACAGCACCTGCAGCCCAACTGGTTGTCAGGACTGGTGATGGCGTGGAGCAATGCAGTGCTTGCAGTGTGCCACGACCTAATCCACACCTGTGCAATTTGGGAACGCATTGCAGCCCTGTGCAGAAGCTGGTACTGCAGGGGGTTGCTCTGGCAATGCTGGGATTTGCAGCTGGTAGAGCTGATTTGCAGCAGCCCACCCTGCTTGCTGTCACGGAGCCGGGTCTGGCTGCTGTAGGGTGATGCTGTGGGTGCCCACGCAGCAGCACCCCAAACCTGGTGGCCCTTGGTGACACTTGGAGCTCGCCAGCAATCAGATCTCCCTGCAAAATTCAGAACCAGGCAGGGTGAGGAGGGCTGCATGCTGGCAGTGCCTTCACCCTGCCTGTGGGTGAAGCTTAATGAATCTGTAGGAACAAAGCTGGGTTTTGCCCCGAAGGAACTTATCACAGATATTAAAACGATATCAAAGAAAAACTGCAGCTTTTTAAAGGGTGCTTTAAAAGATGGGGGAAAAAAAAAAAAATACAGGGAAGTAAAAAATGAGGTTCCTGCCTCAATAATGCGGAGGCAGTGGGGGCTGTGAGGTGAAGCTGCTCCCTACAGCCAGGGTTGAGTGCTGGGGGCTCCCATTGCTGGGCTGTGAGCACTGCCAGCCTTGGAGGCGAGGAGCACAGGCAGCCCCCAGCCCACCCTCCTTTCCAATCCAATTACCCATCCACAAGCAGAAAAAAATCACAGATGGTTTTGCATGGATTTTCTGAAGGAGTGCTACTCCAAATGCTGTTATCTGGGGAAACGGTAACAAAATGCACCCGGGCACTTAGAACTGCAGCATCTGGAAGGAAAGGATACAAATCTCCTTATGTGCATGGGCAGACTTCCCAGGAGCAGCGTGCTCCTGCCATACTTCTCAGGAGCAGGAAGCAGAGCGAGGATCTCAAGTCCATGGGCTGCTGGGAGTCAGCCTTATGCACCTCATCCAGCCCTGAGCTGAAAGGGACAGCAAATGCCTCCATCCCTGGGATGCAGTGCTGTGCACATCCAAACACCCACGTGCAGATGTGGGGCAGCTGTGATTTGCAGCTCCGAGTGTTGGAGGGGACGCTGGGAATAGCTGTGAGCAATGGAGGATGTGAGAAGGAGGATGCTGGGGAGGGAGGAAAGCTTTGTGCTCGGGATCCCTCTGGCAGGTGGAACAGACAGGAGATGGCACGGGGCATAAAGGAGCCAGAATGAAGGTAGAAGCACAGGAAAGACTTGGCAGAAAGGGGACTTCTGAAGGCTGCAACATCAAAGGGGGTCTTAAAGGACAAGAAGCTGCAATTCAATATCTCGCACATCATTCCACTTCAGCTCCAGAAGGACCAGCAGATGGAACAAAGAAATTCCAATCGGGGTTCAGGAATGTGGCCATGAGGGCCTCACACAGCAGTGACATCTCCTGGATGTCACTTCAGGGGCCATAGATACTCACTGCAAAGTTTGCAGGGGATTAAACCCCCCCAGCAAAGCATTAACATCACCCTAAACCGGAGCGTGGGTGCGCTTCCTATCGAGCAATTTATCTTCCATATAAATGGCATAATTAACCTACGTGATACATGTCTTACCACTAGCATGACTTTCAGTTAGAAAACAAATACATCTTCTAAAGTTTAAGCCCTATTTAAAGAATTGCTGCTCCATGAGTCATTCTGCTCATCAAGGCTGCTTTACTAACGCCTCTCTGGCTTCATGCAGGCGAGTAAAAGGCAGAGAGCTGCAAATGTCTGTGATTCCCGATCATCTCCCATCACACAGAACTGTCTTTCAGCAGGTGATGAGATGCATGACATGTTCCCAGCCCATGGCCGAAGGCTGTTCCATGGGGGTTCCCTCCCAGCACACAGTTGGGTGTGATGATCATAGAGGTCCTCTCCCACCTTAATGATTCTGTCAGTGGGCGCAGTTGGGATGGGTTGATGGTTGGTGATCTTGGAGGTCTTTTCCAACCTTCATAATTCTATGACTCCAATGTGTTCTACTCTCACACTGGAAAGAGACTGCATACCTTTAATACCCATGGGAAGGGAAACATGGCTCTGCTAGCTGTGGAGCCAAGGCTGATGTCACTTCTGTTGCCTGGCATCACCCTCAGATTGGTTCTAGGGCCAGTTTTTTACCTAATGGTCAACTCATGGAGCGTGCAGAGGAACAAGAGCAGGCATTGCTGGCTTGCCTCACTTGGTCCATCAGCAAGGTTGGGTGAATCATTAAACCAACCCAAGCCCTGCAGCTTCACAGTCACAAATGCCTCTATGCAGGCACGTCCTGCGTGATCCGTGTCTCCCAGCATGGCCACAAGGACCTCAGTGCTACCTGCAGGATGGAGCTCCTGCATCTACCCCACTCCACGATAACCCCATCACCACTACAGCCCCCAAAATGAGCCCACGGGAGCTCTGGGCCACTGACAGCATCCAACATAGCTCGAGAAAACTGCAAAGACATCCTTGCAGCTAAACATTTCCTTAACACAGACACAGCCCCATTGATTCCCCACTCAGTGTCCGTATGGGAACGACATCCCCAGCACCGAGGACCTGTGGCAGAGCCACCTCTGCTTTGCAGCTCCCTGCACAGCCGTCGCCTTTTATTTTTAGTTGATGGGATTTAGCATAAAGTAGTGCTGACCTAGCTGTAATCTAAATAATCTGCCATCGACAGCTATATCATCATGTGCCGTATTTTTGACTTGCAAATAGCTTCCGTGGATAGCGAGGGTGTATTTATTAAACACAGCTAGTGTTGCATCTTTATTTAGCTCCTTCTGTTACCACACTGTATAATTCATGAAATTGCCTTATAAAGTTAGGGTGGAATTAAAACTTTGACCAGTCCGTGAACCAGAGCTGACACATCCATTATTTTAAGAGGAAAGCTGAGAGCAGCTCAAACCTGTCAAAGGACCTCAGCAGGCATGGGCACACCCCAAGCGTGGCGCATGCTTCTCCTGCATGCAGACCTTGTCTTGAGGAGGACCTCAGCTCAGCGCAGGTGAGAAAGTTCTTTGCTTTCCAGCTCAGTGCTGGAGCCCTGCTCCATAGGGATGAAATTGTGCACCAAGCCTTCCAAATAGGATATTTTGCAACAGCACGCTCTCTAATAAAACGTTCCCCTCAAATTCATCATCGCGACGCAGGCAGTTCCTTCCCTCACATCAGAGTCCTCATTTGCCTCTACTCATAAATATTGCATTAGCAGCTGGAGAGTTTCCAGCAGAAAGCAACACGGTTTGGGCATTGCATGGACACAGGCTGAGCACAGCCCAGCATCTCTGCTTCGGTGCGTGGTGGTGCCATGCAGCATGTCCTGCCATAGCACGTGCCTTGCAGTAAGGTGCCTGCACTGCTACAGGATATGCAGCCTCAGCAGGGTGCACAGCCAGCTCATCCTGGCTCTCCTTGCAGCACAGCCCCCCAGAAGCCTCCCCACAGGCGCTCCTGGCAGCTGAGCACCACGTCTCCCCAGAATCGCTCAGGCTGGGACGTGCTGTGCAGCATTCAGAAAAAAAAAAAAAAAAAAAGAAAATAAACATCAAAACAAAATTAATTGCTGAACATTGGCACTGAACACAACACGAAAGCCCAAATTCAAAACAGTCCCCGAGCTGGAAAAAGTTTCCTGCGAAGAAAAACTTTCCCTACACAAAACATGACGGGAGGGGGGGCTCGTGTCAGCTGGCTGCGTGCTGCCACAGAGCTACTGCCACTGCTCCCCACCAGTGAGCAAAGGGCACGGCGGAGGCACCACTTCATAATGGGTGAAGTGGGAAGCAGCAGAAAGAAGCCAGGATGCAAACCACGAAGCTCAGCAGGATGAAACGACCTACGGCTGCTCACCGCCATCCCCATCAAAACACCGGACCCCATTCATCCACCACGCTCCCTCCTGACCCAAAATATCTCCATGCCCAGGGTGGGAGCCGAGCAGCTCTCCCCCTGCACAGACAGAATGCTTTACTGCAGTGAGGAGCCGAGCTCCCAGCCCACCGGGGCGCACGCACTAAGCAGTGTGGGCTGAATAATTTACAGCAAGCAATTTGCTCGGCGTTACCTCTGCTCCCACGTGGAAAGGCTGCCAGCAGCAGAACGCTCCTCAGATCCATCCGTCATCCCCAACTGTTTCCTATGCAGTTTTTGTGAATGACGCTGGCTGTGCCTGCTTGTTTGCAAACAGGTCTCGTTTTGCCAGCAGCCTGCTTCTCCTGCAAGGAGCAGTGTGAGATGTGGGGCACGGCGTGGGGCTCCCCATGTGTATGACCACCCTGCACCCCCCACGCACCCACCCTGGGTGCTGCACAATGCTTGCACCATTGGCTCCCTTGCTGCAAAAGGGAGCAGGAAGGTCCTGCCTTTACTTCCATAATCACAGAATCATAGTCATAAAATCAGGGAGTCACGGAACCTCAGAAGTGCAGAGCCACAGAATGGCCTGGGAAAAGAAACGACTCCAAAGTCTAGTTTCAACCCCCCTGCCATGGGCAGGGTCGCCAACAACTAAACCATAGACCCATGGAATCACAGAACTGCAGAACCATCGACTCAAGGAACCAGAGAACCACACAGCCACTGAAACACAGAACTACAGAAGGTCTTTGATTGGAAGAGAACCTAAAGGCCCCTCTACACTTTCCCTTAGAACATGCATTTTGGCCAGCCCTCGGCAAGGATTCAATTGGAAAACCAGGGCTTGGGGTCGACACAACATCCAGCACTCACAGCCCCCATGTGGGAAGGGGCAACGCCTCACCACCCCTCAGCCCAATGCAGACAGGGCAGCGACGTCTCCATCAGCAGCACAGGCAGAGGCTGCACACAGAGCTGCCACAAATAAACGATCCCCAAATGCCCCCATGGAGGGGAAGGAGCTCTGGGGGTGTTAACATCACCCTCCTCCGCGCCGAGCTATTCGTGGCACTCCATGCCTGTAATAACTGGTGTTTTGGCAGCTGACGCCGTGTAATCGAACCGGGGCTGTCAGGGAAATTTGTAGCTATTTGCTTCACAGGGTTTCTTCATTCCACTCAGCAGCTGTCAGCCCGCGCCGCGTGGTTATTGATGATAGGCGCTAATCATGCAACAGATTCCCCACATAAATCAAGAGGCAGTAGAAAATAAAGTTTCTTCACACTGAGGTCATTTGCCCCCCTCCCAAGTGCCACAGAGAAGAAAAATACAAGCTCGTACTGCTGCTATTAATAACAACCTCCCCTCCCCCCCCCCCCCCCCCTTTCTCCGGGGAAGGGGAGATGGTGTCAAATTTTAAATTACAGCTTTTGTTACATCCACCGAATCGGGTGTTTATAGAGCTAATTACTGGGTACATTCTGTGCGTTGGGGGCTTGCTTTGCGGGCTATCATGGTTGTAAAAAGATCCTGGAAAAGGCTTTTTCCTCTCTTTTCCTCCTCCCCCTCCCCCTCCCCCGCCAGGGGCTGAGCAGCAGATCTCGAGTTGTAAGTGACAGCTTAAAGTACCACCAGGGCGTTAATCCTCAGCAGGCTCTTTTTCCAGCCTGTCTCTATGGCACTGTGAATGGAAGGCTCTGCTCTCCCCTCACATCATCACCACCACAGAGTGTGACCCAAACACACACAGCCCCATGCCCGTGGCAGGAAGGCAGTCACAGCATCAAGAAACCATCTCTAAGATCGTATCCTGCAGGCAACACACCCACCACACCACTCATGGAATCACAGAGTCACAAAGGTTGGGAAAGACTTCTAGGATGCCCAAGCCCAACCCCAGCCCACCAACCACATCCCCAAGTGCGCATCCCTGTGGTTCTGGAGCATCTCCAGGGGCAGTGAGTCCACCACTCCCTATGCAACATACACCAGCATATTACCACCTTTCAGAGAAGAAGCGTAGCCTAATATCCAACCTGAACCTCCCCAGTGCAACCCAAGGCCATTGCCTAGACACAGAATCACAGAACCATTAGGATTGGAGAAGACCTCAAGGATCACCAAGACCAGCCCCACCGCACCATGCTAACCATGTTCCCGAGTATCACATCTCCATGGTTCTTGAGCACCAGCATACAAATCCCACAGCACTGCCTCCCTCACCCAGCTCCATTCGGAGCCACAGCCAAGAGGCGATGATTCAGCTCCCTTCTCCCACATCCTCACCCACTCCCATCACTGTGGCAGCTCAGCTGAGTGGATCACGCTTCAATTTGCCCTTCATTAAGTGCCCACCTGAGCCAGCCCTGCTGAGGGTAGAGAATGGGATGGATTCCACCTGCAGTGGGGTGAGGAGAGCTATCAGTGTGCTACAGCTCCAGCAGCACCCAAATCCCCAACCTGGGGGACCTCATCTCTTGCTGGTACTGATGCAAATGTGGGATGCTTGAGACATGCTGTGGGGCAGCAAGAAAGCAGCTAATCCCAGTTACGGCTGTTTTTTTTAATGCATAGATGCCAAATCATGAGTCTCAAGGCTTGCTAATTAGCCCCATGATTGGCGTGCTCGTTACTAAAATGGTTAATTCGCTTGGCAGCGTCTCTCATACAAAAGAGGATCCATCCTTTGAAGGCAAAGCTTTTATCATCCTTTTCAAACACGTCCTCAAGTTATCAACTTCAACACAACATCAAGGCCTGCTTTTGTTGGAATAATTTAACACTAATAGTTCACGAATGCTGCCACCACTCCTGTTGCTGAGCTGTCAGTGGCTGCAGAGATGTTTGGTTCAAAGGCAGTGCCAGCGTGCAGCGAACTTGGGCTGGTTTTTAGTTTAAAAAGTTGGATTTTTAGGGTTTTTTTCCCTTTTCTCTTGTGGTCTGATGGGGGGCGGCCCCAAGGCTGTCTGTGCGTGAAGTGACAGGCAAAGCTCAAGGAAGAACCCATGCACATAAGGAGAGGGCAGGAATCACTGCCTGCAGCAGCACAATGCATTGCAAGGTGGATGGGGCAGTAAGAAGCTGCACTGTAGGAGCCAGCTCCAGCTGCAGACCTCTGCCAATTAGCATCAATTACAGCAGTGCAATGTCCTGTCATAGGCAAAGGAGCTGAGCTGATGGTCAGTGGAGTAAGCAAAGTGTGCCAAGAGGAAAATCGATGCTGGCAAACACAGTGCTTGGCTCCGGGTGGTGCCCTGGTGTTGTGGATACAGGGTGCTGGAGCATTGCTCCTGCTGCTCCCCAGCTGCAGCTCCATGCTCTTGCCCCGTGGCTCTCAGTGCCACCCCAAGCAGTGTGCTGGCATCAGTCACAGCCTCAGGAATTGGCACTGACACGCTGTCCCCATCGCTGCCCCCGCAGCACCATGGCTGGGATGTGCTGTGACAGCAGCCACGTCTCTGGGTTATATCAGATAAATGTGTGAAGCCCATTGGGAGAGCTTGGGGAACAACGCAGGATTGTGCTGCTCCTGGGGACGCTCTGTAGGGGCAGGACATGCCATGACACGATCACATTTTCCAAAACACCAGCAGAATCACTGCATGCCTTTACCCAGATGTGGACGCCCCAAATTGGTGACATCGGGGCTGCCCCAAGCATGGGGACAGAGGTGATGGCAACCGAGGGCTTGGGGGTTGCTGGGACATCCCCCCAGCAATGACCTCATTCCCAGCCCCCAGCACAACCTGCTCAGTCTGGGGAAGCACTCTCCCCTCACCCTGATGTGCCAGACACCAGGAGTGTTTTGGACAACCTCCAGAGGGGAACCCAAACCAGATTTGCAGAGGTGGCCCCCGCCAGGACGCGGCTGCACTGCGCTGTCAGATGTTTCTCTTGGGTTCCACGTGTGGGGCCGGGTGAGTCACAGTGCTGGGTGAGCCCTGCAATAACTCAGCAGTGCTTTATTGCAGAATTTAATTATTTTATCTGTTGCAGATTGGGCTCGGCAGGCTGCAGATCCCCTCTCCCCCACCTCCTTTTCCCTTCCCTCGCTCCAGCCTCGGGGCCGCCTTCAGCACCTGTGTGCTGCTGTGCATCATCCAGGATGACCTAATCCCACCTGAACAGGGCTCTCCCGCTTAGTCCTCCAAGTTACATTCTCTTCCCTTTGTTCCCAAGAGCCTGGAAGCAGAAAAGTGCAGGAGATCCCAACCCTATGGCAACCAAATCCTATGGCAGCGCCCCGTGGCGGATGGACGCTTTTGTCACCATGCACAACAACAGGACCAACGCGCACACACACAGATTTTATTTTGCTTCTCCTTGAGGCCATTTGCTCTGAAAAAGACAGAGTTCCCACTGCACACTGCCCCAGCTGTCACCCATTGGTAGTGTGTGAGACGTGGCCCCGTAGTGCCACCGCATCATCAACAGACAGCGGCTGTCTGTTCATAAATTATCACACCTACTCCATCCCTTTCAGGTATAAGCAGTAATTTGGCTTTTGGAGAGAAGGAAAAAAAAAGAAGAAAGAAAGCGTGGAAAGGGGAAAATCATCTTGAGCAAGAAATAACTAAAAATGTGCAAAACAGAATGAAAATGACACTTCAGCTTTAACATCACATCATTAGCAAGATATTTTATCATGCAATTCATCTGCCTACCTACCTGCTTCCCAAACCACAATGTTCCCCTCAGAGTTCTGTTCCTCTTTTGCAATGAACCATAAATTACATGCTGACAGCTTTAATTTGTGCAAAGTATGCCTGGTTGCTTCTGGCACAAGCAGCCGGCTGCTATAATAAGGTCAATATATATTCATTGTCGCATTGCTTGATGTGCCAGATAACACAAAAATGCAGAAATGTGGTAGTTTCTTTGGGGCTACAAAGTGGGAATGATAGAAAGCGGAGAACGCTGCATCTCATCAGGGCACGGCAAGCAGTTGGCTCATCATTTATGCATGGCATGAGCAATGTTATGATTTAACTAATCATCATCAGTTATTCATCCCATTGCTGTCAGGGGACCACGCAACACTTTCATTTCTTGCCAGTTCTGGATAATTTATGTTCCCCTATCATTCGAGGGGGGTTGTGTTTGTTTGTTTGTTTCCTCTTTTTCTTTTTTTTTTGCTTTGTGGTTGACCATCAGCAGGTGAGAGCTGGGGCACGAGGCATGGGCGCAGCAGGGGGAGCTGCTGCATGCTGTGTGCATGGAGCTGGGAGCAATACAACCCGGGTACATGCTGCTTGCAAGCTCAGCATCAGCTCCTGGAGGAGATGGGGACGGTGGCAGCAGAGCCCTTTCTGGTCCCCGCACCCAATACTCCAAACACCATCATGAACACCTGCAGTGCTCAGCAGCCCCAGAGTCCATCATCTCAAAGCTGACACCAGGATGGAGGGGAAGGAGCATCACTGCCTTTGGGACCAGGGAGGCAAGTCCTGGGCATGCAGGGGAAATGAGGCTGGTGGAAACACGTAGAAGTTTTGGGGTATAACCATTGAAAATGGTCATTTTCAGGGTGGAAGCTGCCATCTTGCCATGGGGTATGGCAGAGGGACAGGGATGGGGTAATGCTGCTCAAAACTTTGCAGCCTTTGCATCAGGCTTTGTATGAAGCAGCAACAAAACCGCCTCCTTGCTTGGAGGACCAACCTGGCTCTTCTGGGCTCCGAAGTGGCCTGGAAGAACATGGAAATCCCTGTTGGGTTCTGCCTTCCTGGCCCCACTGCTCCCAGCACGGGTGGTTACAGCAGAAGAGCCCCTGAGATGCAGAGAGATGGTGGTGACCCCCCTAGCAAGAGCCTGACGTGGCTGTTGTGGAGGTGTGAAGGCACAACGAGCACAAATGTCACCGTTACACTCGCGGACGTTCTCGTAGAACGCACATTAAGGGAAGTAGATTAGATTGCTTTTCCCTGAGATCATAAGTATTTAAAAAGCAATAAGGCTTAATGCCTGTTTTCCTTACTCTGTAAGGTGGTTGGGGATGATAAATGATAGGCAATGTCATGGTCGGAATTTCAATTTCCCCAAATATTAGTGCCATTCTCCACTTCCGAGAGATCCCTTTTGGCAGTCTCCTGCATTGCCTCCTCCTCTGTTTTCTAATTCATTTTCAGAGCAGAAAGCCATTTCACAGCCTGGCACTGGGCTCAGGAACCCATCGGCACCGAGGATGGAACCACCTCCATGTCAATGGGCTGTTCTGCACGGATACCCACCTGCAGACTAAAAACATCCTGTTATGAACCCACCAAAACCATTCTATGATTCATTGAAATGGCTTTAGGGAAAGAAAGGAGTTTTGAAAGCTGAATGTTGTTATTTTAGCTTTTTTGGGGAGCAGAGGGGGAGAAAGAGAAAGATACCTCGGTAATCTTGGAGGATGTTTAGGGGCAACCAATGTAATTCAAAAAGAAAGAAAAGAGCCCAAAGAGTGAAATGTGACAGTTTTAGGGAAGAAAAAGGTTTCACCTGGGACCAATTTTTACATTTTTGTTGTTGTTGTTGTTGAAGTGAAGAAGAAAACCAGATCAGGCCCATCACGAACAGCTACCTGACCCCAGCACGAGGATAACCAACAACCAACCACCATTGCCTGCCCCACCCCATAGCTCAGGGGATGAACCCATGGGGCAAGGATGGACCCATGTGCCAACCCCCCACCACCCTTCTCCATTTCCAGAGGCAACGACTGAGGATGCAGCCCACGGAGCCCCACCACCTCATTTCCCCCCCATGCCCACACACAGGGAGCAGAGATGTCCATCCGCCAGCAGCTCCCAGCCCCACTGATGTATTATTGAAATCCATTACGGCGCGGCTGCTCCGACAGCGCTCTGCGGTGATGTGTCACGGCAGCACCACTCTGGTGATGTACTTACATAATATATCAAAGCCCCATCATCCTGATTATGTTCTAATACGATCTATCAAAATGCCATTGTTCTGGTGGTGCGCCATTATCGTACATCAAAGGAGCGGGGCCCACTGATGTGCCATTACCCAGCATCAAACCCCTGTCAATCTGACGCAAGCTGTCACGCGATGGCCACTCAGCAGGCAGTAATAAAATTAAGCTTATTCTTTAAAATTTATCTCTCCATCCATCTGCAGAGAGATATTGATCTAGCGCGGGTTGGGGACTGTGTGCGTATCCCATAAGTTAGGGGGCTGGCTGATAAGGCTTCACGTGGCTTAGAGCTTTTAAAATGCGTGGAGAGTTTGATTTGTTTTTTGAGCTCGTGGGTCTACAGTGCAAGCCAGAAAAGGGAAGAAAAGCCCTCCTGGGCTCTGCAGCCGCACACATGCCCATGTTTTGCAGAGCACTGGGGTACTCTGGCTTCAGAGCGACGCACTCACTGTGCTGCTGTGAGCTGAAAGCCCCATCAAGCTTTTAAAGCCGACAGGTGCTGGGCCTCTTCCAGGAGCCTGAGAGCATTTTTGCTCCTTGATGTTTTCCTGGAAAAAAAAATCCCTCTGTCTTTTGAGGCTGATGGCAACTCTGCAGGAGGAGAGCACCCACTCTGTGCTGCAGGAAGGGGCGTATAGGGCAGCTTCCCTGCTCCTCCCCCCACGCACAAGGACGCAGACTAATGAAACTATGAGAATAAAGGCTAAAGGGCAATTAATAATATGTCTAAGATGAAGAAGAAGAAAAGAAGGCAGCCCTCAGGCTACTCCTGACCCTGGGTGGTTATCATCACACGGCTGAGAATCCCCTGCTTTCCATGGGAAGGAAGGGGAATAGGAGATATGCACTGAGCTCTTCTATGATTCCTTGATGCTCGCTGCAAATAGCTTTGTGACACATAGCAAGACATGGTGATCAATATACACACCAGGCAATGAGCATCATTCCCTTTGTCTCAAGGATGTCAGGGTTTCAACCCAGGCCAGAGGATAGAAACATGGACAACATCATGCATAGCACTATAGCTGTTGCACACACATGGCACAGCTTGCAGCAAAGTTCCTGCACTTCTGCACTGAGCGTACCTCTCTGGGTTGCCCAGGTCCCAGAGAATCACACCCAAACCAAGGCACAGCAGCAGGAGCCTTCAAAGCACACCAAGTGCCTTCTGCAGCCTCACTCTCTCCATCCCCTGCAGGAAAGCTTGGTTCTCTTGTGAGCCCACCCTGGTGTTGGGTGATGGGGTGGCCTATGAGCTCCCCCCCAGCCCTGACTTCAGGAGAACCTGCAAGTTGGGGATCCCGGCACAGGGGCAGGGGTGCTGGACCATGCAAATGGGAACATGCGTTTGTTCTTGCAGCAACAATGTGGCTCCAGGAAAGCTCCTCACCCTTCCCTATCCAGGACCCCTACCCTGTTGGGACCACCACACTGCCAGAGCCCCCCATGCAGGGCCACCCAGTGATGCGGTGCTGTGCCGCGGGCACCCCGCCCCACCCTCGCTGTTTGATCCGGCTCCAGAGCAAAGCAGAGGGTGGCTCACAGCATCTACACGTTTTCCAGCTCCCTCCCTCCAATTAGGGCTGCCCAGAGGTGCCGCTCTAATGAGGGCTGCAGGAATTTCCCTGGGTGCTGAGCTGGGAGAGCTGGTATGGGGATGCTGTGTCGGCTCTGGGAAATCTCTCCAAATACCTCTGGGGGAAGAAAATCAGATGAAAGCCCTCCCCCTATGGCACTGGATCTTAGCTTGGAGTTGGGTAGCACCTGCCTGGGTAGGAGGAGCGGGGCAGCCTGCTTTGGGGGTTTGGAGCCATGTGGGCAGCAGGCAGAGTGCAGAGCAGGTGCTGGAGGGAGGGGGTCAGAGCTGTGGGGCAGTCCTGGCTCATGCTCTGCAATGCTACTCCAGCACTCCCATCTCAAAGATAACAGCTCGGAGCCTCCCTGCAGCACGGAGGGGTTCTCAGGGCTCGGGTCCTCGGTCAGATGCAAAAGCTTTTTCTTTAAAGCCCCTCTTCCTTAAGCCCTCTGGGTTTCTCATTGGGTTTCTCCCTCTCTCTAGAGCTGGCTATTAGCTCAGAAGCTCCTGCTGTCCAGCAGCACAAACGATGCCTGAGTGCTTGCTGCAGATGATAGGGATCAGAACGTCCATATGTCCATCCATCCTCAGGTGCCCCAGCACGAGGCCGGTCCAGCTGGTTGCAAAGAGATGCTGAAATGGGAAAACAGCAGCTATCATCTCCAAAAATGGGACAGGTGGGAACAACAGAGGTGGGGACACCGAAGGGAAGACAGCAAGGGGTGGGTCAGCAAGGGAGGACAACAGGCTGGGGACACCAAGAGGGACACCAGACAGCAGCAGCACCTTGGCATGAGGCATCTGGTGCCAGGAAGGGGAGAGTGGAGCAAACCACCCACCGCGATGCTATGAATGAGGAGTTTTTCCCATCTGCCTGAAACCGATATTAAAAAGAAACCGCAGGAATGCTGGATGCCTTCCATCCCGTTTCCCACCTTTGGCAACCCAAAACATGCAGCAGAGCAGCTGGCACCAGAGGGGCTCTTCCTGCAGCCTGTGTGCTTGTAAGAGCGGTGCTGAGCCGCAGGAACCTCCCAGGTTCCCTCTCCCATCCCTCGGGCAGTGCTCCTTGAACCATCCAGCCCTCCCCGTGCAACCAGTTGGAGCAGAAAAGAGCTTTTGTTTTCCCTGCAGGTGTCATTAAAGCAGCAGCAGTGCTGGCATCGCCGTGCCCACCACCCAGCCTGCAGCCCTGACCCATCTCCTGCACCTCGGCAGCAATGCAGACACAGCCCCACATGGTGGCTCTTGGGCAGCAGTGCGTTGCCTCCCGCACCCACCCTCACCTCTCCAGGAGCCCTTTCTCAGGAGCATGGGGATGAGAGCAAGCAAACAGCCAGATGAAAGGCACAGGTTTTAACCTGTCCGTTGCAGCAAGAGACCGGATAATGTGATTAAGGTTGCCTAAGAGTCAGCTTAAGGCTGGTTGGTTAATTAAAAGAAAAATATTCGTTGGCCATGCATCACCTGCAGCATCCTCAGCACGATGTCCCCACGACGCACGGTGCACACCGGTGTCACTCCAGGAGCTAATTGCTTCTAACGAGGAGCAAGCACACTTTCATCCCAAGAGCAGTGATGGATCCAAGACCCAGCTGCAGGGCTTGCTGTACTTACTGATCGCTTTTACCCTTTTTTCTTGGGGCTGCCCTTCCCAAAGCAGTGTCCCCTCCCCGGTGGCACAGGGCAGCACGCAGCTCCAGCCCCGCAGGCTGCACCAGGCAGCAGGGAGACGCCTCCAGGCTTAGGAAATAACGATTTTAGAGCAGACCTTTAGGCAGGGCGGGGGTGGTGGGGCTCGGGGTCACAGACACAGGATGCAGGCGGGGGTCCCGGCCTCTCCCACTGTTTATTTTTGCGTATCTTTGGGAACGCGGCCATCGGAGGCAGGCAGGGCTGTTTAATCAGGTTCGTGTTTACCTTCGGAGCCACTGTACAAACAACACGTTGTGGGTAAATTAAACAAACACCAGTTATAAAGTCGACATAATCAGCTTAAACTCAAAGGATAATTACAAGAGTCAGAATCTACAGTATCATGAAGATAGGAGGCCAAGGACTGGCTCCGGCGCACGGCTGCAGTATAAGCAAGCTCTGGAAGATAACCTTGCGAGCTGCAATTAACTCGCAGGCTCTGACAGTTACCGAAACCCGAAATGAAAATAGCCCAAGGAAAACAAACACGAGGTTTGGCACTCCTGGAGAAATTTAAACCTAAACATACAAATTAAAAGCACCTCGAGAGGCAGGGTGGGATTTAATAACATAATGTCTCCCATTCACTTGAAAGTAATTGATGCACAATGAGAAACCTTTTCTGTCAGCACAGGCAGTGGGAAAACCCGCCGAGTGGCGGTGGAAATGGAACCCTTTTCATGTTGGGGCGGTGTGTTTCAGAGCGGTGACCTGAGAGAAGAAAGCCTGCAGGGAAATGGCTGATTCTGAGAGATTGCTAACAGGTGAAGCAGCCACACCAGCACGGTCCACGCACGGCGGTGGCACGGCAGTTTCCATCGTTGGTCTGGTGTTAGATATGGAGGTCGGTGGCCCTGCCTGCAGCAGGGGCGTTGGAGCCTGATGGTCCTTGAGGTCCCTTCCAACCCGAGCCATTCTGTGATTCCATGATTAGCACAGAGGGACGCGGCCGTGCTGGGAGCCCCGGGATGGCGATTTGATTGCATATGGGGGGCACGGGGCGGCTGGTGTGTGGGCTGACAGGAGCAAAAAGCAAAGAGCAGCACACTGCTGCTTACAACAAAGCGGCGGGGAGCAGCAGCTCTCCTAGCAGGCTGGGAAACAAACGCCTGTTAAAATGAAAGCCGATAAAGCGTTGAACCCGGTGCTTCTGCTCGCTTGTAAATCACAGCGCTGCGCTCGCTAATGGCTCCGGCAATGGGAGTTCAAAGGCAAGAAGTAACCTAATTATGAAGTTTGTTAGATTTATTGTCAGTTAATAACGGCGTTTTCAAAGATGCGATGAGTAAGATCAGTGGGTTTCTCATGCCTTGCCTACTCCTCTCTTCCCAACAACTATTCTAGGTCAAATTCATCGCGCTGAGCTTCTTTTCCATCACACAGAGTGAGGACACTTAGAAGCGAACCTGGCAGAGCTGTGATTAGCATAATGAGGGCAGGTGAATGTATTCTACTTCCTTCTGGCTTTTTTGGTTCATATTGCGAGCAAGAAAAAGGTGTCAAGAGCTGCTGGCAATTTTTGCAAATATTAAGGTAATGAAACAACTAGAAGATGCTGAATTATTAAAAGTTCTCCAGCATTTCTGATATTTTATTCCTTTTATTAAATGTGTAAGTGAAGGATCACAGAGCTGGGCTGCCTTCCTTCTCCCACGCCTTTCCCAAAAGCGGTGGAGAGGAGAGAAATTCAAACTCAGCCCCGGTGCCTGCTGTGATCAGAGGCATGCAGCGGCAGGGCTGAGCGCTGGGTGAATGAATGAATGCAAGCAATGGGGAGCAGGAGCTGTAGGAGCAGTGGGAGCATTGCCTGGGCCCTGCTCGTGGTTGGGACCAGAGGCTGGAGGGGATAGTCAGAACAGGGCCAGCATGGGACAGCTTGAAATAAATCTGAGGATAAACAAAGCAAATAAGGCATAGAGAGCAAAGGCCACCTCAATAAGCAGCAGTCACACCCCATCCAGAGAGTTTTTTTTTCTAAAAAACTCTTTGATATACCCCAGCAGAGTGCTGCAAGAAAGCAAGGCTTACTCACCAACCCTTTGCTCTTTGTAAGCTGAGCTTTGAGGCCACTGAGCACAGAAGAAGGGTGGGGAGGTTTTGCATCACCATGTTCCTCAAGGAGTGCCTGAAGGCAGCGGCAGCTGCAGGTCTTCCAGATCCCTATAGTGCTGCTTGGGATAAAAACCCAATTACTTTGAGGGGCTGGAGCCACTGCAGGCACAGCTGGATACAGCATGAGTATCTCCATCACTTTCATCCATCTTCCACCTCTTTCTCCCATCACCCACGATCCATTTCCATCAGCCATCACACGTCATCCATCTGCAGCACCCATCACACATCAGCCATCAGCCATCGCCCGTTATCCATCCTCACTGCCCACCATCCAACCTCACTCCCATCCCTGTAAGCCATCACCTTCCTCCATCGCCCATTCCCCTTCACCCCTCACCCATCCCCACCGTCTCCCACCCATCACCCGGCCCGTTCACCCATCACCCACACGTCCCCCATTGGCACTGTGTGGTACCCTGGGGGTGAAGGTGCTGAGCAGAACCGCTGCCAGACTTTACCTAGAAATGCCCCATCATCCCCCATCATCCACTCGTGGCCCTAAATCCGTGTCTTTCCCAACCTCAGTGCTTCTATAACTCTGTGTATCTACGAAAGCAGCATCATAGCAGCATGTAGAAGTGGGTGGAGGAGCGCAGCCCCTACGTACTGTGCCACTGAGGTGCTGCGCTGTATGTTCCCATCCCATTAACCAAAGTATTCTGCATTAAGCACTCAGAAATAGGAGTAATATTCTAAGCTTAATTATCATTTAAATATAATAGGAATCCGACGTTTCCACCAAGCGACCGTGTGCCAATCAGTCAGCAGTAAGCACCGCGCTTTCTAAACAAATCGTTATTAACTTTAATATATTGCAGACATGTAGCAAGCTGGATCCAATTTTAAGTGAAAATTAATGGCAAATTCTTGTAACCACATTAAGAGCCATCTTAGTTCATTTGAAATCAGTTAAACATGAAAACAATATGAAAGCCATCTTGTGTGCCTGGAATATAAATATTTGTCCTCATCCTTGCCAGAGCAGCAAGAAAAATTAAGAGATGTTGGCATGTGAGCTTTATATAAACACGCTCACAAAAGGCCGACGTTTGATGGATTAAACTATTTGTCAATTTTTCCGTTTCCTTCATCAAAAAGTAATTAAACATTAAGCAGATGTCAGGATCTAATTGGTTGGAGAGAATATTGCACAATAGGATTTATGGCAATTGTGAAGTTGTATTTACATGTCTGTAAACAGGCAGCCGCTTGCCAGGGGAGAGCGGTCACAGCGCTCCAACCTCTGCCGAGCGGAACAAAGCCCAGTGTTGGGCAGCCCTTTTTGGGGAGTGCAGGGAATGTGGGGTGGGGATGGCCATGCTGCACCTGGGCACCGTGTGAGGAAATGCATTTCTTCCCACTTGTGTCCTTTTTCTCTCCTTTCCTCCATGGAAGAATGGAGGAAAAAATAAGGGAAGAGACCCTCTGGGGGCCCTTCTTTGTAATTCTTCCTTTTTTTTTTTTTTCCTCTTTTCCTGCCTTTTAAACGAAAGGGAAACCCAAGTACAAAAGAAGGAAAGACTTCAAAAAGCTTCAAAATTCTGCTCAAAATGGCGTTTTTCTTTGTGTCTTCCGCTGTGGCTCCGTCGCAGAGCTCCACCAGCACCCAGAGGCTGTGGCTGTTTCTCCTCCAGAAGTCACCACCTCACGCAGCTCCTGCAGGGACACATCCATCCCAGTGCTGGGGCAGCACCGATGGCAGAGCAGGGCCCTGCAGCACAACAGGAGCTCTGTGCAGAGATCCCAGGGCACATCTTTGAGAATTGCCATAGAAACCACTCAGTGACCCCAATTCCCCATTGGAGCAGCAGAAGCGCTGATAACAGAGGTGGTAAAGGCAACCAAACCACCCGGGGCAGCAGGGATTTATCATCTGGAGATGCTCATGGGGCGCTGACCCACTGCTGAGCTGGGAGGAGGCAAAGAGGATCTCTGAGTCCTGCGTCTTTCTGCTGCTGGATTTGGGGGAAAAGCATGGAAAGTCAGCGTGAACCTTCCCCACAGGATCCAGCGGGATCACGGAGACCCTGCTAGTGGCAACAGGAAAAGAAAGCAAAACTGAGAATAAAGCCAAGGCAAAGATGATCCTGTTTGTCATATCTCTCTAAATTACAAACACAGAACAGTTTCACAGTGAGGCTGCATTAAGGAGAAAACGAGAAAAAGCAGAGAGGAAATGTCTCCGCATGCGGTGCCCGTCACCGTGCCCATCACCGCGGCCTCAGGCCATCCGCCCGCTGTGGTTATTCCTATCTTGTGCTCAGCAGAAGCCACTTTTGCACTGCTGGTTGGAGACAAAGTCATCAAGCCGATTTGCAATAGCTCAGTGCAAAGAAGGGTTTGGTTTATACCTGGCTCGGAGCGCACGGCACGCAGCGCCTCTCCCAGCGGTACGCAGCCACAGCCCTGGCTTGGAGCTGCTCATCCACCCATTGAACAAGAGGAATCAGACAGTGCTGTGAGCTCTTCAGGTACGCGAGGGAATAAAAACGTTTCCACCAAAAAGGGGGAGAAGGGAGAGAAGAGGGTCCCAAATCGGGTTCCATCCCTCCCTTCCCGCCGCCTCCCTCCCCGCATCCCGCAGCGCTGGCTGCAACGCTCATTATAATTTACAATAAAGACATGGGAACAGCGACATTTACTGCAGACCTTATGCTCATTAAAACAGTCTCATTGCCTCATTAATTCCATTTTTCAGAAATTACGTTCATTTTTATGCACTGTATTAGCTCCTCATGCATTTCACATGCTGCTATTCCACATTTAAGGAATATGTCTCAGAGAGGTTTCCAAATCAGCAATCCCAGTGCCCTAGAAGCAAAATAATTACTTTTTCCATTGCTAGTTCCTGTTAAGCCACTCAAGATAAATAAAATTAATGCAACTACATTTGTCATGTGAATTTAATTATTCCAAACAGCATTAGCCAGCACTATAATTGTGCAGTAAATGTGCTTTGCGACATCAGGACACACCGAGCAGCATGGAGAAGAAGACATTTTTACATTTCTAGGAGCACCACGGAGGCACAGTACCAAAATTAGGGAAGAAGGGGAGACTGATGTCCATATGGGACTGACAGGAGCAATGCAACAAGTTGGAGCCCAGACACTGCAGCAGGATTGCAGCAAATGCACGCACTGAGCTCTGTTTTATCTGCTAAGTGCTGGTCAGGTGTTGGCACAGGAAAGCGGTGGGGGCACCAGCCCTGGAGATGCTGAAGAGCCATGGAGATGTGGCACTTGGAGCATTTGGAGGTCCCCTCTGTCCGAAGCTAATCTATGATTCTGTGGCACTGTGGTCAGTGGGCAGGGTGAGGATGGGTTGGTTAGATGTGCAGATCTTGGGGGCTTTTCCAAATGCAGTGATTGCATGGCTCTGCGATCCCCATCTCATCTCCTTCAGTCTCCTGACCTCCCCAGCATGAGTGCTGTCCCTGTTCTGCACCACGCCGACTCTCCATCTCCCTCCAGCTCAGCCCAACCTGCTGTGTATATTCATTCCCTTGCCTATGCCTCTCCTCCTTTGGAATTAATTATTTAATCCCTTAGCTGTATTATTTAGATCTGAAGCATCCTGGCCCAGAGATTGCACGAAAAATTCTCTGCAGATGGCAGCCGTGGAGCAGCTCATCCCGTGAGCTCGGGGTCCTGGCAGACAGCAGCCAGGGGCCCACATCTGCATGCAACCTCTGCACGTGGTGCCAGCAACGCTTCCCAAAAGGAAACAGCCCTTGAGGGAGGTGGGCTGCCACCCCCCCTCCTGAACATGCACATTGGGTGCGTGCCCTGAGATATCCAATATTAATGAAGGAAGGGTTTATTGGATTTCATTTCCAGGCCTTCTTAAAGTGGCACCAGGCCACAGACAGCTGCTTATAAATAGGCATGTGCCATTTAGAAGGTCACACAGTGAACCTCGAAACATGCCAGAACGTTAACAAGAAACAGTGAAATGCAAAAGAAAGCAGAAGGAACCGCGCTCCCGACACGCACGGCCCTGCCACGCAGCAGCATCCTATGGGGCAGAGAGCAGCCAATGCTCGTGGGGCTGCTCACAGGGAAGTGAACGCTGCCTTTCATAAAAGCTGACTCCTCTACCCTAAATAAAAAACATTCCCTGCCTTGAAGAACAACATTTTTTTAATTATTATTTCAAAGTACCCTGTTCAGCAGCAGAGCATACAAATACTCATAGCTACGCAAATAGCAACTCTTTATTTGCTTTGTTTGCTCAGCTAATATTGACTTTCCAGCCTAACACTGCTGCTATTGAGTTTGGCTATTCACAGCACTGTTTGACTAGCATTAGAACAGCGCAGCGATAACAGCATGTGCAACCGAAAAAGCAATCCATCTCCCCTCCGTGGGACAGTGCCATTATGACAGAGGGGGGGAAAAAAAAAAGTCTGCTTATTCAGTCAAGTACAACTGTTGAATGCAACGCTGGCAATGACACTCCTGGCTAGTGCAAACAACCCAAGGTTACAGCGTTATTGTGTACTCGCACAAAGCAAACACTGCAGAGCGGTTCCGTTGCTGCCCGTCACCTTGGGCAGGACCCAGGGGTTTGTTCCCTGCCTGGGGTCAGTGTGCGCTGCCCCGTGCCAAGGCTCCTCCCATACATGTGCGTGCTGTGGGGTGGACGGACAGACGGATGGACAGACAGATGGCGGCCCTCTGCAGGGGGAAGAAGAGTGAGAGCGCTGTGGAAGGGACAAGGAGGTTGCAGTGAGGTGGTTACCGGTCTTTCCACAGCCACAGGACAAGAGGTGACGGCCTCACGTTGTGCCAGGGGTGGCTCAGGTTGGGTGTTAGGGAATATTTCTTCTCCATAAGAGCAGTGCTGCACTGCACAGCAGCCCAGGAGTGGTGGGGTCACCATCCCAGGGGGTGTTCCAGAAAACTGCAGGGATGTGGCACTGAGGGATGTGGGCCGTGGGCACAGTGGGATGGGTTGAGGTTGGGGATCTGAGAGGTCTTTGCCAGCCCTAATGCTTCTGTGACTGTACGGCTTGGCATGGTGGGCATGGGTTGACTTGGTGATCTTAGAGGCCTTTTCCAACCTTAAGGACTCTGTGGCGGATGTATGGGCGTCCTACAGCAGACATCAGTGCTGCAAGCATCCCGTGCTGCCACCCTACAAATCCAAACCCATGTGGCACCCACCCCTGCAGCAGCGTGCTCTCTGCACTGCCTGCACTTGTCACTCCTCTCCATTCACACCCAGCTTTACAGACATATTTCACTTCCCTTCCAGATTGCAGAGCCAGACTGATTGCCTCGCTCGCCTCCCACGTGCGTCCACCAGTTTATACAAATAGCTGTGTGTGCATAGCAGGCAAAGGCAGAGAGCAGCGCCCGTCTGGCGCACCGAGCAGCCGGCTCCTCCCGGGGCAGCCCTGCATGAGAATCCCAGCTCCATGTTATCACTGCGAGCCCTGGGATTGGCATCTAAAGCTGACATTGGGAAGTTCCTCCTCCTCTGCTTCAGGAGGCAGAGAGATGAGAGGCAGAGCTGGCACTTGGGCATGGTGATCTTAGAGGTTTTTTCCAGCCCTAACGATTCTATGAGTCCATGATGCTATGAGGGAGGTCACCACTGCATCCAAGCTCCAGGACGTGACATCCACGTTGGAGGCATTCCATTCATGAGCCCCACAAATAAGGCAGAAGCCACATTTCTGCACGCACTGACTGCTGAGGAGCAATAAAAAGCTGCGTGCAAAGGCAGAAAGCAGGCATAGTGATGGAGAGATGTTGATGTGATAATTAATATATCAAATTTTAGGGATCCACCAGCACTGCATTGGGGATCACTGACCAGGAGGCTCCCCCTGCCCTACAATGGAGGCTGGATGCTGGAAGAACCTTAGAGTCACAGAATCAGTAAGGTTGGAAAAGATGACTGAAATCACCAAGCCCACCCATCACCTTCTGCTCCAGGTGTCCACAAACAGCAGAGAAGATGAAAGATTCCCCTCCTCTTTTTGTGACAGAAAAACTGAGACAGAACATTCAGGCAACAAATGACTCACAGAGCACGAGCCAGCAACAAAAGCTGGAGCACAGCAGGTAGCTGGTTTCCACGAAACCCTGTTCTCAGCTGTTTGTGTCCCAGGAAAGGCCCCGAGGAGGAGGACCACACCAGGGTTTTGGAGAGCAATTTGGGTGTTATTACACCCATTGTTCCTGGAGCAGTGTGCAGGCTGAAGCTCTCTGTTCACTATTAGCTGCTCTGGGCGTGCCCAGGCCCTGGATCTGCTCGATGACAAACAACAGCCTGTTATTAATGTCATTATTATTATACAAGCATTTCTATAGAGCCCATCACACAGGCTTAAAGTCTGCCCTCTGCTTGTGTAGCACCTTTCATTTCAGGTCTCATGCTGCTTGACAAACATTAAACCCATGCTGGAATTTGTGCCAGAGGCAAAGAAAAAGATGGGGGGGGAAGGAAATTCCAGCGTTGTGTCTGTGCATGACACAAAGATGGGGACTGTATGCAGGAAAATGCTTGCAGCTCTAATTTGGGGGTGTTCTGGTGGTTTTAATAACCAAATCCTTGCATCTCCAGGGATGGCTGCAGGGGATTCCTTGAGCACAGGCGTGCTGCAGCCACTGCATCTTGCATCATGGCATGCAATGAGTGCAGCAATTAGACTCTCCTACCTGCAACCCTCAGGGTTTTCTCTTTGCACCATCCCAGTGCCTGCTGTGGGGTTTTATCCCTCTGATGGATGGAAGCACACCCAAAGGGTCATCCCCACAGCCCCATCATCGCTGTGCCTGTCCCCGTGCTCTGCTGGCTGGTGATGCCTCCAAATGCACACCCTCAGCACAGCCATCAGCTCCTGGTTCTTGTGTCTTCCCCATTTCTGAGGTCAGTTCACCTCCAGAAAGGCAAGCACCTCCCACCATTAACTCACATTGGGGTTTTCCACCTTCACCCACATCCCTGATGTCATTCCCCACCCCGTGCCATCTGCCTTGGCCACAGCGGGCTGGATCCTACAGGAAGCCATCTGAGGTCTGGGTCAGTGTTGTATCCTAAATAAATGGCAATGATGCAGATTGTTTTGCAGAGGCATTTAAAGGCTCCTAAACCTCTTGTAGCATCACCCAGGGCAGTGGGGACAGACGTCCCCGGCTGAATGGGCAAGGACCTCATGGCTCATGCCACCACCAAGCCATGGAGGGGCCCATGCTCTCCCACCCTCAGATGTGGCCATGAAACTTGGGCTGCCCTGAGAGGAGCCCACCTGCTGTGCACCACCCCAGTGCCAGAATCTCCTTAACCCACAGCAACCTTTGAGATGCTCTGCTGTGATGGTCCAGCCCCTTCGGTGCCGATCACCTGGGCTGATGGCAACTTCTCCATCACTTTGTCCCTTGGGATCAACTTGCAGACAGACATAAGATTTCAGTGTATTTAAAAGTCAAAGCAGAAGCTGAAATTTTTGTCCATCCATCTCCAGAAAGGTCTCAAATATTTCACTCCACTGTTATTCCAGGGCCATTCCTCGGTGATTGGGCAGCAGCGCCTGGCCATGCTGCACGCTGAGTCACGCTCACTGCTCATCCCTCAGGGCGTGCTGCACCCCAGCCAAGGCATTGCTGAAGCTTAGGAACAAATCAATGCGTGGCCGCCTTCCCAAGGCCATCCTCTGCTGTTGTTGTCACAGCACAGAAACCTGCTTTGTTCCCACAGGTGCTGGGCATGGCCGCCTCCCAACTTCCTCGTGTTGAGTTTTCCCATGAGCCGTGAACGCCAAGCAGCCTCTAACCCAGAGCATCCAGGTTAATTACTCATTAATAGCACTAAAACACCCTTCACATTCTCCAGGAAATGTATTCCAGCCAGCACGAAAGGCAATGCAATGCTCTGATTCATCCCGGAATCTAGGAAAACATCACGGCAATAAACTGATAAGGAAGAACAGGTCCGATGCAGCTCCTCTCCAGCCTGTAATTAGAGCAGTCTGGATGGCAATTAACACAAAGTTCCCACCGGTGTGGCTCAGGGCATGCTCCCATCCCATTGCTCTGCAGGTGAGTCCCTTCTTCCTTCCTTCCTTCCTTCCTTTCAGGCCCACCCCTGGCAGGCATTGTGCCCACACAGGGCAGCCCCCGGCCCCTGCAGCCTTCTGTGGTGTTGATGCCATCCTGGCTATCTCCCATGGGGCCAAACTCATGGTCGTGGCCCCCACAGCGCAGTGCAGGGTGGGCTCTGCAGCACACCCACTGATTCCCGTCTCTCATCCTCTCAGCTCAATCTCATTCAGCAAAAATAAGAGCTCGTTTTGAATCCCAGAGCCCCAGACATTGACACTTGCCGTGCAAAGCACTGCCCAGGGCTGTCCGCAGGCAGCACGGAGCCACTGCCATCTGCTGCCATGCGCTGCCATCGCACCGTGCTGCTCCTGGGCAGCACCACACTTGGGCTTTAATCCATAGCTTTGCACTTTATCCATGCAATTGCTCACAGTGCCCTGTGCCTCTGATTTTTCCTCCCTGAGTAACATGCAAACTTCTCGCTTCAGCCTGCTAAGCTGCAGTGAGCTTCAGCTCTCCGGAGTGACCAGGATGGGCAGATGTCCCCTGGATACCCCAAGGGCTGCTCCGAAGATGTTCTGCTGCAAACCTATGTGGTTTTTCCCAGCGAGGAAGGCTCAGGGCCAGACTCAAACACCCACTGCAGATGCAGGTTGGGATCTGCTGCAATAGCAGTGACTCAGGACTGCACCATCTCGCCCTGCTGACGGGCTCTGTGTGGGCTCATCCTGCCCAGGACACCATCTGCAAGGGCTGGGAGCCACTTGTTGGGCAAAACAGGGGCAGAGGAGAAGCGTTGCTCAACCCGACTTCATTCACCACCCATCCCAGAGCACCATCTCCGTCACCTGCAGCGTAATTCCCTTTGCAAGCCAAGCAGCACGTCTACTTTCTGCTTTACTTGCTTCCCTCTGCAAAAAACATTTGCTAACTCCCATTATCCAATATTTAGCAGTGCACAGCAATGAACAAAGTGTTAGAGATGAGAGTACACGCCATGTGAGGCTGCATTCAGAATGCAGAGGCTGTCTGCTGTGGGAAGCAGTGCTCTGTGCATCTTTCAGGTGCGTTCTGCTCTCAATCAGAGCCCAATTAGAATCCTGTTCTGGGGAAAACAGCTCTTTGAGGCATAGAGACGGAGCGCTCTACCTGCACAGAGAGTGACTGTTGCTTATCACAAAGATAGACACGGCTACCAAAAGGTGCAGGTCATTATCTGTCCCAGTTATTCTCCTTCCACGACCCAATGTAATAAAGACCAACCACACCATCATCCACAGCCTCCAATGGTGGCACTACGGGGACCAGGACCCCACGGATGGAGGTGCCCCCACATCTCACCCATTCCCTCGCTTCATTCCTGATGCACACGGAAAGCATCCCCTGCTTTACAGTTCCAGCCACCCACCCCAGCCCCGCAGCCACTCCAGAAAAGCATCCATCCTCATCGTTCCTCTTGGTTTCAATCCACAATCCAGATTTGCCCTCAGACCTCTTGAGTACATTTTCCCTCTTTTTTTTTTTTTTTTTTTGCTGTTTGTTTTTGAGTCAGGTGTTTTCCATTCGCTGATAACGGCGTGTGTTTGTTCCAAGATCACCTGCATAAACACATTCTAGGGGCAGGGGGCAAGGTTCAAGAGTTGAGACCCACGCCGCGTCGGCCAAACCTGTATTTTGTTCCTTCCAATTATACCTCGCCGTATTAGCAGATAATAGCTGTACATTTAAGCAAATTATCTCCAATAAAAAGGGGACAATAATTACACTGTTTGTTTTCTCTCCTTCCATTGCTGGAATTATTCTCTGTTTGCCCAAGGTTAAATATTAGCAAGAACCTTTCCGCACCGATGTCTGCTCCGGTGCCTTTTACTGTTTTAAACCAGCAAGAGTCAGTAAAAGTTTGGGCAAATATTAGATTTGGCAGAGTTTGCTGTTTGTATCAGGAAACCGATTGGTGTTATTGATTGACAGATGTGACCAAATGTTTAGAAAGTCTGTCCTCTATTGGATTCTGCTAGGTGTTTCAGCAAACAGCCCTAATACAAGGCAAACAGAGTTATTGGAAGAAGTACCAGCCTGTGTTAGCACAGCAAACTGAGGGCTATGCAAACAGCTTAAAAGAATCTGGCCACCTTCATATAACCTTTGATGTAGGTATTGATCCTTCTGAAGGTGGCAAAAAGTTTGAACAGGGAGCAGATTGAGTGGGATCAGATACAGATCAACACCGTAAGAATGTAAATGTTATCTTTAAGCTACACTGTCGGTTTAGTAATGGATGTCTGTTTGGAATTTATCTTCTTCCAAATCTCTAAATCCATGCAGCAATAAAAATTAATAATAACTTTTAGATAGACTGCCTCCTAAGTCTCTCTCCCTCCACCCTGATGAGTGGGCATCCTTAATTCCACTCAGGGCAGTGCTACAGCATGGAGAGCTGCTGGCCTGGGATGGGAACTGCTGGGTGCAGCTGTGTAACGGGAGGGCATGGTTAGTGGGAACGGTGGGGATGAGTTGGGGCTGGACTTGATGACCTCGGAGGCCTTTTCCAGCCTTAACAATGCCATGACCCCATAAGCAGCCATGGTGGTTGATGGCTGGACTTGGTGACCTTGGAGATCTTTCCCAACCTTACAGATTCCATAGGTGGGCATGGTGGTGATGGGTTGACAGTCGGACCTGATGACCTTGGAGGTATTGATTGTTTGTGCTAAAGGGGCGGCAGGTGGTTGAGCTGACAGAGCAGCACTTGGGTGTACAACCAAGGGCAATGGGGATGCACCAACAGTGCAACAAACAGAGCAACATGGGGATGCACCAGTGGGGCAGCTAACAGGACAGCACGTGGGTGGCCCACGGATAAATTTGCAGGCAGACTTGTCATGGTGAAGGGCAGACATGGTGACCCCCATCAGCACCACCCAGACCACAGAACAGCACAGCCCAGCAAGCAGACGCAGGAGACGTTTTGCAACAAGGCCCCAAGCCCTGTGCCCTATGGCAATGCCTCCCGGCCCCCTGCCAGCTCCCCATGCCTGCACCCAAGTGCCTGAAGCAAGCTGGGCTCAGCAGCCCTACAGCCCTGCACACCCGTCCTGCAGCGCAGCGCGCAGAGCATTCACCAACTCGCAGCTGCAATCTCCCTGGCGCGGTATGGGGAGCAGCTCTGCATGCACAAGTGACCATTCATGCATCCCAGTGCCATCTGTGGTGACAATTACCACAAGCACACATGTAATCAAGGTAATTACGCACACAAATTGGGCGTGTGATTGCATGGGCATTTCGACGATTTTTTTCTTAAGTTAGGCCTCTAAAAATTAAAATAGATTCCAAGATATGTTTTAAATTATCTGTCCATCTGGCTATTCTTGAAAGTAATGACTGTTTATAGTGACAGATATTAAACAGAGCCTGCTGATAGATGGGTTAATCATTGCAAGAGAAGAAAAGGGATTGTTTTATGCCCGAGTGTTGACCCACGATACACAGTAACTAATGACGTGTTTGAATACAAACAGGTAACAACCAGCTTTGTGCTTTAGAAGTACCTCCTAATAAAAATTACAGCGTACACATTATGAGGTATCTGATGAATCATTACTGCAGTGCAGCGATGGACTTAAATAAAGCCCTGGTTAATTATTAAACCCAAGCAGTGCACGTTTGCAGTCACGCTAAACCCATGAAGAGCTGCTAGACATGTGCCAAAGCCTCGTGTCTGGGGAGGGTTCCTGCACCCAGAGCTTCACCCATCTATGCCATGCCCTACTGCAGGGCACATCCAGCCCCATGGAACCAATGAACTTCCTGGTGATGTCAATGTGGGGGTATTTAGGGACAACCTGCAATGAATGGCATCATGGGCTGTGGGTGACCCATCCTTGACATCTGGAGTGCCACCACAGTGCCATTAGCAGACACCTAAAGAGCTGGCGGGGCATCCCTTCCCCTGCTGGCCTCGAAACGCTGCATTCATTAGGAATGACTTGTTCTTTGCTGGCCAAGCAGAAGAACAAAAACATACAGTGCAATCAAAAAACCCATTAGCACTGCCATCTCTTAAGAGAAATTAGCATTATTCTTTAATGCCAGGCATTACTTAGGCAACACTCAGCGCTGCGGTCGGGCACTCCATTCGCAGCAGTCTGTGCAACCAGCCATAAAGCAAAGCACTCCGGGAAGGAGGCTGGGAATGCATCTCCCACCACTCCCTGCAGCAGGAGGAGCTGGGATAACCCAGTCCCCAGCAGGGAGAACAGCACTGCCAGCCCTGCTCACCTCTGCGCCTGCCCAACCTGCCAGCTCCCTCCAGAACACCCTCTGGGGACACCAAAATAAGTGAGAAAGGAAGAAAATCCATCTAGGTTCCAAAGGCAGAGGTTGATACATGCTGACGAGTTCTGTCTTGGTGGCTCACCACCACCAAGCTGTCCCATCGTGCAGCTTCATCTTCTTAACAAAGCCAGGAGGGAATGGAAAACAGCAGGAGATGCAGGAACCCGTTTACCCCAGGATAAAATGGCAAAGAAAGCAAAATGGCAAAAACTGAATTCACCCCACTGTGCAGCCTGCAGCTGTGGCTGATGGCTGCCCTGTGGAAGGGACGTTGTCCTGTTTCTCCATAGAGCAGCAAGTGCTTACTGGAATGCTGGGTGCAGGAACAGAAGTGCTGCTGCGACTCCGCTGGGCGTTGTGCAGCACTGTCAGCCCAAGCCTGCAGCACTTTGGCCATAGCAGAGCCATAACTTACTAACGTGTGAGCTTTATGTTCTCAAAATATCATACAGACGTTGATTAACCCATGGCCTGGGCTGTCGGCAGCGTGTAAGTCCTTCATGCTTTGGTTTGGTTGGACGAGGCGATCTCAGAGGCCTTTGCCAACCTTCCCTATGATCATAGATTCTGCAGATGGGCAAATAGAGCGGGAGGGAAGCACCATCCCAGCAGCCAACCCCTGTGATGTTCAGGCAGGAGGAGCAGCATGGTGAGGATGGGCAGCAGGATGGGGTTATGGCCACCTAGCAGCATTCAGGCTGCACCTCTGGAAGTGCTCAAGTTCTGCACAATGCCATCCACACAAACAGGCTGGGGGAATCTTACCCCATCTCACGGCTTGAGCAGGTGATGCAGACACCACCCCAACCCCACAGGGCTGGCAGTGGGGCTGGCAGTAGGACCAGTGGGTGGGGGCTGCCCCAGAGCCTGAGCACTGCCATGCATGGTGCTGAGCACAGCTCCTTTTCTTGCCAGCCTCCTTCTCCCCAAGCCATAAATAAAGCCACAGGGGATGACTAAGTTCCATTTTTACAACATCAGCTCCAAACTGCACATGCCAGCAACTCCTGGTAGCTCAGCCTTAAAGCGCGACGCTCCAGTGAAGCTCAGAGCACGAGCAGAGCAGAGCAGAGGAACACCAGCTCCATTCCCTCTGTCTCTATTCACCTTCCAACCACTTTCTGTACATGACTCATGGCAAAAAGCCACGTGCAAGTTGCACCCCTCGGGAAGGGCAGTGCCACCGCTGCTCCATTTCGTGCCACCATTTCCAACATCTAGCGCATTCCTCGTGCTCCTCATTAACAGCGTGTCTTTAAAGGATTATATCATAATGCATATTTATGAGACGATCACGGATCAAGAATACCGATATTTGAAAGATGCAATTATCTTGAAAAAGTTCGGCTTTATTTTCATGCTAATTAATATGATGTTTTAAAGCAAGCTAATTGGCTTGCCACTCGTTTAGCACAGCCTCTCCTCGTTACAACCCCTATGTTTCCTCATCAGCACGTTTAAAGGCACCCTGCGACTCCAGCCCTAAGCATTGAGGCCTCTGAGGAATTTACAGGATTTTTTTGTGCCCTACAAACCCCCCCCCTTGCATCCCTCTGTGCACCCAGGACCGTGGGTGTGCAACACACGCACGTGCACACATGCAGCCCCGTGCACATCAGCATCCCTCTGCCGCATCTCCTCCCACTGCAGCCCACCCACCGCTTCTTCCCTCCAAATGTTTACACCTCTGGCATTCATGGAGCACAAGCGGAGAACGCTCTGGAGGGGAACACCATGCATAAGAGAGGTGGTTCTGAAGGGGAGCTGCTCCCACTGCCCTGCAGTCAGGATGCCCAAGCAGCCGCCTGCAGCCCCACGCCTGCTCCGTTCTCCTGTGTGCTGCACTGACCAATGCATCTCCATGCAACGAAGGAGAGGCAAAGAGAGACTTGCTCTGCAGGACTGGCACCGAGGCAGGGCCTGATCCTGATTGCACACCACGATCCCAATCTCCTTCCCCACAGCCGTCGGCATTCCCGGCAAAGCCACTGCTAAAAACAAATCAAGACACTTAAATTCCGTATTAATACGAATTTTTCACAGGGTTCCTAGGAAATTTTTTCAATCAAGAAGTGAATTCTGATTGTAATAAAATATTACATAAATATTTACATCAGCCCTGGCTTGACTTTAAAAGGAGGGATTTTTTTCCCCTCACACGCTGCTGCCAAAGTAGTTAGCTGGCAAGCCTGCGAGAAAACAAGGTCTGCGAGTCACTTTTTCCCCTCGCAGATCCATCATGGAGCAATCAGGAGGTTTATTTTTCCCATGTCTCCCCTAAATTCCATCATTTCCCTTCCTAAAAGATTCCATGTGTCTCCCGAGCGGCGGCCGCCCAGGTAAGGCAGAGCCATCAGCCGTTTACACGGGGGGAGGAGGGAGGAGGGACGTCTTCAAAGCTGCTGCACATTAAAAGGAATTTATGAGATGTGTTGTGTGGGCAGGATGCCAGCTAAATTTAATATGGATCTATATACAAAGAAACTGTCTAGTTACACAGAATGAATATTTAATCATGCACGGATCAAGCAATTTCGCAGAAGTAATTAAAAGCAGGCTTTGTTTATTGCTAAAAATTATAGCTACCCTATTGACCTGGTGCTGGAGTTCCTTTGCCATATTGAACATGTTACCTGCTGATATTATGTTATTAAATGGGGATTAAGACTATTTTTTTCCCTTTGCAGATAAGAGCTCTTAAGCTATCTTGTCTGCTCGTGTGCAGAGGAGGGGGAAAAGAAAGCCCCACGGTGGAAAAAACAAGGCTGCGTGAATTGGAGGGGTTAGGAAAACACTCGTACCTATACAGGGAAGGCAGAAAATGATGAATCAATTAAATACCTGATGGATTAGGCTGAAGTCAGGGTGTTCTCACCGCGCTTTTCATGGCGAGCAGCTTCAAGGCACCCAACTCATGGTGCAGGATCACCGTGCCAAGCGGCTCCGGGCATCAGGGCTGAGCCCAGCAGGACAGATGGACACTGCAAGTGGGCACACACCCAGTGAGAGCCACAGGAAAGCATCTCAGCATGCACTGGGGGCTGCTGTCAAGCTGACAGCCATCTCTGTGGCTTTGATGGCCCTATGCTGGCAGAGGTACAAACTCCTAGACATCACCATCCCATAAATAGGGTTGTTCTGACTTTGAAACGAGCAAGAGGAGCCAACACCTTCCCCCAGCTTTTCCTGAGTGCCCCTGGATACACGGCAGCACCACAGGCACAGAACGTGGGGATGTGGCATTGAGGTCGTGGTTAATGGGCATGGTGGAGGGGCTGGGGTTTGGAGAGGTGTTTTCCCACCTCAATGACCCAACGACCTCACAGAGGCAGAGACAGTTTTGCTGGCATGTCAGCAGAGCTAACAGCACCTGAGGGAGACACCCCCCACAGCCGTGAGCCAGAGGGAATCACAGCACCACTCCAGCTGGAGAAGGCTTTCAGGATCAAGGCCAACCCGTCCTACTGAGCCCCAGCACCAACCACGTCCCTCAGAGGCACATCCACACATCTCTTAGAAACCCCTGAGGATGAGGATTCTACAAACCACCTGAGCATTCCCAATGCATGAAATAGCCACTGTTCAATCCTAACAGCACAATTCCCTTCTGCCAGGCAGAACCCTTGGAAAAGCTCAGAGCCTTCGTGTTCCTGAGGTTAGAAAAGCAGAGGAGGACCTGAGAGCATCCCATCGTGAGCCCACACAGCAAACTCCCAGTGCTTCACAAGCTGCTTCCTAAGGAGCTGTGCTCAGCAAGGGATGCTGCTGCCTGCTAATTAACTGAGGAAGCTGCACAGTAATTAGCCGATGCCCAGGCAAATAACACAGGGGCTGGTCAACTCGAGCTCTCACTGCTCTGGAAATCCTCCCCTTACGTTCTCAAATCATAGAAGCGGCTTTTAGGGAGCAGGAGGTTCCAGTTGGCAGAGATAATAACACAAAGCATCTTCAGCAAGCTGTGCTATCAGAGCACCCCTGGGAACGCCAACTTCACTTTGGGCGTGAGAAAAACGAGGAGCTCAGGGTGCAAAGGGCTGGAAAAGTGAATGAAAGATGTTGGTTGTCAGGGCTGAGGAGTACAAGAAGCAGGAAAATATGCCCGAGTGGGGAGGGCACAAACCCCAAAGAGCTGTCAGAGCCCGGGCTGCCAGCAGCTGCCTCCTGCATCCCTGAGCGGCGCTCCTCCAACAAGTCACTTGTAAGCTATTAGCAACCAGGATATTGCTGTCTTACCCTTACTTTGCATAACTCCAAATGACAGAGCAAATTGCCACTCTGCGAGGAAACAGCCCTGATGTATTTAAGCCGACAGCGTCTCTTCCCATTATGGTTATTCACTGTGCATGGGCGCTGCCCTGGGCTGGCAGACACGGTGCTCACAGTGCAGAGCCGCCCCCACCCCAATAACCTCCACATCTTTGGCCTCGGAGAGCTGATGGAACAAAATAAAGCTGGGGGGGATGACATTTATAAGCACTGAGATCTTAAAGGCAGAAAAATATCCTACCGTGGGTGAGGGCTTTGAATCAAATTTTAATAAAAAGGGGGAATTCTGGCTGAGAGCCACTCAGATGGAACATGAAGGGAATTCACAGCCTTTGGTGGCTACGTTTTTACTTTTGGACACTTACAGGCGTTTCCACTTACATAAATGCATACTTATAGATAGAGCTGTGTGTGTGTATCCTTAGAGACGGGTACAGAGATATCATTATGTTCAGATACAGGTGATTAAGGGTCAGTTCTACTCCCTGTTCACCCAACACCTATCTCAACATTCATCACAGATTCACACTCATTAAGGTCGGAAAAGACCTCAAGACCATTGAGGGTCCAAGGGGCCGTCATGCCCTCCCGAATGGCTGTAGGGTGGCACTGGGACACTGTGAGCATGGATGCGCCCAGAATCAAGCTGTGTAAATGGGGATACCAACTGGGCATATGGGGATGTGTGCAGGGCAGAGGCACCAACCTGCAGGCGGTTATCACGTCCATTCTGCGCGTTAACACCCGCTAATCTGCGCGTGTGAAACTCGAATCACAGAGCCTAATTAAGATACGAACTCTGATTTGCAGGGGAGAGGTGGGGGGAGGAAAACGTGGCCTCTCAAGGTCAAAAAACAAACCTCGACAAAAGCGTTATCTCCAGCGTTGCGCAGCTGATTGCATCATCTGCATATGAAACGAAATGTAATTCTTATTTGTCATGCACAGACCGTTGCTGAACTCCCCACACCCCCGCCCTCTCCTCTTCATTAATCTCCCAGTAACATCCACAGAGTTGCACGTGGTAATAAAACACCAAACGCCATCTCCAGCGATCTGAATTGGAGATAAATCTGCTCTCTTGTCAGCAAGCCTAGAAGGCAGAAAGTGCAGCTTCCCAAGAGTCAGCGACCTAGCTTGCAACAATTTGCTTAATTAGGAGAAAACAATATTTTTCACTAGATCGGGAGGCTAGCGTATATCATTATAATCTGCCAAGGAAGTGGATTTGCCCCCACCCAGCATGCCAACCAGACAGCTGAGCGCTGCATCTACCTGGATAGGATCCCCCGGCCCCACGTTAAAGAGGAGGAGAGACAAATCACACCTTCACTATAATGGCTGATGGTTCCATTGCGGTGCCTGGAGGCCTCTTTGCTCTTACCTCCCTGAGACGTAAACCAACGATTTGTCCCAGGTATATTTCTCAACAGCACCATAAAAACTGCCAGCTGATGTTCGAGGAGGAGGAGTATCTCCGCAGACAGCCCAACCCCAAGGAGATGCCAAGTGCCCACTGAAAACAGAGACGTCACAGGGCACGTGTTCGAGTGCATAAAGACACGGTTTGCTGCACGAGAGCGACTGCGCTGCTGATTGGAAAGGCACTTTGGAGCAGTTTTATGCTGAAGATGGGTTTGGGGAGGAGGAGCCTCCTGCAAGGATACACAAAACATTTCCCAAAACCCCAGTGCTGTAGGCATCAAATCTCTCATCCGCTATAACTGCAAAGCAAGCTGCAAGCACAGCTCAGCACTGCTCTTTGGGAGCAGGAAAGGCATCAGGTAAACCCCAAGCGCTCACGTGCACAGAACCCAACAGCCAGTGCAAATGGTGGACACGTGAGAAATGCTGGGATGGAGCTTGCTTCAAAGCCAAAATCAAACGTGACACCATAGCTCAGAAGCTTAACACGCACGTAGCTTTTTGCACAGCCTATGAGTGAGGTTCCCGTAGGGGACTACCTTGCCCACCACAAAGCACAGTACCCATCCACCCATCCATCCCAAAGCAGGCTCTGCCAATCCCAGAGCCAGGAGCAGACTGCTGGGGTCCCCAGTAAACCCTGGTGCAGCCACAGCCTTCCTCACCTGCTCAGTGATGTTTGGCAACGCTAACTCCTGAATTTCTGCATGGGTTTGCATTCAGGTGAAGCTGAGCAGCTCTCATTAGTATTCCCTCACCATCTCGATCCTGAGCACAGCCAAGCTTTACCTTTCATGCGGCATTCCCCGGTGTGGTGACTCTGCACTAATTAGCAACCTTCCCAAATATATGCAAAGCCCATTTTTCCCAGTCTGTGATTTTCCCACCTCCTCTGCCTCCGCTTCACGGCTCGCCCTCCGCTTGCACCTCCCCGAGCACACAGTGCTGCACCTCTGCTCAAAGCAAAAACCAAATTAAAACTTGACCCAGAGCCAAAAAATCTTAAAAAATAAAAATGGTGGGAAACCATCCGGAAACTGAGCGACCTGGGCCTGCCAGCCCCAATCTGCGTGGCTTATAGCAACGTTGGCACCTCCACACCCTGTCCGTGCGTTGGCCCATGAGCTGCCTTTCGCTTTGCTTTACGTAGAGCCGAACAGCCCCAGATGGGAAGTTCCAGCTCAGATCCTGCCTCCCCAGTGCCCAGATTCCACCACATCTTTCCCTCCTCCTCTGACCGCTTTTATTAGCCCAGCAAAACCGTTGAGGCTTGGAAAGCAGCGCCGCGTTCACCACAGTGCAGACCTCAGCAGAGACCACACTTTCCTAAAGTTTAAAGTAAACTGCAGCTTGTGGCTCAGAAAACTCCAACTCGATCACTAATTTCTCCTCACTGAGTCAGTCAAACCCTGTTCGCCCTTCTCTTTACAGCTCATTTTTGTGCTTCTTTCCTGCCCTTACAGCCCAGCTGGTGTGCAAAGCAGTGCACCCACCCCACGTCCGTTACTTACGGCGCACATTCCTGGGCAGCGTGCAGAAGCAGGGCTGGTGGCACACAAAAGGCAATCCCCGTGCCCAATGGATTTCTCCTCTGAAAGAGCAGTGCTGCTCCAGCACAAGTTGCACAGGGAGCAGTGGTGTCCCTGTCCCTGCGGGGAATTCCAGAACCATGGGGATTTGGCACTTGGGGACACAACCAGTGGGCACGGTGGGATGGGTTGGGGATCTCAGAGGTGTTTTCCAACTTTTAATGCTTCTATGAAAGCCTCCTGCTAAGAGCAAGCGCCTCATGTGATCTTGGCACTGTATTTTGGCAGGTCTCTGCTTTATGCGTTAAAGACAGAGCAGCCCCAGGGGACACCCCCTCTCCTTGCACCCAGCAGCCCCTCCTGCCACAACACGGCCACACAACATCAGCACAGAGCACAAAGGAAAAAGAAAACCTATCCGTTCAAGAGATAAAGCAGCATCAGAGCAGGGAAGGGTTCATGCGTGGATAAGCGGGATAATCGGGAAGGAAATTGGAGAGGAATTCCTTGGAATGGAGCACACCCCTAATGAGTTCCCTCTGCATGCTGGAGCAGAGCTTCTTCCATCTGGATCCAATGCCGGTGCTGTTGGGTGTGCAGAACAACTTTGTTCTAGCGAGAGGAGCGACCCACACCGGCTCCAGCTCAATTGGAAATTAATGAAACTTCTGGATCCCTCCAGGTCTGGCTGCGGCTCTCGGGTGACGCGCCAAGGCAGCCCGGCACGAGCAGCGGCCACGCAACCTCCACCACCTCTGATCCTCCAGCACCAACCTGGGCACAGCCCTCAGCACCGCTGCCAAAGCACAGCCCAAAGGAACGGCCCGGGGCGGGATGGGTGTCACCTGCTTGAGTCAGGGGAGGGATGCAGGGAGGATGGAAGCTCCTGGCACTGCTTGGGGGTGGGCACGCTGCTGCCCTGCGCTTCAACTCCTGCGCCCCGAGGTGGGAACCTGGCACGTGCACAAAGCAGCAATTCCTAGCAGCGAAATGGCCGTTTTCCAGACTGCCATTATTTCTGTTTTATAACACTGCACTGAGGCCAAAGAATGGATCCACAGAGCCTCTTTGGCACCAGGGAGGTTAACGTTTTCCTTTTGGCACTTGGGCGCCGATAGCTGTTAAGTGCGCACTGCTCCTCGGCCAGAGATACGCCTCTCAGTAATCTCTCCCTTTGCCATTTCAAAGCCTCAACAACGAGCACTGCTTCCTGGCAGCTCACGTTAGCGAGCAGTACGTGCTCTGCTGAGCAGGAGGCTCTGCTCTGCTCTCCTCACTGCCTTTGCGGTGAAGGAGGAATTCATCTGCTATTATATTTTCATCTCTTTGTCATCTGTTGGTATTGGAAAGCATTCTCCCCAGGCTTGCTGGACACCACATGAGCTCGTTAATGTTAATAAAAGATTAAATTAACTGCGGGATCAGAAAGGCTTTCAAGAAACATATAACGTTATATTAATCCCAGACAGGCAGATTATTGCGCATATTACTGGGTTTAACAACCGAGCTGAAACCAGAGAAGGGAGAGAGCTACGCAACATCCAACCCATCCAAATCTGCCCATTGCCGGGGGGGAAATGCATACCCTGGGCCCCAACAGCATGGGAAAAGCAGGGCTGGGGTGAGCACACCCCACTCACACAGCCTTTGCCTGCCACCAGGCATCGGTCCAGCTCCCAGCGAGGTCAGCAGGAGCCTCCCCATCAGCATGTGGTGTGTCCTTAGGTCCTGCAGCCCTGAGGGGTTTTCTCCTTGTTTTGGCTATACCTATGGTAAAAGAGGGTTACCCAAAAATGCTATGAAAACACCAATGTGTTTTCCAGACTGTTGTTTCAAGTGCACAGAAGGGTGGAAACAGCGTCCAAGGTTCAATTCTGGGGGCACGTCAACCAGTCGGGTGGAAGAGCTGAACAGGGAGAGCAGGAACTGGGCAGCTGGGAGCATCTCACACTCATTTTCTGGTTCCTCCACATTTCCTGACCTCGCTGAAGGCGAGCAGCCGTCCTTTCATGGTATGGGATCAGTGTGGCCATTCCTCTGCCTTTCTGCCAATGGAAAAATTAACGCTGCGAGCCGTAAACGAGCTGACACTTGGGGACGGCCCAGAAGATGGCTTTCCCTTACTTCCCGTGATGGATTACTCACAACTAACAAACAAGCATCCAAATTCCTGTGCCACACTGACATCTTATGGAAAAAGCATTTGTTACAATTACAGAGGCGGAGGAGCATGGAGGCCAAGGGGAGAGAAGATGAACGCAATGGGCTCTGCTCAGTGCCTGTTGCTGAGCACACAGTGCCAACAGGAATCTTTAAGGGCAGATTCTCAAAAAAAAAGAGAAAAGAAAAGAAAAAAGAAAAGCAAATTTTCTCCCCAAAAAACATTTCTCCTTATCCTAGCAGAAGCTGCTCCAACCCAAAGAATTTTCTCTGCCATTAATGTAATGTAAACAAGACTCCCACCACCTCTTTGCACAGCCTGGAGGAGGACTTGGAGCTGCAGGTCTGATACTTAACCTCCAGCTTACTTGTTTCCAATGGTTTTATGGGAAAAGAAAAAAAGTAAGGCTTCTGGAGGACCAACCTCCAAACAAAGCACATCCCAGCAGCTAAGTGTGGAGATGCCACGGGAGCAAAAACCTCCATCAACCAAAAGCCAACAGCAACACCTTTGTTAAAAATCCTTCACCAGCCCAGTCACTGCTTTATTTACACCCCAGCAGACAGCTGTGAGCCATCATGGGCACCACCCACTTTGCAGCACGCACATCTGAGGTCCCAGGCCCTCACTAAGGAAAGGCTGTGCATGCCTGACCTCCAGCCCCAAGCAGCAGTGCCTCACAGCACTTACCATCTCTATATGAAGCGTTCTTAATTCTGGTAGGACTTCCTCCCTGTCCAATAAACAAATGTGCCAGTATTTACCAAGAGCATGCCAGGGTGCTGTATCCCCACTGGGCTTCTTTGGTGACCCAAGCAGGAGCCAGAACTTCCTCCTGAGAACACCAGGGTAGGTTTGGAGCCCCAAACACAGAGCCAGGAGCAGAGCTGGTGCAGCTGGGAGCAGCACATACTGTGCTGTGCAGGGGGTGTGGGCCTTAGAATCCTTCCATGGGTTGTGCGCTGTCTCTGCTAAGCTGGAGCTGAAAGACTCCAGGATTGATTCATGAGACCTAGGGACCACAGAGCCCCAACCACAGGCTGCAGGGAGCAAACTACAGGCTACGATGGAGACGGGCACCTAGGAGAGTCCATATCCTTCAAAAGGAACCATTGGCCAAGGACAGTCCAAAAAACATGCACACCCAGCCAGGCACAGAGGTGCCCTCTGAAGCACAAGGCCTTTTTGGCTCTATTTTTTGCACAGGAGAAGGCTTACTAGTTGCAGTTCATCTGAGAGCACACTCCTTCAATGTCCTTTGAAGCACTTGCCTCCCAATTCGGAAGGGAGACTTTTAAATAAAAGGCAAACATAACCAGTGTCTCCACTTAAAAGCCCTTTAAAGGCTTGGAAATGATTAATGTGTTTAAAGTATAAACTGTAGCCGCTTTAAGAGGAGATAAATATGAGATTGAGACTTCTGACTACACAAACAGAGCGAAGGCGTAAGTAAACAGCGCCGACAAGTTCAGTGCTCCGCTGGAGACGCAGCGCGCGTGTCCTGCGCCGCGGCCAGGAGCAAACAGCAGCAGCACCCACACCCGTTAGGAACACCGAGGACAGACTGGCATCCAACCAGGTGAACCAAGTGAACCATGCTTGGTCAAACCTGCTCCCCACGCCCGTCCTTTGAGCCTCACCGTCCGGCAGCCCACGTGTATGAGAGCTGCTGGTTCCACCGCCGGCCAGCTCCAGGCTCTCCAGTTGGCCGTGTTCTGCTTGGAAATCCATGCGCCGTTCAAGACAGAGCTGCTAGGGACAAAGAAATGGCACAAAATACGAAGAACGTCAGATGTGAGCATCGAGAACCTCCCTTTTCACCACCATCTCAATGGAGAGGTGAAGGCATTGAAGAGCACGCAGGTTTCTGGAAGCCCTAAGATTCTTTCTGCTATGGAACGTGCAGCAAAATTCCCAAATGAGCCCAAGGGATGTGCTTTTGGGAAGCACAGAACGTGAGCACGTGGAAAAGACCAGGTTGGATGAGGCCCTGGGCAACCTGGGCTAGTGTCAGATCTGGAGGTTGGTGGCCCTGCCTATGGGGGGAGGTTGGAACCTTCCAACCCAACCCATCCTATGACTCTGTGAAAGGAGTTGATGTCTCCATGTTGGATGGGAGGAAAGGAGAGGGATGTGCAGCAATGCATGGGGCTCCTCTGCTGAAAGATGCACGTTGGGCTCAACGGGGCATGGAGCAGGTGACTCCCTTCCAACAACAGGATTATGCAGACAACAGGAGACAAGGCAAGATAGCGCCGCTCGTAATCCTGCGTGTGTTCAAACACTTTGACGGCTAGATAAATAGACTGTTTAATTAAACCAACAAGTCATCGTTTATTTTCACATCACAATAGGTTAAATGACTTTTTATTCCCATTTTCCATATCAACAGAGCAGACTTTTTGGTAATAAAAGCTAAACTCTAATTAACAGCTGGTGTGGTTGTACTTGGCAGCATCGTGAGTAATTCAGTACAAAGCAAACACATTTACTATAAATGGCTTTTGATTGCAGAGACCAAGGTAATGGATGCTGCACACCAGCTCCTGCCTGGGGCTGGGTTCAACAGGACCAAGGACAAGGGGAGAGGGGACACTTCCATCCAGGAGCATGAATGGGGAGAACACCTACACCAAGGCCTGGCTTATTTGGAAGCAGTGCCAACGAGCCCCAGGATGCCCTTGCTGCAGGAGGAGCATCCTGCTGCCCCTGCCACAAATCAGCCATGCCACGCAGTGGTGTGATTTCCAATCTGCTCATTGCTTCCCAGCGCAATCACCTCTTTTATTTTTTTGTCCTTCTAAATCAGCACTGCTTCAGTAAGCAGCCTGCTACTGCCAGCACTGCATCCTGCACCCCAAAAACCCTGGGTATGGCACCCTCGATGTGGTGTGCTTTCAGCTGCCCCCTCGGAACGCTTTTCACTATTTATGCAGTAACATCAAAAGCCCAGCCATAAAAATTATCTAAAACCAGCCTCCCCTGCTCTGCAGACCGATTTCCCACGCAGTGATTTAACTCCACATCCTCACTCAGCCCCCAGCCCTGATCTGCTGCTCCCAGAGGCAAAGCACACCCTGACAAAGCGGGGTCCCATCCTGACACCAGGATCACCCCTTGCACAAACACACCCTGCTCACACCCGTGGCTCCTGGGTGCAGTGACTGTGCCACCTGGAGAGCGCCCAGAGCTCAGCACTGCGTTCAGTGAGGACTTCAGCATGAGTAAACCCTTTCTTGGAAAGCAAGGAAGCGTGCCGCATCGCCCTTGTTTTTAAAGGGAACACACAATGCAGTGATTTGGAACAAGGACAGCCACTGCATCAAGAAAAAACCCATTCCTGCCCCCCAGATATGCTCGCCCCTTCCCTTCCACCCACCTGAGCCAAACCAGCAGCAGCAGCAGCTCCCACGCAGCTCCTCTTTTCTCACACCTGCAGCTCCCTGTAGGCCTTGGTGGGGTTTGATGTCCCACCCGTAGTGCCTGCTGCACATCACAGTGGGTATGAAGGAGAGGTGCAGCTGCACTGGGACAGCTCTAAGCAAAGCCAGGAAGCCGGCAGCAGCTGGTATCAACCTCTGCATCTCAGCTTAGGTATTAGGAACAATTTCAGGCTCATAAGAGCAGTGCTGCACTGGCACAGCTGCCCAGGGAGTGGTGGGATCACCATCTCTGGAGGTGTTCCAGAGCTGCAGGGATGTGGCACTGATGTGGGCAATGGGCATGGCGGGGCGTACTGGGATGCAGAGAGCTTTTTTGCAACCTTAATATTCCCATGGTTCTCTGATTGCCCAGGGTGGAAGCTGCTGGTCCAGGACACAGCCCATGGCAAGGCTGCACCAGCACTGGGAGATAGGGCCCCAGCACTGAGCTCCATCCTCTCCCATTTCTGCTCACCTTGAAGGCCATCCAAAAGGGGAACCTGATTTTGTGATACATCATTGCACTGCAGGAGCAGCCACCCCCAGATCAGTGCTCAGTGCTCCTCTCCCTGCTAAGCAAGATCTTATTTTTCTTGTCATCTTGCATTTGCTCAGCTTGGACTTGAAAGCACGCCAGGAGCTCATAGGGACCTGCATTGGAGAGATCACCATGCCTGGGAGAACAAGGCAATGCTTTTAGGGGGACATCCGCTCCGCTGCTTTGGAAAGGCAAGCTCAGCAATGGGGGAAAAAAAAAAAAGGAAAAAGCCCAAAGCACCACCTGCATTTACTTTGTGTGACCTCTAGCTCTGCCTATCGCTCATGCAGAATAAATAGGGAGGGGAGAAAAAAAACACCGTGTCCTAAAGCAAACAGCAAGGACAAGCTTGATGAGAGTATTTAAGCAGTTATTATAGAGCGCCTGATTGCAAACCTTGTAGGAGCCCCACGGAACATGTGATGTTTGTTTTACCAGCACTTAGCAGCTGTCCTGTTAAGGAAGAGAACAAAGTGTAGGTGTTATAAAGTCAATATTGTTACAGGAAGGCGTGTGACAAAGGTCTGCCGAGCCGCAGCGAAATGAAATCACTTTCTTGTTGGGTTTATACAGCTTAGCTGAAGTTTATATTATTTCCCTGAATTACTTTTCCAGATGTGTACGACATGAAAGATTAAGATCGTGGGCCCAACATGATTATTTCCACTGATGGGATTAATGCGGCTTGGCTTTTCTTTTTCTTTTTTCCTTCTTTTTTTTAAAGATCTGAAATCGGAGATGGATTTGGGGATGGAACCAAACGCGTTTCCCAGGGGCTGCCCCAGGGGCACGGCTGCTCCCAGAGCCCAGCACGGAGCACAGCCCCCCCAGCGCTGCCCCAACCCAAAGTGACCCTGCTGGTGGATCGGCGCCCGCTCCTCGTTGCCAAGACACGAACTGAAAAGGCCACAAACCCCATTGGCATCCTTATGGATGAACGGACTCTCAGGAGCGGTAACCTTAAGAAAAATAAATAATTTCTTTGCACCTGGCTCGTTAGAGCATTAAAGCCTCTCTGTGCCGGCACATCCAGTTCCTAGGGCAGAAGCCATCCGAGTCCTTCCTCTACACACAGTTTTATATTAACGTTTCCTTTTGGATTGCCAAATTTTGGCCCGACTTTGCCAGAACTGTGGTAAGAAGACGAATTCACAGCAACGCCCATGCCAACAAAACAGATATTTTTCCCCACTACGAAAATAACATCTCACAAAAAGCTGTGACCCAACGCACACTGAAGGCAGCTTCCTTCGGAGCATCCCTGGGGCAGACTTCCACACACGGCCCCACACATGACTCTCCCCTTGCACACCACGCAGGGCAGCAGGTGCCATTCCCCACAGGACCCCCATTGCAGAAGCCCTCCCACCTTTCTGGGTTTCCATTCTGCTCCACTTGGTACCTGCAGGGAGGATTACCGTGATCCTTCCTGCAACTATTAACCTCTGCTCACGAGGACACCAGAGGTGAATGAGTAACTGCAGTTCTTCGGTGAGGCAGAAACACACGCAGAAGTGATTTCATTCCCATACGTGAGAGTAAACACTCCTTTTTCCTCCTTCAAACACAGCGGTTATTTTGTTAAGCCGGCTCCTGCTTTGCACATTTGCACGTTTTTATGAGGTCCATCCATCCATCACAGCCTTGGCACCCAGTGCAGCACCGCCGGCCTTCATTCCACAGTTCCTCCCGTTATGAGATGGGACACGGAGGAAGGGGTGAGGAAATCCAGGCTGGAGGCAAACTCCGCTGTGCTTTACACCTCTGGAAACACCATCAGCAAAACCTTCCTCTGCAGTTAAGCACCATTTAATGAAGAAATGGGCCATGAGCTCCACAACACAAAGGCTTTCCCCATTGCTGCACCCTTCCCCAAGGCACAGTGCCTGCACCCAGCAAGGAATGCATCCCATCCGTGTCACCTCGTGCCAGCAAAGCGTATGGGACTCCGAGGAGCTGCTCCGAGCAGCAGTGGAAGAACAGCCATGGGAAGGGAATGAAGCATTTGCTCTCCATCCCAGCCCCGCTGCGTTCTCCTACCCACGCTCTCCCCCCATTGGCTCCGCAAATAGCAGCTCTGCCTTGTTTATAAAGGCGGTGTTGACATTTTGTTATAAACGGTAATGTCAATTTGATAAAGTTAATTACTTATTATTTGGAATCTAATTTGCATTGGAGGTTGGGCTCATTAAAAAGCAGGAGTGGCGTTTAACAGTGAGGCTCCAAAAGCACCTGGAGGGGCTCAGCCTGCAGCTCCTCCCGCTGCCAGCGTGCATTAAGCTAGCAGATGAGAGCATTAACGGGGCAGTGTGAAGAATTCCCACTGCAATCATGCATGCAGCTAGCCCAGGCACGAGTAAATATTTACTTTGCCTTATTTTCCAACTGGATTTCTTAAAGTGGCTGCGGAGTTCTGATTCCAGCTCTGCTCCAGTTCTGAGTCTGCAGCAAAGCGCTCTTCCTGCACGCACTGATTCTCATACCTGTATTGTGTTAAATGTACCTCTGTTATTGCATCTTTCTTTGTATTAGTTCACTCTAATTGCACTTCTTCCAAACTTTGGGAACCCAAAGCAGGAGGTTTCTCCACCTTCAGCCTCATACCTCCTCCATCTGGCAGCCTTCAAGTGACTCCAGTCCCCACATCTGAGCACGTTGCAGGGATCCATGGCACCGGGCACAGCCTGTGTCCTGAATCTGCAGGGCTGCAGCCCCAGGAAGGAGAGGTAACGCAGGTGGGGTTCTCCAGGTTGCCTGGAGGTAGGAGTGGTCCCTGCAGACCCAGGCTGCGTCCTCAGAGCCAGACCTGCTCACTTCCATCACCCATTGAGGGGAACTTCCAGCAAAGGCAACTCCACAATTTGCCCTAAGTACTCTCATCCTCACCACCACACCCCAGCAAGGCTGTGAATGCCTGCCCCGTCAGGTTTAGGATCAGTGATTGCCACCGCTGTTGAGGACATCCTTGTCCCTTTACCTACTCACTTTTTGCATTGCAGTTCTGGGCCAAGATCCTTTCCCCTCACAGCTTTTGGGCTGTGTTGTAGAGCACAACCACAGCCTGGTGGGTACAAAGGGGTAAAAGGCATTGCAATAAATACACAGAGCAGTAGAAGGTACTGTGATAAATGCTGCCCAGAATCACCAAGGTTGGAAAAGACCTTGATCATCCAATCCAACCATCCACCCATCACCACATGCAACCAGTGCTGCACATGCACAGAGCTGAATCACTGGCTAATGCACAACAGCCTCACTTAATTAGGCATCCTCCAATCAGTGGTAGTAGCACCATAAGCTCCAAAATGGAGCCTGGACTCATCTTGGGAATAGCCAAGCGTCCTGGGGGAGGTGCAGAGGTGTTTTGAGGTATGATATCCACCAGCATCACCTGACCAGCAGCCCACAGGAGGGCAAGCTCTAGGAGCCCCATGCTTCTCCAGCTGCCTGCTACATCTTCTCCTGCTTCTCCCTCCTTTTCCCACCTCCTCTCCCCAAGGCACATCAGACTTGATGCATATTGTCAGCAAAGGACATTGCTGCAGATGATTTGCACAGAAGATCCTGCCTCTGCTTCCTGCACAGCAGGCAGGGCTGGATTCACACAGCCCCAGGCAGCCCCCACCAGCATCCTTCACGTCAGAGCAATACAACAAGCAGCAAGGTGCGGATTTCACCACCCCCCTTCCCCCATCTGTATGCTGCCCTCTCTGCAGGTTTCTAACTGCTGGTGAAGGACAGGATGAGGACACCCCAAGCATTGCTGAGGAGCCAGACTCGTCAAGCAGCACAGTCCACCAAGATGTGACTTCCAAAGGTGCCCAAAGCACAGCACAGCGTTTCTGCAACAGCAGCTTTTATCTTCCTGCACCAGGCAGACAGGGGCAGCAAATCAAAGAATCATGGAAAACACTTCTCAGAGCACCAAATCCAACCTCCAACCCATTACCACTGATCACATCCCTCAGCACATCTCTAGCACTCCCCTCTCACACCGACATGCTGGGGAATTCACGCACTGGGAGGATGTCCAGCATGTGGTGAAGCACAGCATGGGAGCCCTTCAGCATTTGGGCCATGAGGCACAAGGATGCAGCATGCTGGGGCAGGCTGGGTTCTCCCCACAGCCCCCTTTGACCCAAGCATCTCCAATACTCTCTTTAGCTTCCCCCAGTGTTTCTGCAGTCATTCTCCAAAGGCCACGTCCCAGCAGTGCCATTGGTCTCCCCACACCAGTCCCATGCTGCTGTTAGGTGCTGCAAGCCCCCAGGCCTCCCATCCGTACAGCCCGGCTCACTCCTAGCCTGCAGAGGAGCAGGAGGGGCAGCCCTGCAGCACGGAGCTGCACTGGGGCTCCCACTGAGCCCCCATCCCACACGCTGGGCAAAGCTGTATGAAGGGCTGCCAGGACTTGGCTCGGTGCAAGGGAAAGACTAATCCGAGCCTTAGAAGCTAACAAACACTGCAGAAACATTTCCAAGCACAGCAGAAGGGCCAGTTCACTTAGAAACACAGTAGGATACCAGATTTACTAGGCAAAGCTGATGTTACTTACTGGACATGTTCTTTATAAAGGTTACAGCTCTCGGAGCCAATAAGGGTGTAGGGACTCTGCTGTGACTTGCTACTCCACATGCTCATTTAATTTAATTTCCCTGCCTTTTGTCTACAGAACACCTTCTACCCCTTTCAGCAGTAAAGAGCCAAAAGCCCAAAGCTAATATTTATGCTTCAGATCTCCTTGATGATGCAATCCAGCAACAAATCACTACTTAAGTAATCCAGCCATTTAATCATCCAGAAATGTGTAGAAATAAGAGGATTAGCCTCCTATCCCAGGGAATTGTATTTTACGGACTCTAGATTTTTCCTAATAAAACAACAAGAGCAGCTCATGGTATTTTCAATATAAATCCAAGTACCCAAAGCTGCAGAACAAGCTGTTGGGGCAGGAAGGGGCTGCTTCGCCCCTGTGTCAAACAAAGTTCTTGCTGACTGTGCCATTGGAGAGAGCTGAGCTGCTGCTGGGATGTGAGATCCCCACACCTCTGGGCACAGCGGACCCCCCTGCTGGGTTCACATTGCTGGGCATCAATCTGGGGCATCCCAGTCGTGCCAGTGCTGCTTTCCTGCAGCCAAAGAGATGATGAACTCTTTCCTACAGAAGGCTGTTCTCCCCTGTGCCACCACAAGAGTGTTTTACTCATCTTTTTATAGGCGCTTCGTCCACAAAACTGAATATAAATCAGGGACGATGTAATTTTAGCATGTGGGAGGATTATTTTTAACAGCCTCTGAGCTCGACATAAATCAGGACAGAGGCTGCAGACAGACGCTGTGCGCAGGACGGGCAGAGCCGCGCCTTACACTGCTGGGACAGCAGGCAGCCCTGGGCTCACCCTGCTCAGCCCAGCACTGCAGTGGGGGATTCCTGCACATAAACATCTGCCCTGTTTACAAGGAGGGATCAGGCCCTGCGCTCGATGCACGCTGCCAAGCTGGCAGCCACCAGCGTCCTTCAGATGCAAGGTGACAACTGCCCCGAGCAGGGCAGTCAGGGTGGCTTTCATCACGCTGGCAGAGCAGCACAGCAAGCTGTGATGCCATCCCTGTGCTGCATCACCCTGCTTGTCCAGCGCAGGCACTGCCGTTTGCCAGCAGTTCATCCACTTTCACAATTTCAAGAGGGCCGCTCGCTCCTGCCAGGATTATTGCTTGTAATTATTCATGCTGTGCTGTGAGCAGTGAGGCTTCTCTCGGAAGAATAGCAGCTCTGCTTCCAATTCCTTCAGGCCACCTCAAGATGACTGCTGCCAGCTCTGAAGAGCTCTCAGCCTTTGTGCCCAGCCCCCAGGTGCCACACATACAGCTCTGGCACATTGAGTCCTGCTGGCAGCCTGGCTGCGGGGATGCAGAGCTCACCCTGCTATGAGCCACCACCAAGAACTGTCCCACTGGAAGGCAACAGAGGCCACACACGTTCTGCAAAAATCAGCATTGGATGTGACAGAGACCACAAAAGGGAGCAGCAAGCAGGGCAGAGCTCACTGCGAGAAAGCTCCTTACACCAAAACCCACTGCTAGGAAGTGACTGCTGGGCAGCCAGCAGCAGCCGCTCCCCGATCCTCAGCTCTGTCCTGGGGGAGGCACAGCCAGGAGCCCAATGCCTGCACCGCTGTCATTAGGGATGGAAGGACAGAGGCACAGATGTGGTGGGAATGGAGCACAGCTCCTGGGTGATGCCTCCACCCTGTGCCAGCCCAGCAGCTGCTCGGAGCCAGGATGAGGCAGCCAGCAGTGCTCATGGCCCCAGTGCAAGTGCTCTGCAGTGACTTTAAGCTAAAGGATTCCACCTCAGACAACCCAGGTCAGCCTCAAGCAGACAGTTTTGCTGGCTGGACCTTTGATCCCCGTCTGCAAATAGCTTCCACCAGGCAGCACGGGAGGATCCAGGGAATGGCAGGCCCCGAGCTGAGAACAGCTGTAGCTGCCGGGGTCAGGGTTGGAGCATGTTAGCATGCAAGTGTGAAGCACGCACGGGAGCTGCCAGGTCCAAAAGCAGACAGGCTCCTCCGTATCAGCTTTTTCACCCCCTGCTCTCTGGCAGGCTGCCTAGCACGCAGGCTGAGTTCAGCCAGAACGCTTTCACAGGAGCAGAGTGCAGGCACCTTTTTTGCAAAGCACTTGGCAGGAGGAGCAAGCAGGGTAGTGAGGTAGGCAGTAAAATCCCGTTAACTTCACTGGGAAGAGTTCAGCTAATCCTACAGGCTTCTGGTGCTTACATGCTTAGCAGTGATTCACTGCCGTGGAGGCAAAGGGGTGGAACACGACCTGGAATAAGATTGACGCCCTGAACTTTCTTACCATATCCTGAACTGTTTTGAGACAGATTTCAGAAAAGCCTGGGTTCAAGAACAGATCTACTGCAGCTCACTGTGAGAAGTCTACGATTCCAGGGTCGAGCCTGCATGTTATTGTTCTGCTTTTTATTACTCAGCAGAGGCTGCGGCCAGTTAATGCCAAGAACATCCAAGCAACACAGGCAACAGAGCCCAGAGCCTTCACCTTATGCCAGTAGGAAACTCTGATGTTCCAGAGCTGGCAGGAAGAACGGGCAGCACTAACTGCAGACTTCAGCCCATTGTGGCAGGAATTCGTTACCTCAAAAGGTAAACACAAACTCAGTTCAGCAAACTGAATGTACAGCAGCATTTGCCAAGAATACCAAAGAACTTAACTACAAGCAAACTAATCAAGATTCTTCTGACACCAGGCTGGCCTGCAGAAAGCACAGAGCATCCACCGCTCATCAGTTCTCTTCCAGAGAAGCTGACTCGAAGTGCTGAAACACTGCTGGCTGCGAGCTACAGGAACTAGAGACCAGGAAAACAAGCCTCAGAACAAAAGCATTGAAGAGCTGCTTTCACCAGTGGGCTCCGTGCCTCTGCAAAACAGAGTGATGCATCCCACCTGAATAGGGTTTGATCCTGCTTGCCAATGGGAGGACTGGCAGAAGGAACAAGAGCTTGCAATGAACTGGGAGAGCTCTGAGAGGAAGCTACTGGAGAAAGCAATTACCAGGATCTTACCTGTTCAAGTTAATTTTTTTTTTCAGAAGTACCAACATTACATAATTTGCCATGTCTTTACACCCCCTGGTTGCTGTGGTCCCATGTACAACTGAGCTCTGCTGAGCATCTTGTTCAAGTATCCTACTTAGTGAGACCCCAGGATGTCCTTGTTTTAGAGCTCCTGCTTGGGTAATAACAGAGCCAACTTTCCCAAATCCTGCCCAACAATAACTGAAAATTATTTACTCCACAGGGCTCCACTCTTACCTGCTTTAAGTAACGCCAGCCTCAGTCTGTGCAGAGCTCAAGGGAAAAATAAAGGTAAGCATTAGCATACAGCAAAAAACAAGCAAACCCCCATACCTGCATTTCCAACCATTTCTTCCCCCCAGGAAGCTCAATAAAGGCTTTTCCACCCCCGCTGACAGCAAGTGGGGGAGCTGGCTGGGCCAACACAAGCAGAAGGCCTCGCTCAGCTATTGCACAGAGGAGCATTGGTACAGGCAACCCTCCTACTGCGTGCTGCTGTTTGCTTTAACGCTTCCCACTGAATGTCAACGGAGACGAAAGAATGACAAGTACACAAAGATACCCACAATAAATGCCAGCCCTTGTTAGCTGAGTAAATTGTGTGCTTAGCTGAGTCTTAGAGGAATCTTTGCAGAGTAAACACCGCCAGTGCTATGTGCTAGAGTAAATATGTGAAGAGGACGCAAAGACACGAAGAACGACTTCACAGGAATGCAATTGAGTGGCACTGGATGCAATTCCACCCACGGACAAGCACTGCTAGATCTGGGCCAGGAAACAGCTTGATATGCACTGAAACTCTGCCGCCATCACTAGTGCAGGAGCCCCTGTGCCCTCCCCCCCCAGGCTGCCAGGCCTCATGCTGCATCCATCCCAAGGAGCACAGAGCACACTGCTGAGCTCAGATCCCTTCCAAACACAAGCCTGAGCAGCCAGCTCGCACAGAGCTCACGGGCAGCACGTGAAGAGCAAGTCACAGACTTGATACAACTTGTTAACAAGCTGCCACCTTCCTCACAGCCCTGCCAAAGACACAGGCATCCTCCTTCGCAAGGTCTCAGATTTGCTTTACATTAACCTTTATTTGGACAAGGCGGCCGCAGCAACTCCTCGTGCATCCTCATTCGAAACATGGAGCTTCTGAGAAAAGCTCCTGCAAAACACTACGTGTCAGGACACAGAACTTCACAGGGACTGAGAAACAAACACTTCAGCCAAACATCCTTTGCCACAAGTGGCAGAGAAAACAGCACATTGAGCGCTGAGTCAGAACTCCTCATTCATGTTGCTTTTGAAGCAACCCAGATGAAGCCACGTTGTGCAGCTACTGCTTTCTTTCATGAAGTTCTGAACACTTTCCCAAGGCTCCCTCCCAGGTTTCCCCACTCTCAATACAGCTTATGCTGATGACAGGGTGACTGAATCTAAATCAAAGAGATAATGCCTTTGATAGCTTGCTTATCGTTAATAGCAGCCAAATCATTTTGCTGCATGTAAAGGAGTTAATTTAAACACTTGAAAGAGGAGTACAGCCTTGACGAGTTTCTTTGCCTCTTATTTCTGCTGGCTGCCCTTCCTGTCCGAGGCAGGAGATGTGTGGCAGCGAGGACACAGTGCACAGGTTAGCAATGCCCCAAAACTCAGCAGTGCTCAAGAGAGGAAATCAGGGCAAAGCCAACCTCCGTGCAGAGCAGCTGAGCGCAGCATTCCAAGGCCAGCACCCCACAGCGGTTATTTCACACCACCTAGTGGCACTGGCTTGCCATGCCAGAGCTTCCCACTGCTCCATGACAGTACAGGATTTGCCCATTTAGATCAAACTCACAAAATCTCTCCAAGAAAAGAAAAGCAAAACAAACTGCAGGGCTTACCTTAGTTTTTGTAGTTTAGCACACAGTGGTGCGACGAGAACATGACCAGTAAGAGCCACTGAACAGAAGTATTTATTTTAACATGCAGAGCCACATATATAAAGGTCATCACCATATCAGTGAGCACATCACTCTTTTACCCCATATCTACAGATGTAAAATACTTACTCATTTGCACCACAAAATGAAGTAGCCATGATGTGAAGTCATCATTACTCATCATCTTGGTATTCTCGCTTTGTTACCACGAAGACTAGAAGATTGAGATTAAAATTGATTTCACAAGCTGATTTGTATATTAAATAAAGGGTAAAGAAGAAATTTAGAATACCAAGCTGCTGCTGGCTACAACACATGAAATGGCATAGGAACACTCGTAAAGTGCATTACTGCATCTGAGTAAATTGCAGCATTTACACCTCTTCAAAACAGAGGGCCTGATAAGAAAGGGACAGTGACCAGAGCACAAGTACGTCCTATGGAGAGCTGAAATACATGCAAGGCAGAAGCCTCGTGTCGTTACTCTATAAAAGATACAGCTTAATAATGAGGGCTTCACAAATACAAGACAGAAGGGTTTCTTCAGAAGCCCACAGGGCGCAATGGCAGAACCTCCCACTGAAAGTATTTGCACCACTCGCCTCCTCGGGTTTGCAAAAAGCATTTTCCATGTAACCATTGCCCAGCATAGGCCAGTATTAAAAAAATACAAGATGGTAGTGATAACAAAGCAGTCAGTTTATCACTGGCAGCAGGTAAGTCTGATAAAAATCAACAGGATCCCAGCGCAGCAGGACGTTAAGGTCATGGCTTTCTTCGCCTAGAAGAAAAGAAGGCAATCAAACAACTTTCAGATCTTACACAGCAGTCGTTTTCTGTAACAGCAGTCAATAACTCATTTATTTGTTCTGCTGCGTGCATAAATTTAATGCACTTTCTGTGCTGAGAAACACTACAAGCAAACTGAAGAACTTATTTACCCAGAAACAGGCGAATTCTGTTTTCTTGTTTTTAAAATAGCTTAAAAGTAAGTTTTATTTCAATTTATTAACTTTAAACAAATATAAGTTGCAATTCAATACATGGGAAAACTACAGGATTGACTACAGTACTGTAAGGCTGCTGCAAGGCTGCCAGTAGCAGCAGCCAGCCTGGACAGGGTCTGTGAGAACAGCAACAAACATTTGGGCCCTTACCCAGAACAGCAACCACTCATTTCTGAAACTCCCCAGAACACCTTGCCACTACAGCTCTGAACCCTTTTCGTACAAATAACACACATCACACAAGAGATGAGAAGCTGTGCTTCACTAATTCTTACTATTTGGATTCCAAAGATACTCAGTTTGGGTTGCTTTGGCTTTGTAGAAACCTCTTTACTTCTCCAGCCCTCTCTCCTCCCTGTAAACATGTCTTGCAAAGCTGCAAATTGTCTTCCCCTGAGTTGAACAGGTGACTTCCACAGCACTGCCAGCACCTATCTGCAAGAGTCCAGACCTGGATACTTAGTTCTGTTCTGCAACATCTAGTTTAGCAAGACTAGATCATGTGCAATGTTTCTTTTATAGGCAAGAGATTCATTTTTTTTAAAGATGTCTGGTTGAAGAGTTAGGCACCAACTTCACCAAGTACATCATTTCAACTTCTCCTATAAATTGAGGCTTCTGATCTGGTATGGGTGCTGTGTAACTGCAACTCTGACCCCATCACATTAAAGATGGATGAGAGCCCTGACCAACTCAGATTTATCCATGCACGTCAAGAGGAAGAAAGATTCTTCTGGCATGACTAGAGCCCACGCTTCCTCAGCAGATCTTTTAGCAGTTGCATAGCAGGTAGCAGCTAAAATATTAGCTGCATTCAGGTATGCTATTAAGCATATTCAATGATTCCCTCAGCTGAGGCACCAAAATGAATGGTGAGGTATCTGTAACCTCACGGCAATTTATCTAAAAAGACAAAGATGAAGGTTTTCTTTTAACTACATCAGAATCTGATAAAGGCTCGAGGGATTGGAGAAGGACAGTGCAGTCCTATGCCACTGTCACCTTTGATCCTTCTCCAATTGTGACCTGCCAGGCATGCTACACTCCCCAGCTTTTTGCAGTCCAGCTAAGAGCACTCTGAATTGCTGCAGCAGGACAAGATCAAACCTGACGTTCTGCTCACAGCACTAAATGCCAGAGAACATGCCAGAACACATCTTCTGGGTAGAAGTCCCCTACAGATCTGCACTGCCAGTGTTTCCAACACTCAACAAGCCCGTTCACTTCACAGTATAACAAAAACGTATGCATTGCAAACCTAAAGCAGGAAGGGCAACAAGGTGAAGGGGAAAAAAAAGGGTTGTCTCACCTTAGGAGTTACCAGGAGAGAGAATAATGCACCAAGTAGAGAGGAGAGGCACTTACTTGGGCTGAGCATGATGCTGATATCCAGGTCCAAGGGTAGATCCTGCCCTCATTTCCACTGCCACAGAACACTGAGAAGACACAGATAGACACAGATAGTCAGTCTCTAACCCTGACCCGACCCAGCTACGAACACTACTCCAAGCCCTCATCGAGATCAAACATGAGATATCTCTCCCTCCTTTGTAGCTTACTCTGGTTTCCACATCTGTCCATTCAGAGTCTGCAGCATCCTCTGGTGGATCAGCATTGGAAGGCGACGATCTTCGCTTTCGACTGTAAGACAAGGATGGGGAAGAACAAGAAGATGTTACAGGAATGTCAGTTTCTTTAAAGAATCTGCAAGATTCTCATGCACAACAGAATACATTGTGTAGTTTTTCAGTTAAGTACTTTTTCTCTCAACAGCAGACAGGCCATCAGTGCCTAAAAGCTCCTCAAAGTTACTTTCATATGATTTTGAGTTAGACACAACTACTTTTTACTCAACCATATGGACCAGAATCAGTTACACACCAAGTACCAAAGTTCTACATTTCCAACAGAACCAGAGCCCAAAGTTAAGGGCACAACTCACCCAGTTGGAGATTCTTGCTTCAGAGTCTCTATCTCTGTGAACTGCACAGCCTGTCCACCACCTCTGGTTTTGAAAACATCACCCTGGGAGCCAAAAGCAGTTAAGAAGTTACAGCCATGAGGTTCCTGTGCCAGCTGCACTGTCAGTTTTCACATGAAAACTTAAGCACTTACTGCTACAGCTTTCCTTCAAGTTAGTAAGCATACATCTGCAAGAGTTCAAAACTTAAGTCATCCCCCCAAATTGCTCATTAGTTGTATACCAGGAATTCTGCTATGGAGCATCTGAGCATCCATCACTGCAGCCACCTAAATCAAATACCATTCCAACAAGAGCAACGCTGCAAGGTGAGCTGCAGTCACAAGTCTAAGAAACTTTCATTATAAATGGATTGTTGTGTTTTACTAGAGGGGAAAACAAACCTTCATTACTTTCAAGTAATAAGTATGTGATGACGATGCATACATAAAATAATGACAAAGTTCAAGAAAAGCATTCTCAGACTCTAAAACCTCCCTTGAATTCGACAGCACAAAACTTGCAAGTCCATTCTCTTAGCACATGCAGTCAAACACACCTTTCTGCAAGGCACGAGCCCGTAGCACAAACACATTGCCAGAAATAGGATTCGACAGGGTTATCACAAGTTCACCACGGAGGTGTTTGCTTTACCTTAATTAGTTTTGTTTCAATCTCCCCATCAGAGGCTAGCTCCTGGTGCGTCAGCATGTACTTGTCACACTTAGCTAGTGCCTTTTCACTTGCAGCTGCTACTGTGATGGCATGAGGGACATGAGGCTGCATGACTGTGTCAGTGGGCAGATTAGAAGGTGGCTTATGATCTACCCATCTCTCCCCAGCTGAGCGCGACCGTCTGTGTCTGAGACGAACTGGAGGTGCGTTCTGATCAGAGCGGGAAGAGAATCAGAAGAAATCAGCACACAGTAAGCTTCTCAAAGGATTATCATTAGCAAAACTGATTTTTGCAGGTCTGGTTAAGATGCATTTATCTGAAGATCAAAGCTTTGTTCCTTTCAGAATCCACCCTGAAACGCATTGTTACCGTGAGCCTTGCAAAAATGCTTAATGGATTTTATTTCTGTGCCAATTATTTCCCACTAATTTGATGTCGTTTCATCCAATCGGCTGCATTCCCCACATGGCAGGGTTTCCTCAAGGAGAACATCTTTCTCTTTGGCAGCACGCCTCCCACATTCCCCTGATCTGATTTCCATGAACATATTAACCGACCTGAAGAGATAGATTTGGAAGTGCTTCCACAGATGCACTAATGGATCAAGATGTAATCTTGATGTAGCAAAGGAAACAGATTGAGTATGGCTTTTCAACAGCTGTGGAAGACACAAAGCCTCTGTTTACTCAGAATTATTAAAAGCAGAGAAAAAGGAAGAGTGCCCATTGCTAGCATTACTGCTTCTGAGCCCAGCTGCTGGAAACCCACAAGAAGCAGGAGGTTCACAAATTTGTAACTTACATTCATGAACGTTGCCAGTTGCTCAGGTAAACCAGAAAACAGTTTATTTAAAAACCTGGGTCCTTTCAAAATCCCCAAATGGGCATTTGAAAAGAATATTGCAGGCTCCCTCTGTTCTGTTTGCTCACTAGTGTACAGCTCTCTGTGAATCACAGTGATGTTAAATAACCTGAAGCTCTGAATGCAAATCCCTTCACTGTGCTTTCAGGTGGTGCACAGCAATTGGGATTTCTCTCAGCAATAGAGATGAGGCCAGCTGTGTCCTTTGCAGGTTGAGCTCTTACAGAGCTAAAGCAGCTTCTAAAGATTAAATGTGTCTAGAGATTCATGGCTTCCAAAGTTGTTTTACATGGAAAATTAGGAATAAAACACTCAAGATCTCTCCTCTTTTTAATGGAGAAGTGTAACTCTGCCCTAGAAATCTGGAAATTAAGTCCAAAGGAAGACATTACTACCGGTCACATTTTACTGTGGGAGAGAACACCTCCCATAATCTGATGCTGGTGATTTGTGTTTTAGTTAATTGGAACAGCATCTGTTTAAACCACGTCCCACACTTCAAAGGGCTGGGACTAGCAAACAGCAGGAATTCTGAAAACAATACCCAACAAAGTAAAGCACCATGATAAGCTTCTCCCTTCTTGGGAAGCCCTCTCACGGGCTCTGATCCTGGGAGCAGGATGTAATACAATCCTCACGGATTTACCTGAGCCACTGTGACAGTTACATCACGACAGAGACACCACCATACAGACATTTGCACACAGCAATTTAATGAAAAAGCATCTCTCAACTATAAGCAAAGCCCCCCCAGTTCTACTGCAGACGTGAAACATTGGAAAGACTATTCTAGGAGAGCAAAAGTTAACAGCTACTCAAGTGAGAAATTTGTCCAAGCACTATTTCTAGTAGATATTTGCACGTGGCTGGCTCATAAGACCACCTTTTAAGCTGCCCAAAAAGGACTGTGGTAAATTACAGGCTGTAAGACAGATTTGAGGAGACAGACACAAATTAAAACAAAGACACTTAGAGCTAGAAAAAAAAAAAGGCCCGGTTAGTTCAGAGTTCCTTTCCACAGCTATCTACACACTAACGAGAAACAGAAATGCTTTCTAAAGATTTTTAAATGCCAAATCAAAGATTTAAAGAGTAATAGTGAGACTCAGCTTGGAAACAGCACTGCCCTGTGAGAAATACGTTCAGGGGAAAATTCAAAAGTCTCTTTTACACCCAACGTAAGGAGCAGCTGTGATGGACTTTTGAGCCACACTAAGACTACACGTAGCTTTTGACAGGAGCAGCACTAACCCTGCAGCATTGATCCTCTTCTATCTCTAGCTCATCTCTACGTTTGGGAACCTCAGTGATTCCAGTCCAGCACATCCCTCGCCTTCTGTCTGAGGTGTTACAGTCTCTACTTTGTCCTGGTTCTTGTTGTCTAGTCCTTGTTTTAGAATTGCCACCGGTATGCTTGTGTGAAGGGGTTTTCTGCTCCCATTCCATAACGCAGGAAGCCACAGAAATGCTGCTACAGGAATTTGAACGTCTGTGCACCTGCTGGTTGCTCACGAGCCGCTGGCTGTTAGGAACCTGAGTGATAAAGTTACCAGAATGCTAAAGAGAATGGGAAAGTTAAGACACAGAACTATCAACTCACAAGGCAATAAGACAGTGCCACTGCACGCAGTCGATACTCAGCGTAGCTACCCGAATTTCTGGTTTTGGAGAGCAGTGACAGCACTGAGAATCAGATGTTCTTCAATGCTTAAGGCATTAGGAAAGTAGGAGCACAAATAAAATACAACAATATAAATACAAGAGGAGAAGAAGAATTCAAAGGCAGTTTAAACATCTAAATTCTGTGCTTGCGAAACGTTTTCTAGCCACTAGAGAAAAGCGCTCTGCATTTTAGTTCATTCTTAGAAGTACACTTGTCCCTTTACCAAGAAGTGCTTTAAAGGCAACTTACAGGTACTGGTGGTGGAGAGACTGATCTCTGAATAGGCTTCTCTCTGTCTCTCTCCCGTGAAGGCCTCTCAGGCTTTTCACTCTTCGATTCAGTAACAATGGCCTTCAGCTGCTTCAGTTTTTCATCTTTGACCCAAAGTTTGTTCTGCATTTCCAGCTGCTTTGCAGCTACACGACGCTCCTACAAAGACAAAGAGAAGAAAAGCATGAAGAACTTCACACAAACACAGACTATTTGGGCTACAAGTGTGTAGATAATTCTATACTCTACATGGAAAGATATTCTCTCCCTCTGAGATACAAGCTGGTCAAAGTAATGATGTACCAAACTAACAAGAAAGACTGCCAAGGTTATGTCTAATGCCATAAATACTTTGCTTCCTAAATCAGGGAATGATTTATGAGGAACAGCACTGAGGGCAACAATGAGGGCAAATCAGAGCACTGTCTAACTGTAGATCTGTCAATAGCCCTGAAGAAGTAAACAGTCCTGTAGTAGTGTAAATTAATTCCTCAGACTTTCTTTCCTTACTGGTCACAAAGTGCAGTATCTGAACATGAGTTAACATGAGGACAATGGGGAAAGCCTGATATTAGGCTTCTCCTGACAGCTGCCAGAACAAAAGATTCACTCCTCAGAGAGCCATACACCCAAAAGAACAAGTGCCAGATACCAAAACAAAGTGCACAAGAGAGCTGCTCTAGCTGCATCATGGGCCCTTGAGGAATTCATCCTATCATACAACATTCATAAAATTTAAGAAGAAAACATCTGCTCAAGTCCTCAATTAAAAGCCAAATGCATCTTCACTCTTAACAGCATCAAGAAAACAAAGAAAAAGAAAAACCTTAAAAAGCAATCAAGCTCCCCAGCTCCTTCGGGCAGCTCTCACACAGGGCAGTCTACTCACACACTCCTTCTCCCATTTCGTGGTGGTTTCAGCAACCATGCCTTGCAGCCGTGCCTCCAACCTGCGCTTGTCAGAAACCTGACGTTGCAGCTTCTGGCTCTTGCTCTCCAATTCTTGCTGAAGATGACGCTTATCTTCTTCATAAATTGTAGCAGTTTTCTCTAAAATCTCAACCTGGAAGAAGAGAGGAAGAACTTCGCTATGCCCCCAGTCAACACAACCATCTAAGCCCAGAAATGCAGGTTATGTTTGCTTGTGCTTATGATGCATCTTATGATGTGAAGAAGATTGCCAAGAGCTGACAGAAAAAGCTTTTCATGCTTAGGAGCTGCATAGCTCAGAACAACGAAAGAAAACTAACCTTGTATTCCAAAGTCTTAATTTTCTTCTCCAGGTGTTCTAACTCTGCTTTCTGTCCTGTTATTATTTTCTCTTTCTCAGACAACTTTCCTTGAACATAGTTTTCTTTGGACATAATGTTGGAATCAAGTTCTCGCAACGCAGTTCTGAATGTAAGCACTGCAAGAGATTCAACATCACTTTCTCATCCTTTCTTTCTCCTACTAACTCGACACTACCAGCTACTTCATTACCTCAGTGAAAGAGTTTTTAAACCATTAACCTAGACAAGGTAATTATTCCATATTAGTACAGAAGAAATGCTTGAGCAGCAGTGAGGGCACCAAAAATCGAGCTCTACACCAGTGCTCAAATTCTTACCATTTCTGGCAAACTCCTCTGACAACTTTTGTCGTAGTTTATGGCGTTCTTCCAGGACTTCAATAAGCTTTGGAAGTGTTTGATCATCATTAATATCCAATAGCTCGCATGAAGGCAAGGGAGGAAAGTTCTGCAGAAGTATTTCTGAAGCAGATTGCTCTTCTGTTTCTGTAAGATTTAAAGCCAAGGAAGTCTGTCAGCAAGCTAGAGAACAAAGTTCTCATTTGACAACGCATAGCCACAGATCATTCCACAGAATTATGAAGGAGACAGAGTGTAGAATTATTAATGGGAACTACATGTTTTCTGAATAGATGACAGTACTGAGAAGAGATTAAAAGTGACATTTTTTATTCATTCCTTACAATACCTCCAGGCGAGTCCTAATTTCTAAAGTAAACCCAGAGCCTACAAAAGCATCAAAGCATTATCTTCAACACAATCTCTTTTCCAGAGTTGCAGTAATGGGACCCTGAATTCAGCTCATCAACAACAAAGAATTACTGTGAGAATTGTAGCTTAAACCCAATTACTGTGTAAACAGTAGCACAGCATGAAAAGAGCAATTCAGGTGCAGCTACAACAGTGAAAGCTCACCACTAACAGCTCCTTGTGTGTCCTCAAGGCTCAAGCTTATACTTAAAGAAGCCTTCAGCCCCTAAGAACAGACAAAAAGGCACTTGCTGTGAACACTCTGCATCCTCCTGTTTACCTTCATTAATTGGGCCACCTCGGATCTCCAGTTTCCTGGCCAGCTCCTCCCTGAAGGCCTGGTTCCTGAAGCGCCGGCCCGGCGTTAAGCCGCACAGCGGTCTGTCCACAGGCCTCGCAACCTCCACCTCCTGCGTCATCTCTGCAAAACGCATGACTTGCTGCAAAAGGACAGAGGCAAGCTCAGCAATGCCATAAAACAGCAGCTACCCAAAGCAAGTTTGGAAGTGATATCTTAGATCAACACAAGTTTTAGCAGAGACGTTATCGACATTGAATCTGAAGTGCTTCCCAGCTTGCAAATCTGAAGTACAGCATCTAAAAATCCCTCCCTAGTAACACCTTCCCTCCCCTCATTCCTCAAATCTGACTGTGCAGATATCTTAAGTTCTTGCAAATATTGCCCTAATGGGGATAAAGCACCTAAATACAGCTATTGGGACTGCTGTAAATAAGAGAAACTTCCTATGTTGCACACAAGCACTTTTGAGAGGAAAAATTAAAACTTCGAGGGCACGTTTGCCCTGCATTACATCTGATTGCCTGAAGCGTTCAGACAGTGTAAGTTATCATCCCTGCCACCTACTAAACTAGTACAGTAATTCAGAGCTAGCTGTGAGAGTAGGCAACGATAAGGATTGCAAGAAAGTTACCAGGCTTTCCTCGTAGTCCTCAGCTTTAGGGTTTACACATACAATCATACGCACTTTGCCTTCACCATCAAAATAGTTCTTGAAGAGATGAGTCAGTTTGGAATCTCTGTAGGGCACCATCTTAAAACAAAGCAGAAGGAAGTTCTAGTAAGCTTTTATCACACCAGCTTATTCAAGAGATAACTGAATGAATGGCAGGCTGCATACCTTATTTGTTCCATACTTCTGGTTTTCCCGTAGAACTTCAATACATGTTCTTAATGTCATTAATGACTGATTAATATTACCTTAAAATAATAATATAAAAAAAATCTCTGTAAGCAGCTATTTGCATCATATTTCCAAATGTTGGAATGTTCATTTGTTTTTAAGATAAACTGTCTGTACCCATAAGCCAGTTGTTACTGACAGCCTTTCCAAGTAATCTGAAGCACACACAAATGCAACAAATGCTGCCAAAAACTCCAGTTTCCAAGCTGGAGGATTGAAGACCATCAAATGAGATAACCAAACATCATAACAGAACACTTAATGAATCTTCTCATGGGTTCTTTACCAGGAGACAAGATTAACACGTGCACAGCCTAGCCCATACAACTCACAGGCTGTCTGAACACGGTACATACCTGCTTCTCGCAACCTGTTCCCTTCAGCTTTTGTTCTGTTAGTCCTTTCACTTCCAGCTAGATCAACTAAGGACAGCTGGCTTAAAGTAATCTGTTCCCTCTCCTGTTATGGGAAAGAAATTAGGTTAGGCTAATTATTAGCTCTATATTCTCTGCCTTGTAAGGGGGCACTCGGGGGGCGGGGTGCAGGGGAACATCCCTCACAAACCCAAGCCAGCACATTTAAACACATATTGCACCTTCAGACTAAGATTGTGAGTGTTTTTATAGCCCTTAATAAATGCCTCATAGGGTTTTTGTGAACAAGTTTATCAAATCCTTTGTCTTGTGGCACGAGATAGATTATATTAAGCACTCTTGTCCAAAGCCTCTAAGTCATACTCTTACGTTAAGGTGTTTGGCTCAAAACAGAAGAAGAGTAAATGAAAAAGCAGCTTTGCTGCTCACTTTGCTGCTCTATTTACAGGAAGGAGAGAAACTAAATACTTTAGAAACTCTGTAATTTTGATTCACTTCACCAGAAGTATGTGAGGTTCAATAGCATAAGTTTAATTCAGTAGGCCACGCTGCAAGATTCACCAGTCTTTCTCACTTCTACATCCATCCATGCACACACACACACACACACACACACACACACACACACACACACACTTCTCCTCTAACAGCATGCCCCAGAATTTACCTGCAGCACGTTATCTCCATCTGCATCCAGAGGTGCCTGAGCCAACTTGATCATGAAAACTCCATGAGACCGACTGGATTCTCGATTCAGCTGAGTGTTTGCAATACGCCTCTTCTTTTGTCCTGTTTGGAAGAATGACCTTTCCCTCCAAACTCCTGCTTCATGCAACGGATTTGCCACCTACCAAAGCCACTTTGTTTCCAGCATGGTAAGGCAAACTCCACACGGACATTCAATCTTTTAAGTTACATCTCAAGACCATTTACCTTTCCAAAAGACTTCAAAAGCTTCCTCGGTGGATTTCACCTCTACTTCTGTGCACCCCATGACATACATGTTGTGATTCTGGTCCTCACGAAGCATTTTGGATTGCGGAGGTCTTGAGGGCAAGGAAGAAAGGAAAGCAAAGTTTCAGTGGAGCTGGAGATACAGTAGTATATCATCTCATGCAAGATCTCTTTTATTTAAGTACACGATTCACTCTAAATACATCACACAGCAGATGGAAGCAGAAGTACAAGGACACACACTCAGCCAAGGTTAGTTACACTCCAGCTACTAATTTAGAAGCCACGTTTAATTGCAATTCTTACTGGAAATCATTGGTTTATGTGTGGCAGCTATTGCTTTACTACATGCATATGGCTCATATAGAAGCAAGATGGTTTCAACAGCGTTCTACATTCACTAGTAAAGCAAAGTAGAGACAAGGAGTCAGTTTATTTTCTGCTTCTACTGAAAAAATCACTCTTCAGTAGTGGGAGTAATTTGCTCAGGCACATACATAAAGTCACCATTTCGCACAGGAGTGTTGCAATTGTTCCACCTACCAAAAAAACAGGATTAGAAATATTAAGTCCTTCAGCCCATATCCAAGATCTTTTCATTTTTAATGCACTGCACCTTCCGTAAATGGAGATTATCCAAGGCTTTTCCTAGGCTGATTTCTGGATATGATAAGCAACAAACTAAACCAATTTTCATTCCTATTTAGAAAGCATTCAGATACTCAAACCCATTTCAAAGCAGTACCCTGCAGAACGTTCTGCTTTTCGATTTGATCAACGCGCTCTGTAACCCAAGTAAGGTTACAAAGCAGGCAGGGTTTGTCCAGTGCACTGGGTGCAAGGGGGACAGATCTGCCTGACCTGCACCTGCCTGGAGGACTGGTGCTACAGACACAGGCTGAACTGATACACAGTCAGTAGCTGTCCTGGAATTCCATACAGACTCCTTATGCAGAGTTCATTGGACGCAGAGCCTCCCTGTTGTGTGTGCACAACGGGTCGTGGGATGAAGGTATGTTGTCTCCCTTTCATAACGACTTGTTTCACTCTAGTTTAGGCTTTGCAGATTGGCCATCTCCTTAATTAACCCACGTACAAGGAGATGCACATAACTTCCTTGGACAGATTCGGAATTTTTAAAGATACGGTCAAATAAGTTTGATTTACAGACTGCCTTTCCAAAGATCACAAGATTCACTGGTCCTGGATCACGGCCAAGTAGATACCTTTCCAAAAAAGCATCCAGAAACTATTCATCTCTGTTGCTAAGGAAATGATTGGCACCAAATGGAAATAATACACAAGCTTTTGCCCAATACGCAGTTTTCCAGAGGAAAATGCCAGCTATGGAACAGCCTGCTCTTCAAGCTGTGGTCACAAGCTAGGAATAGCACTTGCAGATTAGCTCTAAGAGACTTAAAACCTCAGTAGGATACAATGCTGCCTAAACAATTAAATATTGACTTCTTTATCTTTCGTTACATTAGGAAAACAAGCACTAAATCTTAGCAGCAACAGAACAACTCAGAGCACTTCAATACCACTGAATGGATTCCTTAGGCATCACCTCATTCTCTGTGATTTTTGGAAGCAATTCACCTGAACTGAGCCAGATTTGCAGAGACTACAGTCACAAAGACATACAATCCTCACAAAAGCTTCACCTCCTTAATTATTATATATAATTATAATAACTAATATAATCATTATTAATATCTAAGTTATTCCCACTAACTTGGGTTTTATCAGGTCAAACGAAGTCTCTTCCAGGAGGTCATAAATGTAGTTGTTGTAGATCTCGATGTAGGAGACAAAGACACTGTAGACATTATCTTCATCAACTTCTTCCACTTTGCAGTGATCTTGCACGTTGATCATATCAGCAAACTCTGGATCCACCTGTCGCCTGCTGATCACACACAGTAAGGGACTGTGATGAGGCACAGCCAGCTACCTTGGCTGAGCAGCCAAAGCACCAAGCTAACTGACAGTTGGTGTGACTGGAGTAGAGAAACACATTAGAAACTAAAGCCAACATATCCAGTTTCAGGTGCACTCAGAAGAATTGAAATAGACAGATCCATCTACCCAGTACTGCTGCACTCAGCTCCAGAAAGAAGCAAAATTTCTGGACAGTTAACATTGCAATCATACACCACTCACAGCCTCTCTATTTTACAAAACATCCTCAAGTTTAACTTCATAGTACTCTACATAAACAGGAGGGGAGTCAACTCTTTACAAGGGTAGATAAAACCATTTCCCCTTGTTCTGCTATTAAGTTGAAGAAGGGAAGATTGAGGTTGGATGTCAGGGGAAAGTTCTTTGCTATGAGAGTGGTGAGGTGCTGGAACAGCTGCCCAGAGAGGCTGTGGATGTACTGTGCATCCCTGGAGGTGTTCAAGGCCAGGTTGGATGGAGCCCCAGGCAGCCTGGGCTGCTGTGAAATGTGGAGGTTGGTGGCCCTGCACGTGATGGGGGGTTGGAGATTCGTGATCCTTGAGGCTCCTTCCAACCCTGGCCATTCTATTATTGCACGTGGTCAAATCATAGCATTATGTGGAAACAGATACCAGAAGAAAAAAAAAAAAAAAAGCCTTATGTTGTTCAATTCTAAAGCTTAGAATCAAAGTATTCCCCTATGCAATTTCCCATCCTACATGGAACATAACACACTAAACTGCCATGAATGTCTTCTGCTTATTTGTTGTTTTTTTTTCTCCCCCCCATAAGAATAAGATAAAGACATCAAGATAACTTGAAACCAGTTTCAGAACAACATTTACAGTAACTCCTTTTTCCTGCACGTTACAACAGTTACTTACTTGCCAGAAGTCTTGGGAACAGGCGTGGCATCTCTTTTCTGCCTCTCTAACAGAGCATCTACTTCACACTGAACATCCACACCATTCTTGTCGTCAAGCTTAAAAACCTGAACAGTGAACATGTTTAGACAATACAGTGACAAACAGTAGTGAACATAAGGTGTTGGCCAGCAAAAGACAAGTGATTTGATCAAGCTGTCTGGCAGCCAGCAGATACCACACCCCCTCACTAACACTCAATCTGCTAGCTAATTCCAAGTAGATTTGACAGAAAACAGGTACTTCCAAAACAGTATTTCACAAAGGCTGCCAAGCTACCAAGGAAAAAGCTTCCGGTATTGTTCCAAATAGATTTGGATTGGGAATTAAAAGAAAGACTTCTGAAGAAAAGAAAACCATCATTTTCTAAGTTACTTCAAATACGGAATGAGATTTGTCTCAAGATACAAAGGTCACAAAATCTTCGCTCAGACTCTTCTTTTTTTACTGAAGTAATTAAGAAATGAGTAACAATTAGAAGGACAGTTAGACCATACATCTTCTTGATGTGCCTGTCCTGAATACCAGGCCCATCTCCGTGGTCCTGCTTCAGAAACCCAGTTTCCTGGGGCTACTTTCTGCTGTTGTTTAACACAGGAGGCATTCTGAGCAGTGCTTTAGGTTGTTGTGAGCAGCAGAGTGGAGAATTTGGTACAAAACTACTCACAAATCTCTTGGCCTGGAATGGTCCTATGCTATTGAAGATCATGGCCAAACACCGTGGAAGCAGCCCTCCATCACCAGGAGATCCTGTCATAGTGTGGGTTTTCCCACTGCCTGTCACTCCATATGTAAAAAGGAGACCTAGGAAAGACAGAAGAGTCCTGCAATCATGCTCACAGCCTCAAAAAGCATCAGTTACATTCACACTGTTTCTTGGGTAAAACATTCTTAAGGAAAAAAAAGACTCCTGCTGAGCTATCTATCAGTAAGCTCACCCCAGTGCAGCAAAAGCCACTCTTAGTCAATACAAGTACTGAGCACCTGCATGAGTCACACTTCAACTGCTAATATCTGCCCTGTTTTGGGATCCTGCATTTGGAAATGAAAACAAACGTAGCCTCTAAGCCCCAGGTGCAGCAGCCTGATTTGCTCTGGCTGTTACAGGGGAGCTTGACATTAACCAGAAACCTCAAGGTATCAAAGTGTGCCTAGGACAAAGTGATTTGTTTCTATAGTCAGTCTTTAGGAGAGTATCTGACATCTTTCCCCTAAAAAATATGTGTTTCTTCACTTAACAGTGCACAAAAGAATTATACCTGGACATACAAAGCATGCACAGAGCAGCTCCAGGGGAAGCTGTACAGGGGAGCTAAACCACAACTGTTTCTATTGCAAATAAGATGTATGTATATATGCAAATAAGACGTATGTACACACATATAAGATGATATACGTATATATTTTATCTAGACAGGATAAGAAACCTTAAGACATGCAAAACCATAACGATACCAAAAAGACACACAGAGACATGGCAGGAAACAAGGAAACCCTTACCGTTCTTCCCACGAATGAGATCTTCCACGAGAGGCTTAGCCACTACGTCAAAAAGCTCCTTTTGAGCCACAAGGGTACCAAACACTTCCTTAAACGAATACTGCGTCTGAAGTAAAGAAGACACATCACCCTAAATCTGAAGTTTCCCTGCCCAGAGGTTCTTTGCTTCAAAATGCTTCATTCTTCTTCCCTTAGCTCAACAGAACAACAAACTACTTGAAGATTACACCCGTGTTTGAACGCACACAGTTGCTCCACTGTAGCTCTTTAATAATCACTTCAGTTTGTATATCGAAGAACAGCAACCTCTGCTTTTCATAGAGCTTATGTCCATCAATAACCACAGTGATCAGGAAGCCTGACCTCACGTGCAAATAGAGAAGCTCACAACCTTCAGTTTCAAGCTCAAGTTTTTGTTTGATCCCCAGCCTTTACACAGATACTGAAGGAATACCAAGGACGCCGGCAACAGATAAAGTCACATTCCAAAGTTTAATATTCTTGCTTTGAAATTTGTGTCTTTTCCCAGCCCAGCCTGTTTCCAATCATAGGTTTGCAACGTACTTGGACAGATCCAGCCACTTTTCTTCAAAACACTTGTAAATATTTAAACATCGCTTCATATCCTTTCAGATTCTCCCAGCACAAACTCAGAAACAAAATATCCTGCGTGCCAGCTAACATTCATTATGCCTTACCCACTGCCTGGGAACTGCTGAGTCACAGCCTGAACCTCTGATTGATCACCTGAGGTGAGCCATGAGTCAGCCAGAGGAGCACAGCTGAAGAAGGCAATTCACCTGTGCTGCCAGAAGGGGTGCAGCCAGGCTCCACACCTCCTAGACCTATTGAAGAGCTGGGGAAGGATCTCTTCTGGAGATCACATCTACTGGTGTTTTGTGGGTGAGCCCAGGATAGGGGTAAGCCATCTATTTATCCTTTTTGTTATCATAGTCTGCTTTGCCTAGCTCTCTTGTTTATTTTGTGATTATAACATCCTAATATTCTTTGATTATACACCCACAGAAAGAGATTCTCTCACTTAGAACTACTGCACTCTGTTGGGAACCTGTGATTAGCCATTTCACAACCAAACCACACTCAGAGCTGAAGCACTCCAGCTCTTCATTCTGAACACATGCCCTAAAGTCCCCTTTCCAGTAAACACAAGAGTTGCTTGCCATAAGTGACCTGCCACCTTCTTCCTACTTCACACCATTTCATCTCTTCAGAACAGGTTGGTTACAAAGAGCCCACAAAGATGAAAGCCAACTGCCTGACCTCATCAGGGTTAACCAAAAGTTAAGGCCTATCACTGAGGGCATCGCCCACTGACAGCCACAGGACACCACCCACCCTGCTAGGAAGCCCATTCCAGCATTTGACCACCTTCATAGTAACTAAATGTTTCCTGATACTCTGATCCTCCACGGCACAGTGCTGTGCTGTTCACGTATCTCACTGGTTACAGGGAAAAGAAACTACCCACCCACTCTCCTCTCTTTATACATTAACTATGGGTTTCCCCTTCAGTACACACAGGGGAATGTAGCTCTTTGCTAAGCTTAAGGACATACCAGACATACCAACTCTTAACTCATTTGTGCCCGATTTTGTTTAGAGCTAGTTTCTAAGAACCAGAGCTTTGTGAACAAAACCTTCAAGAAGTTTTGCCAGTTTTATCTTTTTTCCCCCTTTTGCTCTCACCCTTCCACCCTGCAGAAGCCTTTTTGGATATAGGGAATACAGAAGGACATGGAGACTCTGAAGCCTATCCAAAAGGGCAACAAAGCTGCAAAGGAAAGGAGCCTTATGAGGAGCAGCTGAGGGAACTGGGATTGTCAGCCGGGGGGGGGGGGCTCAGGGGACACCTCATTACTTTCTACAACCCCTGAAAGGAGGCTGTGGTGAGGTGGGGATCAGCCTCTGCTCTTAAGTAACAGCAACGAGAGGTGATGGCCTGAAGTTGCACCAGAGGAGGTTTGGACAGGATATCAGGAAACGTTTCTGCTCCATAAGAGCAGTGATGGAGTGTTGGGGTCACCACTCCCAGAGAAACCCACACAACACAGAGATGTGGCACGGAGGGACATGAGCAGTGGGCACAGAGGGCTGGGCTCGAGGATTTCAGAGGGCTTTTCTACTCTTCTGATCCGTACAGTGATTCTGTATATCGATGCCAAAGGAAGGCAACGGTGCATTTCTGCTCCAAAGGGAACTTGCAACCTCTCTCAGAGCACCGCCTGCACCGGGCCCAAGGAGCCGCGCAGGAACCCCGGCAGTGGGGAAAAGAGCCCCGCGGGCCGTTACCTCCCGGTACTCCCCGTTGCGGAATATCCTGTATCCGTCGGGAGGGTGGATCTGCACCGTGCTCTCGTTGATCACCTCGATGCAACACTCCTGGTCCGGGCAGCTCAGCGGCCGCACCCTGCAGTACACCTGTGGGAGGACATGGCTGAGCCACGGCCCGGCACTGCACGGCCCGGCCCGGCGCCCCCCGGAGCTCCGCACTCACCCCCACGGGGTCCTTCGGGCCGGGCGGCGACGCCTTCTTCAGCGCCGGCCTCCGTGGGGTCTTGGCCCTTCTGGGGGAAGGAACGAGGCGTGAGGGGCGGCCCGGACACCGCGGGGGAGCGGGACAAACCGAACCGAGATGACGGCCGAGGGGCCGGGATGGACTTACGCCGCCTTCATGCTGTGGGGACGCCGATCGCCGCGGGGCCCAAACTCCGCGCTGCCTCACCCGACGGCCGCGCGCCTGTTCTGTTCAAATCCAACCAATCGGCGCGCACGCCCGCGTGGCGTCATCACGCAGCTTTACGTCGGGGGCGCCACCTCCCGTCCCCGCCCCGGGGCGTAGGCTGCAAGCGTTGCTATGGTAACGACGCAGCGCGCCGCCTGCGGTCAGAGCGCCCCCTGTCGGGCTGGGGGTGTGGAGGAGCGGGCCCCGGAAGGGACTGTAGAAAGAGATTTGTCCGAGGCGATAAATATCCTCTATTGCAATCTGCCTCAAAGCTTTTATTTCCAGATGTGAATACAGTGCAATCCACCAAACCGCTTCTCAAGGCCGTCTCCAGGTGAACAAGACGTGTGCTGCCTCAGGAGCAGCACGCCTTCTAATTTGTTCACGCTGGGAGGAACTGGGAAGGCTGATCAGAGTCCAAAGCCAAACTACCGAGCAAAAAAACCAGAATGATGAACATAAAGTTGGCAGAGTCCTAAATCATGCCAGGTTTCTTTCCGGCTGCACCTGTACTCAAGGTAAATAAGCTTTGCAATTATCAGCAATTATCTCCGAAGCAATTATTTTCACAGGCAGAAACAGAACCGTCCAAATCAGGTTAGAATACATCAGTGCCATCACTCTATTAGTTTCCTCTCTTAATGAAACAAACATTGAATTCAACGTGTTGAATAAACAATTACATTCCAGTGCTTATAAATATTAATATCTTGGTCAGCTTTCAAAGGAAAGTTTGTTATCAAAAGACTTAGTAGCCCCATAATATCTTTAACGAGCTGCTGTGTTGTCACTCCAAAGTGCATCTCTTCTACCTTGTGAGAGGTAATTACACACAAAACCAGTTATACACCCGTATGATTACTGAGAGACAGTGCTCCACAGCAGGCATCACTGCATCACGTGTGAGGTTCTGGGTAAAACTGACTGACGGCCCAGTGGCAAGCATCCTCAAAGCCCTGCGGAGCTATTCCGTGTGCTCTTGGAGAAGCAATTCCCTTGGGAAGGCTGTTTGATCCACAGAGACCCGAGGTGCCCTGGGTATTTCCCTAAAACTAAATGTAAGGCAGGCTGTGGTCCACTCCAACCCCACATTGGTTAGGCACTTGGGTGCAGTGTCAGATAGTTGGGGTTATACCCCCAGCACCAGAAACGTTGGGCTCAGCCCTGGGACGTGGCAGCTTGCATTGCATCCATATCCTGCCATGGGGCTCTGCTGCTGATCAGCATCATGGAATCACAGCACGGCTGGGGTGGAAGGGACCCCAAGGCACACCCAGTTCCAACCTGCTGCCACGGAGGGGTTGAGCAGGTCACCCAGAGCTCCATCTCCAGCCTTGGGCACCTCCAGCAATGGGGCACCCTCAGCTCCGGGCAGCAGTGCCACTGCCTCGTTGCCTCTGAGTAATGGATTTCCCCCAACATCTGACCACATCTCTCCTTTCTCAGTTTAAAACCGCTCCCCCTGACAGCAAGGACACCTGTGCCTCTCCATAAGGCAGAACTGGTGAATGCCTCTTGCTCTGGAAAGCATTGGCACGTAATCTCCCTTTTCTGCAGAAAAACCGTTAAAGATTATTTTAAATATTTCCGGTGATGAAATATCAGCTCGATTAAAAGCGTTTCATAACCCATCCCCAGCCTGAAAGCCATATGTACAAACACCAGTGCAATACGTTTCGCCCTCCAACACTGCTCATAGAGCGCACGCAAAGAGTTCACCCCGTGCATCAGCTGCCTACGTTCTGTGCAGCAGCAAACCAGGAACCCCCATCCTGCAGACCAGGTGCCCTACTGCCCGTGCAGCTTCTCCCTGTGTGAGGGTTCTGGTGCCTGGCAGAGCTGAGCAGAGCATCGTGCAATGACCGCCAACCCGATGGCCATGCACGTGCCCATGGGTGCCAGCACCTGCAGCAGCGATGTGGCTGGGAGCCGTGCCTGCCTCTCACTCATATCCATCAGGATGGCTTCCAGCTGGAAGTGCGTGCCAAGGATGCCGCAGACGTGGAACACCTGGTGGCTGTGCCCTGCGGGGAAGCCAAAAGTACTTAAGGAAACTCAAGCTTCGTTCAAACGCGACCGCCAGAGACAGAGACAAATCCCCTCCCGGAGCTGTGTTTATAAATGTGCGTTCTGCCTGACGAGGAAGCAAAGCTCAGCCTCCTGCTGCTTACCAATGTAGTCAAAGTGTCCCGGCGCGAGCCTCTCGGGCAGGTGGGTGGCGAAGATGAAGCAGGTGAGGAAGGCGAAGGCAGTGTGCCTGTAGTGGGCAGCGACCGTGGGATCCGCACAGCTCCGCGCTGCGCACACGTAGAACTAAGGGAGGTGGCGGTGGGACAGAGTGAGCCGCTTGGCCCCCTGCGTCCCAGCACCACCAGCCCCACACCAGCAAAACGCCCACCCCCAAAGACATTCAAGTTCCTCCCAAGCCAAGCCACCAGCCTGTGACTACGATCTGACAGCAACACGCAGCTTCAATGAGTGCAGCGCCTGGATGGGGGCAGGAAAAAGTAACGCAATCTCTTTTCCTGCAGGAGTTTGTTTTTCTTTTTAAAAAAAGGACCTGTTTTCCCAAACGCTTTGCAGGCTGAGCAGCCCCACGTGTGAGCATACCCTATAGAAGAGTGGAATGCTGTCGAAGAGATACGGGTACACAAAGGCCAGCGTGCGGGACGCCTTGCTGAGCCACGGTCGCTCCAGCTCCAGGAACCTGCGGGGAGCAGAGCAGCACCAAGTGAGGCTGCAGCAGTGCTGGGTCACGGCTGCCACCATCGCAGAGCTGCAGCGAGGTGCACGATGCCCTCACCCTCCTGCTACGACTCCCAGACCAGGGTAAGGCCATCTCTCTGGCTGCCACCCTTGGCACGTTTCCATCCATCGCTTATAGGGCACACCAGGAAGCAATTCTTTTTTTATTCTCCTGATCTTGCTGCTGATTTTTGCTGCCGTTCATTTGCTGTTTCCCATCAGTGGCAAACAACTGCCTCCCCTGCTGTTGCTAACTGAGCTTTCGCTCTTGTGCTTTTATCCAAGCTTTAAGAGCTTGGATTGCAAGCAGGATGCACCTGCATTGCTTTGGGACTTGCTGTGCTTTGGACCCTGCCTTGCTTTAGATTTTGCCTTGCTCTGGGCCCTGCTTTGCTTTGGGCCCTGCCTTGCTTTGTGGTAATGCAGCTCTCAGGCTGCAGCCACTGATGTTTGTTAATTAAGCTGTATTGCAGCTCGTGCCTGAGAGGCATGGAACATCTCTGTGCGCTTCTGTCTCACACCCTGCCAAGACTCTGCAATTGTCATTTCGGGGAATGCACAGAGTGACTGAAATCTGAGAGTTAATTAACTTAATCAGTTGCTTTTTTTTATGGCATCAACCTTATAATAGATGTAGGAGCCTGTTGGTTATCATCATACCATATCTGAGGCAGAAAGCCTATGTCTGGATGGGGAGTGACATTCTGCATTGCACTGCCCAGGAAATCAACACTGAAACACTGGAATGGCTGAAATCACACAGTAACTGAAGAGCCACCCCCCAGAATTAAGCAGCAGTGGAGCAGTGGGGTTCTTCTTGGTCGGATCCAGATCTCACAGAACCTCCTGGTGCCAAAACGTGGGGCAGGAGGCCAGGAACAGCACAGGGCCCCATTCACAGGCAGGAATGCCTTCTGCTGCAGCAAGGAAGCACAGACAGGTTTGTCTGCTTTGTGCAGGAGACTCCAAACCCGCAGGCATGAAAGGAGCCCTTGTGGGGCTGCTGCTCCTGTGAGGCAAATCGCATGAAGGTCATGCATGCTCACTGCAGCCCACTTGGCCATGCTGGTCCTGCGACAGAGGTGATCAGCCAGGAATTGGCTACAAAAAAAACCAACAGCCCAGCACTGAGCGTGCAGCTGGAATGCAGCTGAGCCACTGAGATATTTTTTAGACTTATCCCAAACAAATGATCCGAGTCTGCTGGGGAGCCAAATCCCGCACACAAACTGCTATCCGTGTGGTGAGACTGATGCAGGAAGGCTGCAGTCTCTCCTTGCAGCTCTGTAACACAGGGCTGGAGCCATGCACCACGCAAAAATACCTCTTGGGCTTTCCAAAATTAAAGCAGTGGTTCTGCATTCTGTTTGCCACGCTCTCCTGGTGCCAGCATGCAGCAGCACAAAACTCTCTTCTTCCCCTGCCTTGTTACAATACAGCTACCAGACCCAAAGCTCTATTAGTGACACTAATTAATAGTTATGCCGAAGCAATTGGGGAGGTACAGAGAGGGCACGCACCTGGAGTAGCAGGCCAGGCTGGTGCTCAGCACCGTGTTGAACACCGCGATGGGGACATAGCAGCAGTGGAAGATGCTACCAACCCACTCTTCTGGGAACACATATGCTGAATACGCCAGGGCCGAACCTGGATGAGGACGGGAGGACGTGGTGAGGAGCTGCCCTCTGCCCAACAGGGGCTCTCCAAATCCCAAATCCCATTTCACCGGCTTTTGGGCCAGCAGTGCTGCATGGCTGCACCCCAAGCCCTCCCATCCCCACAGAATACATTCCCTGCAGGTTCCTTATCCCGGTCTGAACCCCCCCATCCTCACCCAAGCTGTACATGCTGAGCGCCGCGTAGTCGAAGAAGTAGCAGACGTGCCGGGCTCGGGCCGACATGGGGCTGAAGGTGTGAGCACAGCTGGAGGCCAGTGGGTAGATGCAGCAGCTCAGCAGGTAGGCGAGCAGCGGCCAGGCGGGGGGGTCCCGGCCCCCAGGCCCCCACAGCCGCCCCACCAGCATCCACACGAAGTACCTGTGAGCACAAGGGTGAGCGTCACACCCGGTGCGTCCCCTGCCCCGGCGACGCGGTGACAGCCGTGAGACGCACCATGCAGGGAGGAAGTGTGTCCAGATGTTGAGCGTTTCGTTGGTCATCTGGAAGGCGCTGAGGACACAATCAGCTGCTGAGATCCTCGGGGGGCGGTACCCGCAGAGGATGCCCTGCTCCTGGTACCCCTGTGAGGTACAGAGCGGTGGCAGCGTCCCCCAAGGGGAGGTCCGGCCGTCAGCACCCTGCGTGCAGGGTGAGGGTCCCGCATCCCTCCCAGCCCCAGGGGATGGAAGCTGTCCTCTGACCTTAGGCACTTGGTGGATGCTCAGCAGTCGTGGCAGCTTCAGGCTCAGCATTGCGCCGTCGGGATCGCGGCTCCGTGGGACGGTGCCTCACATCCCTGCCCTGGGGATGGCACCGGGAGTGGTGGGGATGTGGCTGCGCCGTGGCGATGGCTCTGCGCTCAGGATGGGTGGCCTGGGGGACACAAGTGCTGGTGGGGTTGTGGTGTCCAACGCAGTGGTGCCGAAGGTGAGGATGTTGGGGATGGAGGGTAGCACCCCCTGCAGCCAGCATGGGGCTTCGTGGGGTCCCCCACTGCCACTCATACAGGGACAGGGTTGGGGAATGTGGGGCTCTCCCCACCTGCTCTTTCCACATCAGACATAGGGGAACATCCAGCACTTACCCAGCCTGCAGTGTTCCTCCGCTCTCTGCCTGCACCACGGGGCTGTGGAGTAAAGGTGAAGAAAGCTGAATTCCCAGGGTGGAGAGCAGCAGAGCTGTGGGCAGCACCCTGCTATGAGCCCCACTGCACCCACGCCTCCTCCTCGCCCTCCCCATAACCTCCCCGAGCAGGGATTCGTCACACCTTGCTGCTGCACGAAGTGGCCACAGAGCCCCAGCAAAGCCCTTTGCTCCCTTCTCCCAGTGCTTCCCACTGTGTGCCCCTGCCCAGGCTGTGCCCTGATCCCTGCGGATGGGGCTGGGGGCACAGGGGGTGCCCAGAAAGGACAGCAGCCAGGAGGTGGTTAACAAGGGAATAATTAACAAGGTGAGAGAGCAATAAACCTGACATGGAATGAAGTTGGAAATGCCTTTAGTTAAAGATTAGTCTCCAGTTGGGACCTTTCTCTTGGCTACTGCACCAGCAGCATGCAAGTATTTGCATTCTCCACCAGCAAAGGCACAGCGCTCTGCCTGCTCCCGTCCCCACTGATAGGAACACAAATGAGCTCAACGATGGGATGGAACAGAAATACTTTTTCTTATCTTGGAGATAAGAAGGTGCGAGCTGTGTGACGAGCTGGCACCAGGCACACGCTGCGCTGCAAATACACGGGGGTAGCAGCTGGGTTTGCAGGAGTGCAAAATAGGGATGGCAATAAGGATGAGGGCAGGGGCAGGAATGGAGAGAGAGACAGGAATGGGGACAGGGATGGGGACAGGGACACCTGCCCATGCATCCATGCATCTTCTCCTCTTGCCTGGCTAGAAGGAACAGCCCAATGCAAGGAACAGCAATACAAGCATTGCCCCACTGCATGCATAACTTCTCTGAGTGGCATAGGGGTGCTCAGGATGACAAAGTGACTTCAGCGAACTGAGAAACAAACCGAAAATGATGGGTGGCTGCAAAGCTTCCTGCTCCCAGGGGGAAACACAGTGGGTTGGCTGTGGGTGACGCGGTGGGGACAGCGCCTGGGGACGGCTGGAGGGACCCTGCCTCTCTCAGCAGGGAGCTCCCCAGCTGCAACAACCAGTTTGTGTTTTTATGAGCAAAATGAGTCACTGGGCTGAGGCCGCGGGAGCAGCAGGCACACCCTGCAGCCCCACTCCTTCCTGCTCCAAGGGCACATTTGGTGAGACACAGGCAGTGGGGCAGGGATGGGGGACCCTGGTGGGAAGGACGGACATACGTTGAACTGCGACCTCTGTGGCAGCAAGCTGCAAAGCCTGGAGGCGTGCTGCAAACACACCCTTCTCCTCCTCCTCCTCCCGCTATTCCTCCTCCTCCTCTTTCTTCCCATCCCCACGGCCATGCGCGGCCCCAACGCGTCCCCACCGGTGCGTCGGCTCAGTGTGTGCGTGGAGCCGTGCGTGCCAATGAAGGGGAAGGTATTTTAGCTGTTAATTGTTAACTTTCACAGCTTTCTTGGAGCAGCACAGGAGCAGGACCGGCTGAGCCGCAGAGCTGCTGTGCAGGGGCCGCTGGGTGCGCAAGCAGCTCGGAGGTACCCAAGCCGAGCTGGGTACCCACAGCACTTCTGCACCAAGAGAAGAGTTCCATCTGCCCCACGCACAAACCCACACATCCCCGGGCCTTGCACAGCCGGAAAGCAGCAGCGCAGCAGCACAGCAGCCCCTGGGATAGCAGCACAAAGCGCAGCGGCGGAGCAGGGCGAAGCGAGCGTGCCGTACTTACACAGCGGCCGGGCGCAGGGCTGGGCGATGCCGCGCTGGCGCCGAGCTGTTGCTCATCTGTGTACAAACAGAGCCCACATGGCCCAGCGATGGAGCTGCATGGGAGGGGACGGTGGGACGGGACGGGGCCGCCTGGGGACGGATCCCGCTGGGCGCGGGAAGGACGCGGGGAGGTCAGCGCGCACGGTTGGGTTGGAGCCAAGGAGCGCTGGCCGGGCGCGAAGGGAATGGGGGAAAAAAATAAAACCCACAACAAAACACCACCGGAAATCGCCGCAGCCAAACTCTGTCGGATCGCGCTCCGATCGGCTTCAGCCAGGCTGGGAGGAAGCAGGAAAAATGCGCGCTGCCAGGCTGCTCCCCGCGCGCAGCTCCCGGCCCCGCCGCTCTAGCACCGGAAAAGAGCAGAAAGTTGCTCAACTGTCTCCAAGGAGACTGGAAAAGTGCAAAGCGCAGTGTGGGGAGGGACGTGCTGCTGCCCAGAGGTGTCCTCGCATCGCTCCCTTGGTGTTGCGTCGACCCCTGTTCCGCACGCAGCTCTGCGGAGCTCACGGCATTCTTATAGAGCGACAGAGAGAGGACTGGGAGTCACTGGAGAGCACTGTGTGGCCATTACTGTAAAGAGCCGAAGGAATGGCATGCGGACATACCCACAGCCATTACCCTCAGCACTGCATCCAGACCTAATGCACCGTTCACACAGCACGGGGAGAATTAATGCTCTCAACCCGTCTCAACCCGTTCAGCCCAGCCAACACGGACAGCATGAAAGCATTTCCCAGAGCCGTGTGAGCCATCCCTCCTCTCCAAACAAAACGTCTGGGTTTGCTTTGGAAGCACAGGGTGGATGTAAATGTGGCTGGGTTAGATGTGCCCCCCTGCATCCAGCCATGCAGCTCCCAGGGGATGCTGCTGCTGACCCCACTGCCCGGTGCCACTGTTCCCAAAGTGCTGTTGGCACTCAGGTGCACTTTGAACCATTTCCTGCAAAATTCTGCCTTTTTTCTCCTCCACACCATCTCCTAGTTGTTGCTCTGAGGTGCCCCCCAACCCTGTGCCACGTCACCTTTTGGGACTGCTTATCTGGGCGATGCCCTCCCTGAGGTGACATCGTTGTGCCCTATAAGGGGGTGCAGACGGCTCCTACTCACCCCTCACCTGCACAGCAGCTGCTGCCTGCCAGCACCATAACCTGGCAGCTCCCCTTATGGTGCCGGCCCCACACCCACAGCACAGCAAAGCTTCCCAGCAGCAACCGGTGAGGTCAGTTGGAAACCAGTGGAAACTCCCCCAGCTGTAAAAGGTGTTGAACAAGCTTGGGGCACAACCCTCGTGACATTGTTTGCAGCTAAATAGGAATGGAGCTGACACACAGGCACGCACACGGGACAGCATGAGGATCTGGAAAGAGCTGCAAGCACGCGTCGGCCATGGGCTGCTGCTTGCTGAGTCAAACCAGCAGGAGAAGGCATTTGCAGTGGGAAAGATGCAGGGCTGCACAGCGCAGGTGTAGGATAAAGGTCACAAAGCAAGGGATGTGGACGGAGCACATGGTGACACAGCAAAGCCCTCTGGAGATGCACACCCACCCCAGCTGTGCACAATCCCAGTGTGCACCGACTCCTCCCAGCTGTGCAGCCACTCCAGAAATGCCCCAACCCCACGCAGGGGTTGCACAGCCCTGCACAGCCCAGGGCCCCCAGGGCAGTGGTGCTCCTCCATCCCGCGCATCCCAGCCTGACGCAGAGGATGGTGATGATGCTCTGAGCACGTTTGGTTTTTTCCACTGTTTAAATTCTTTACGTGAATTCCACAATCTGACCGTGGGCTCTCTCAAAATTCCATCGTAGGTGCAAAGACCAACCGTGGGAAGGGCCTAAAATCTCAGGGCAAAGCCAGCCAAAGGAGGAGCGGAGCCATGCGCTGCTCCCAATCCTTGCAGACCTACTGCTCGTGGAGGCACCAAGGCAGAAGTGGCTAATATTTAATGCAGCCCCAAGCCTGCATGTTTAATTATGCCCATTTAATTCATCAACGTGGTCTGCCTTGAGTTGCAGCCCTGCAAAACCTGGATCTTGCCCACGGATGGGGCAGAACGATGCGAACGAAAGCTGGGGACGTGCCAGCCTAAAAACCCATCCTATGGGCCAAAGGCACCCTGCATTGGGAAGCGCTTCCTCCCACCCTCCTCACCCTCAGTGGCTTCTGGCCACAGTGCCCAGCACAGCTGGCTCAGCCCTGCCATGCACAGAGGGCTCAAAGCATTATGGTGCTCTGCATCCATAGTTAATGCTCTGTGAGCAGCTCAGCCCCTGGGCAGGGGGAGGTGGCAGCTCCTCACCAGCTGCCTCTGCCGACAGAGCCTTGTTGGAAGGGGAAAACACGAAGATCCAGCAGCACAGCTCGGGGTTAATGGGATCCAATCTGCACCAATCTGTGCTGGTACTCAGGATAAAGTGAGGATTTCCATAAGAAGGCCTCTTTACGATCAAATTAATGGGTTAGCATTCCCCAGCCAAGCAATGCCATTTGGATTTTGTGTTATTTTCCGTCTGGTAATGGGCTTTGCAGAAGCAAATCTGTTTAGGTGCTCCCTGCACACGTGTGCCTGCAGTATCTGGGATGGGAGGCAGCAGGGGCAGTGCTGGCACCAGGAGCATCCCCAGGGCCTTGGGTTGCACAGATCCCAGTTCTGGAGGACTGCTGGACACGCCAGTGTCGGAGAGCAGCTGTGATTCTCCCATTAAAAAACCCATGGTGTTGCACCCACGGGGCTCCTGCCCTGCAGGATGAAGCCCCAGCACTGAGGAAGGTGACACAGAAGCATTGTGCAGCTGCAGGAAAGCCAGCCCTGCCATCACCTGCTGTGTTATTCCAGAGTGTGAGGAAAGCACTCTGTTAGAGCCCCCCATCTGCAGAGACCACACTGGGCACTGGGGCTCTGGTGCATTTCCTCAATGGGGTGACAGAGCACCGCTCTGTGATGGTTTAGAAGTGAGTGCCTCAAGGCCATGGCACTGCTTCAGCCCAGGTTGGCAATGGGCGAGCAGGGGGACACGCTCAGAGCCATGGCCCCACTGCTGGGGGAGGATCAGAAGGCAGTGATGGGCCCACAGGATGGGGGCTGCGTGCAGGACAGGAGATGCTTTCCCATTATTGCACTCCTATGTGGTTCTAGGTGCCACAGCAGGTGCCACCTGTAGCTCATCCTCAGCTAAAACACCTGAGAGCCATTCAGCAAAGTGCTTTGAGGCCATGAAACAAGAGGAGCTGCTAAAACACTCCCTGCCCTGATGGCGAGTGTTCAGGATGGCTTTGAGCCCACGCACTTCACCATGACAAACGTGAGCTTCATTGGACACAGAGCAATGCACAGCTTGGCACCCAAACGGCTCCTTCCCATGCAGGAGATGAGCAGAGCGCAGACACTGCTGTTCAGCATTCAGGAAGTGCAGCACATCCATGGGAGCCATCAGTCGCCCTCAGCAGATGGTAAATGTATCTCCTTTCACCACAAACTGAGCAGCAAACATTCAGACCCAGCACCAAGACAACATATGCAAGTCCTCCTCCATTCTTCCACGCAAAGAAAGTGCAAAGAAAGGGAAATCTCTGATTTCCCCCATGCCCACAGGAGGGGACCCCAGCAGCTCCGCTCTGTGCGTTTCCAGGACTCCAGCTCTGCTTTTGGGGAATCACGGTGACAGGCTGCACATTGGGACTGCTGGAGTAAAACTCAATTTTGAGTCAAAACCCTTCCAAATTCCCCATGAGGAGATGCCTCAAAGGCCATCAGGATGGCGGGTTGATGGCTGGTGATGCACTGGACGTGCTGGTGGACACTTCCAGCCTCAACGAGCTGCAGCCATACGGCCGGGGGTGGGGGGGAAGATACTGACCAAAATAACACAAGCACTCAGTGTTTACCTTAAGATAAAAAAAAAAGAAATTTATTTTACAATCTTATAAAGCAGCTTTACGTGAAGCACAAACATTGATCCATTTACTTTGTATATAAACATAGTAGAACCTTTCCCTCTGCAAAAAGTCACGTCTCGCCGTATATAAAACTAACATGTGCACATTGTGCTTAAACTGCAAAGTCTGTACAGCTTTACAAAGGACCACCCTTTACAAGAGCATCCTGTAAACAATTTATTGCATATTTAACACATGGCGTGTATACCCCACATGTAAAAATGTAGAAAAAATAAAGTACAATTACAAGGTGAAGGGAAATAGCAGCTTTCGGTGAATGTCTTGCACAATGGCTGAGAAAACAGCACGGCCACACGCGGACGGTTGTGCTTGTGTGTCACTGGTGTGCAGTGCACCACGCCTCCAGTCGGCTCTGTGCACAGCGAGCATCACGGGGACGTCGAGCTGATCTGAGTCCCCAGGACCTTCGTCACGTCGACCACCGGGAAAGCGCAGGGATCAACGCGACTGACTTCAGCCAAGCGATGGGCGCCCACGTCCCACCATCCCCTCCCAGCTCTGTATGGAAAACACGACCCCAAGAGGAGGCCTCACACCGAATCCCCGTGGCCCCACGACCCCTGGGGGCGGCGGGATGAAGTGACACAAGTGCCACGGCCAACAGGAACGCAGCGTGGCTATTAAGGACGCGGCGTGCCCAGAGCAGCGGCGTTGCCACCAACGCTCCGGGGCTGACCCACCCCAACACAACCATCACTGCCATGATCAACCCGATATTGAAAAACAAGAAGAAAGTAATTAAATAATAATTAAAAGAGGGCACGGTGGCCTCGGTAAGGCACCGGCACCGCTGCAGAGCAGCGCCCTGGAAGTGTCTCTCGCTTCCCCAAATCCAAAACGGGCAAAAACCGGAGGGGATGCACAGAGGGAGATGCTCTGCTTGCAGCGAGGACCGTCGCTGGAAGGAAGCACGTCGTTTGGGTTGTTTTCTCTGTGCACACATGTTTAAAAAAAATAAACAAACACAAAAACAACAACACTAAAAATAAAAATCAGCTCTGCTAACTTTGGTATTGAGATTTCTCCCGCGACGTCTGCTTTTCACATTAGCCGGTACGATCACACAGCACGCGTTTGCAGAGATCAAGTCATTACAAAGTCGCTTCAAATATCTGCAAGAAAAAAGCACTGAAAAAGCAAGAAAAGCAAACAAAAGCCAAGATGCACGCCGTCCTCGTGCCCAGCCTCTCTGCAGTCTGAAGCAGCTCTGTCCTCTGTAGGAGCACCTTAAGCCAAAGCACACCGACACCTGCAGCATGTCATGGGATCAGTGGAAAAGCCCCACAGCCATACATGATCACAGCACGCCAGGACGTGTTGGGAGCTTTTGTGCCTGGATGGGATGGGAGAGCAAAGCCCAGCAAGCCTGCACAGAGCTGACGACCTGGTGTTTGCTGTGCTACAAACCACACCATTGCCATCCAATGATGCCATCGCTTTTACCCTTCCAGATCCACCAGAAACCTCCACGCTGTGAAGGCAGACCCATGGTGTGGGTATGGGCTCACAAAGACGAGATGCAGACCATCTGCTCCTCTGCGTGCTGCCAGCACAGTGGAAGTGCTGGGGTTCTGTTTGATGACTGGTGTCGGGCAGCAAAGGCCGAGCAGTGCTAAAGCACAGACGGAGCTGCAGAGCCCTATGGGCTGATTGTCATTTTTCAAGTGCTGGATCTTGGGAAAGCAGGTTAAAAAACGAAAACCCCCATAGGACAGTGCTCAAATTACATTTCCTGCACGCTACTCAAAACCAGCTCCACGCCACACAGGAATTCAACACGGGTCTCCTACAGAACCAAGCCAACGCTTACAGAAACCTCTCAGATGTGATGAAAAAATACAGAACAGAACATCGGGCTCCACGAGAAGAGACTCCAGCTGCTGGGGAGGGAAGTGCTGCCCACTGCTGGCACCCCACGTGTGCCTGGCTCCCAGGTCAGGGCTGGTGCAGCCGCAGCGCCGGGCCATCCATGAGCCACCAACTTGTGCTTACGTGGTGTGACGCAAAGCCATACGGCTACAGGACCTCCAGACAGAGAATAAAAAAGGCCGGTCACCCCAAGGAGGGAATCCATACAGAAAGGAACACCTTGAAAAAGCTACGCTGTCCACTACCCAGGCTACAAGGAAACACACGTTTACAGCATTACACCACACCACCGGCGACGCTGTTCCAACATATACACAAATAGCTCCATTTCCAAAGAGGCCACATACTAACTTGTCAGGCAAGTGCTGGACTTTAGAGACCTGTATGGCTTCCGTAAATATCTTCCTGCAAAAAGCAAAAACAAAATCGTCCCCCAGCTCAGAGCACAGATGGGTTTTGCTTCGTGCGGGTAACGCCACGGTGGAGTGCTATAGAGAGCGAGCTGAAGTCCCCGATTCCTGCCCATCAGACCCAAAGGTTTTCACACTGGAATGCAATTATTTCAGGAGATCAGTTTTAAGGATCACTTCTTCAAAACGAATTTAGGATGCGACCTTTTCAGGTGTCCCCTCGCCGAGCTCCAGAAGCCCGAACCTTCGCCGCCAGCGGGCACGAGGGCTTTGGTTGTCAGCTCTAGTTGTGCTTTGCCCTGCCGCCCCGCAGGTAGCTCTTCCACCTCCTGACAAACTCTTTAAAAATCGGGGCCTCGTCGATGGTGCTGAGCAGCTGGAGCTGGTTGATGTGGGTGGTGTGGTAGTCCCAGCGCGCCAGGTTGGGAGCGGTGCCCAGCATGAAGTGCCGCAGGTCGTAGATGGTCCCGGAGCCGGTGTCGTAGAGAGGCAGCATGGCCTTCAGGGACTCCATGCCTCGCTCATACAGCAGCCGTGCCTCCTTGCCCAGCTTCTCCCCCGCGGTCTCCTTCAGGTCGTAGAGCCCAATGAGCGAGTACATGAAGCCGTTGAGCACAAAGGAGCTGGGCGAGGTGGGGTACTCCTCGTACCAGTCGTGCCTGTTCATGAACACAGCCTTCACCCCGTGCTGCTCTGACGGCAGCTTGTAGGGCGCAGTGGCCCGCAGCGCGGCGCTGAGGAAGGCGTGCTCCTTGGTCAGCAGGTAGGCCCGCACCAGCGTGGAGATGGCCTGGCCCTGCGCCATGGCCGAGTACCAGCCCGGGTCCAAGGATCTGAAGCCTTCCCCAAGCTTCCTGGTCACCATGATGGGCCAGCCGCCCCTCTCGTCCTGGTTCCTCACCAACCAGTTGCTCGCCGCGAAGAAAGCCGCCATGTGCGCGGTGGCCGAGATGGTGACGTTGTCGAGGAATCCCCTCCCCTTCGCAATCAGCCTCACCACTTTCTTAGGCATTATTTTGGTCTGCTTGACGGCCTTGGTGTTGGACAGCCCCACGCCCTTGCGCAGGTCGGTCACCAGGTCCCGCGTGACGGTGCTCCAGGCGGTGCGGGCCCCGATGCCGTAGAAGATGTCGCGCTCCCTGAAGGCGATGAGCTGCGTGTTGGAGACGTAGTGCACGGTGAAGAGCTGGTTCTTCTCTGTGGTCTCCAGCACCACAGAAATGCTCCCGTTGGTTACGAACTTGAGATCAAAAGAAATAATGAAATCTCTGGTGTTCCCGAGCTGCAGGGAAACCCCCTCGGTGTTCTCTGCAAAACAAATAAACAACCGTTCGGTGGGAAAGAGCTCATTTCTTTAAAGATATCAAAGATACAGAGCGCGGCATCCGGAGGTAACCAGACAAAACTCAAATGCTTTTAGGCGAGCTGATCAATAATTCAAACGGCCTCTGCTTTCTGTACATGTATTATTTAATTAAGCATGAAAGTAAAGCCGTGAGCGATGGCTGCGGCGGGGAGCAACCCACAGTCACTGAGCGTGCCGGGGGCTCAGCACGCAGCCCAGGCAGCTGCTGCTGGGAATCCAGGATTTGGGCAGAGGCAAGGAGAGTCATGGGGGATTCCGCTGCGCCTCCAGGTGATGCTGGGAGGACGCAGGCCAGGAATTTGGGGTAGGGTACGACCTTAAGAAATATGGTCACAAACAGATCTTATCATTTAGTAGAACCACAGAATCGTGACCGTTGGAAACGCCCTCTGAGATCCCCAACCCCAACTCACCCCACTACGCCCCCTGCCCACGTCCCTCAGTGCTATAGCCCCATGGAACCCAGAAAGAAGAACATATTAGAAGTACTTATTAACCTCTCAGTTGGCAAAATTCAGTTCAGTTTAAAACACAACAATAAGTACAGCTCCCAGGTGGTGGCACCTAATGCAATAGCACCTAATGCAGCTAATGTGTCTGTAATGCCACGTGCAAATGCCACAGCTTTGAGGCTGACCAACACTTAAAAGGCAGATGTTTTAAATTAACAGCTTTCCATAGTATAAAACCCTCCCGTGGAAGACCACTGTTTCTATTCTTCTACCTCCTGACACATAAAATATCCCATCATGAGCAAACAGAGGGCTGTGGCCACCAGCAATGGCTTCTCCATCTCCAACCACTCCCAGTGCATTTCATATCATGGGCACTTCTGCACCGTAGGTACCGCTGTGCTGTGCACAGTTCCATGTAAATAACTTCTGGTGCCACAACAAAGTGAACTATAATGGGAAAAGGAGCTTTAAGAAGGAAACCTAAAGGCTGCGTGTTCTTTCCACAGCCATCAGCGCCTCTGAAGCCATTACTTACAGCCATCTCAGAGAGTGGATGCAGACTGCAGCCTTCAGCCCTGCACATCACTCTGCCATCAATAAAGGATGAAGACAGAACACACAGCAGCTCTTTCAGCCTTCTCTCTCCCTGTATTTCTCTACTACAAAGACACGAGAGTGTTCGGCAGCTTTTCCCCAGAGGCCTGAGCCTAAGGTGCCAACTGCAAATTACTTCATTGTCTTTGTAAGTAATGGACTCATTAATTCTAATGGGTATTGATTGAGGAAAAACACATTACGTCCTTACCAACGAACCTGTCTGAGCAGAAAGGAAACTCCTGCATGAAATAATCCACTTCTCAAAATAAACCTCTGCTCAGGACGAAGCAGAACAGGGGAAAGTCAAGCGGGTAACAGCAGGCACGTGGTGTGCAATGGGCAGTGAGAGCCCACACACAGCCCCACAATGCCAAGGTTATGGGGATGTGGTGGGCCACCTCCCAGGGCCTGGTGGCAGTGGTACTGCAGCCTGGCAACGCCACCAACACTGGGAGCTGTTGGGGGGCTTTTGTTGCCCATCTGCCCATTAGGGGGTTTTCCTTTCCTCCCTTGGAAAAATATTCATCACCTATATATGGTCACTGCAACACAGAAGCTGATTTAGTTATACTCAGAGAGGGCGAAGAGCACAAGAAGTCATCCCTAACTGCCTGCACTCCCTCTTGCTGCCTCATTAAGGCAACCCGGTTAAACCAGAATGAGGTCTGCATGGCCCTCAAACTGCAAAAATAGTGGCATCCCAAAGAAGAGATGCAGGGTCCCAGCAGCAGTCCTGCACAGCGCATCTGCTCGGGATGAAAACTGCCCCTCTCTGCCATCTCACATCATACCCAGCTTCACATACCAGCTCTTGCATCATGCTCCAGCACTGCAGGCTGGAGTGCTTTGCTTCCATTCTGGGACCGAAGCAAGCAGGCTCAGGAAATGTGAGCACAGCTGCTCTGCTGAGCTGCACTGCCCTCCCCAAATATACCCATATATACCAATATACCCACATGTCTTTTAATTAAAATAAGGATGTTTCAAAGAGCAGTGATGGAGAAAAAACAGTAAAAACAATAAAATACACAACTCAATGATGTTTTCAGGTAAGGTCCTAAGGATGGAAAGCTGCTCCATACAAACAAAACCAGAGGAAACGGAGGAGAGCCCTCTGCTGAGCGAGCCAACCATCTGTCTGCCATAACCCACCTGGAGCAACAAAGTGTTTAACACTGGTGAACTTGGCTTTATCGGGCACTGTGGAAAGGGAGCAGCCCTTGGGCACGGTCCACTCGGCTGCCCTGCTGCCCCTGTCCTTCTCCTCAGCCGTTTCGTACACCTCGATGTGCGGGGGTTTCTCCGTCAGGTTTTTGCTGTAGTGACTCAACCCGTACTGTGCGATCTGGATGGGATAGAAGTAGCCCTGAGGCCCCCACTGGGTGGATAAGGGCACACCTAGGAGAGAGGAGCAACGTGAGTGTTTCATTGGCACAGTTTCACATGTCAGTGTTTGCAGTGCTGCACGCTGCCTTCCCCATTCCTTCCCCACCACCGATGTACTCCTGGCAGAGGTGAGAATCACAGAATAACTCAGGTTGGAAAAGACCTTCAAGATCATCAAGTCCAACCACAAAGGTTAACAGGCTTCACCGCCAGCTGGACTCAAGGAAAGTCCACTCACACAATGAACTGCCCCCAATGGCACTGGGATCTGCAATGGGGCAGAACTGAGCAGAGGGGAAGGGCAGAGCAGTCCTTATCGTGGTCCTCCCATCTAACTGCATCCTGATGCATCATACTGACTTTAACATGCATTTAAAACAGATTTTCCTCCCCAACCCCCACACGACATCCCATATAACAAATCCCTTTGACACTGCATGCATCTTTTCAAGTTCAATGGCTGTGTTATTGCTGGACTGTGGTTTGAGTCACTTGGTGCTAAAGGAGGAACCTCCCAACCCCGAGCTGCCCCTGTTACCTCTGCTGGGATGTGCCAATTAACCCAGCCACACACGTGCAGAACAAGGCAAACACACATTGCTTAGGATAGAATGGAGGAAAGCAGGATTCCCCAAAGCCCTACATTTTGTTTGGGGCAAATTCCCAATTGCAATGTAAGAATCCAAAGTGGGAATACAGCACCGTGACCCCCTTGCAGCACGTTTAGCACTGCAAGCTTTCTTGTGCACGTAAGAAGAGAAAAAGGAAGATGCAAATAAACAAGATGGCATTCGCACTACTCTCCCCTTTGGCAATGTCAAGCTCAGAAACTAATACTGCAGTGAAAATATTGCTTAAACTCAATGGGAAAAGGTACATTTTCATACATATTTCTGTGCTTCACGTTCCTAATAAATATCATTGATGGGGATGTGATGGTTTACTGCTGCCTAAAGAGAAAACCATCAGAGGAAATATTTGAGTCTCGTGTGCTATCGCTGCTCCTGGAAGCCAGCTCGCTCATTAGTGCTAAGCATCTGCAGTTAAAGGGTGCACTCGTTGAGACTGAAAGATGCAAAAAAAAAAAAAAAGAAATGTGCTGGAAGAGCTTGACTTGAAATTCATACAAGATGACAAGATTAAATTCTCCAGGTCATAGGACATAACAACGCATTAACCTTGCAGAAAGGGAGAAGGTGAAAATACAGCACGAGGTTTTCATCACGCAACAACGTGAGCGTTACCAGGGCTGGAAGCATGCGAGGCAAGAGCTAAACCTGGCTGAGTGTTTTAGTATTCAAACTCTTCCTCTACAAGCACTTCTCAGCCCTGTTTGCTGGCTGCTAACTATTGCCTTTACAATAGCCAGGCTCTGGCACAAGGATGGCTCTTAAAACACTTGCTGCAAAAAAAGGGAGGCCAATAGAGGAATAACCAAACAGTCAGGTGTGAAACGTGCCTGTTCCCTAAGCTGTATTCAGTCAGCAATTACTGCAACGAGAGGAAAGGAACCCCTCTCCCCAGCCTTCTGCACACAGAGGATGCGTAGCTACTGGGATGTGCTCACACCTTTGGTAATGAAGGTGTTCCAGGAGGGCTCTGCCTACACCCTGCTCCCAGCACACATAATCACGCCACAAAAACAAGTGTAAGGAAAGTTCACAACTTGAGCTGAGAGATGTCAGCCCTTTTAACAGCCCAGCTTCATCGCCACAGTATGTTACCCCTATCCAAAGCAGTCCTTTTCCCTTCTCCGAAACCCATTTGGCATTTGGACAAAGGATCTTGAACCAGAAGCGCTTGTTCGGCTGATGCCCAAGTGAAAAAGACAAATTAACCTCAAAAAACAAGTTGATGTGATGCTGCAGACTGCACCACATTTCTTGATCCCCAATGCATTTTCATCCACGCTGTCGTGACAAAATTAGGAGCCCTCTGCATCTCAAACGACAACAGCAAATTTCAAGAAGCATTTCAACCGAAAAGGAAAACGTGGAGCACAAACCTTCAACACCACTTATGCACTTCACTCTGTCTCGAACCTCTACGTTGTAGCCCTCGAAGGACATAAAGACCCCATCCGGGTGGTAAGGTGCTCTCTGTGTGTATACTTTGGAGTAGCTATGAGAGAATTCAAACCTGTCATAACCATCGTACTGAGCAATTTTCCCATAAACCTCAAAGTATTTCTCTACCCAGCTGAACGGCAGGAAGACCTCGCTGCCTTCCCTCCTCCCTTTGATGGTGTGCTCGTCGTTGATCAGACAGTCTATCTCTTCATACTTCAGCCCCGGGGCTTTGTTGAAGCCTCCCACGACGGGAGGAGCTTTCTGCTGTTCCTGGGGTGATGCTTCCTCGCTCTGCTTGGCCACATCCCGTGCGGGGCCACTGCTGGCAGCGGCCGCGCGGCGCTCGGGGCCACCGGGGCTGCGGGGGAACGGGCCGGCCCCATCCGAGGAGCATCTGTTCCACAGCAGCACCGTCACCAGCGTGAAGAGAGCGCAGATGATGATCAGAGTCTTGTAGTTGACCCGAGCTGCCAAGCAACGCATATTCACACCATACCTGCAAAACAAAGGGAGAGGCGTTCAGGGAGCGGAGCGGGCTTGGGGCTGGAACTACTGACACAACCACGTGTTTGGGAAAGACCTCAGAGGTCCTTGAGTCCAAGCATTGCATTTCTTGCTTTCGTTCGCTTGTTTAATGGATAATTGGGGGCTTTTATTTCTGAGCTTGATGCATAGTTGGATGTTCTGAGTCCAATCACCCATCCCTTGGTGCCACGGCTCCCGAATATCGCCAGGGATGGGGACTCCAGCACTTCCCTAAGCAGTCCATTCCAACGCTTGATCAAATTAAAAAAGAAATAATCACAGAATACCCTGTGTTGGAATGGACCCATGAGGAATGCCAAATCCAATTCTTGACTCTACGCAGGGCAATTTAGGAGTTAAACCAAGGTAAACTCAGCTGGCCCAAGAGCAGTGCCCCAATGCTCCCTGAGCTCCAGCAGTGCAGGGCCGTACGCACCACCGTCAGGTGCAGAACCCTTCTTAACTTCCTCCCTGCTGAGTTTACCCCAAGGCCCCTCTCTGCACGCATCACTCAGCCACTTAGACCATAAAATCCTTGCAGTTGGAATGGACCTCTGAAGGCCATCCAGTCCAACTCGCTGCAATGCACACAGACACCACAGCTACATCAGGCTGCCCGGGGCCTGATCCAGCCTTGCCTTTAAAGCCTCCAGCGGAGGAGACTTTCCTCTTGTCCCCCACATTGTGTTGCACATCCAGGACCGTGCCATTCCACGCTCTCACCACCAATGAGAGGCTGAGCAGCCATCACAGCATCACCACAAACCTTCACTGTTCAGATGGAAAAACCACCACCGTGCCCAGAGCAACGAGAGGATTTCCAGTGGAACAACCCCACAACCAAAGTCTGGAGTTCACACAGCTAAAAATCACCTTTTTTTTCTTTTTTTTAATTATTATTACTTTCAAATGGAAACAATCAATTATCTCCCACCAGTCTTATGCTCCTGCACTGTAAGCACCATCTGGTCAGTTAAAACCGGACTTGAAAAGAGAAGTGTCTTATTTGCCAAAAGCCTGGCTTGCTGTAAGCTTTTAGAGAGCATAAATTTAGATGTAATTGTATTTTTATGGAAACGCTGGCATAAGAATAAATCCAATTTTCTGCATCAGCAGATGGTTTTCAGTGATGATGCTTTTGGGATGACCTCAACAAACACGTTCTGCTCTTTTTACACACGGGGATAATTCACTTTTTAAAGAGTGAATAACATTTCTGACTCCTAGCTAGAAAACTCAACATTAATTAACTCATCTGGATTAGCAGGGGATGGGCAAAGGGATGGGGAACATCAACCATGCTCTTCCCACACCCGCTACCCCACGTGCATGACTGTTTTCAAACAGCCCCATGTGTTTCCCCCAGCTGTGCACAGTCCCTGGCCATGCTGCCTCAAAGCCCTTTTAGCTCAGCTCGGTTCTGCTCTGGAAGCACACGAGCAAAACCCCAACGGCAGAAAGGCAGAGGGATGGGGCACGCAGCAGCTTTTGGGACCCCGAATAGGAGATGCTGATGCTCAGCTCCAGCACAGTGTGAGCTGCAGTGATACTGAGCTTTTATGAGCTACAGATGAGCTGAGGAGGACTCAGGAAGAAAACTGGAGTTTTCACTGCATGAAATTTTGCCAGGCACTGGAACATCCAGAGCTGCCAGTGCAGGAGAAAGGCTGACTGTGTGGTACATGGAGAGATGGATTTCTTCATCCAGCTGTGGAAGAAAGAATTCAGAATTTCCATGAGAGAAAGAGGTAATTTAAAGCTGCAGAGGGGCTGTGTTAAATGGGCCTATTCCCTCGGTGCTCTTATGAAAAGCATTTCATCAGACGATACTTAAAGGATTGGATGAGCACAGGATGGGAAAGCATTTCAAGGCATGGGGGGGGAAGGAGCAATAATTTCCTCCAATTGACTCCTACAAAGGTGGGTTGACATCAAGAACCACCGGGCTAAATAAACAAACTGACTGCATTTTGCTGTGGCTTTGTGACTGCTGCCTGCAGGAAGGACAAACTTTGGCATCCCATGCTGCACACGCGCCATCAGCATTCCCAGCTGTGCGCCCATCAGAGCCTCTCCTTGAACTCTTCTCTCACCACTGGCATTTCATTCCTTCCTGGAGAGTTTTAGGGTTGAAAACACGATGAGGACTGTTTCTTTTGGAAAATTCCAAGACGCCAGAGCCAAATTTCCAGCCCGGCAGCTCAGATGCCTTTCCTCTATCATCACTGCACAGAGCCCCATACATCCACCAAACAGGACGGCTCCTGTGCTGGGCTGAGCCGTCCTGAAAGAAGAAAGGAAATGCAAACAGAAGAATGGCACCTAAACCAGAATAATAATTCCTGGCACAATAAGGATAAAATAGAGTTCCTGCGGGAAGCCCTGGATTTACTGAAGGGACCTTTTAATCCTTGGTAAGAGATGGGGGTGCCCACAGCCCCGGGCATCGCAGGCTGCTGGCAATAAGCCCCTGTAAACCAGAGCAGAGAAGCTGTGCTTCCCTGGAAAGCAGACGTCCCTCTCATTCCTGTGCTGCCTGCTCACTTTTTGTTGCTGGACTTTTCCCAAGCAATCAGCCCTATGGAACACAAGGTGTTTTAAGAGGTCTTTTCTTGCATGCTGTCCCACCCCAAAACACCTCTGCTCATCTGCATGGCTCACACGGTGAGCAGGAACGGCTTTAACCCTGCTCTGCACAAGCACGCAGACAGACACGCACTTCGTGCACCTATCTTATTTTCCAAGGGGAGAGAAAACGACTTCTTATTTCCAGCAGGAAGGTCTCCTTTCCACTGCCCCACACTGCACAGCTCAATTCCTCCTCCTGCACAAAGCTCCTGTGGGAAGGCTGGGTGTGCCAAGGGCAGGCAGGCACGCAGCCCTCACTTCTATTTCTGCTCATGCTGTACAGACAGCATTTAGCAACCAGGACCAACGAGCCTTGAGCACACAGCCCAGCCCCACAGGAGCTGAGGAAGACTCAGAAAAACAAACCCCAAGGCGACTTACTTCCCCAACCCACGGCGCTGGCAGCAATTTAGGGCACTCCCATGGAAACTCTCCGTGCTCAAACAAGGATCAGAAGGGACTGAGCTGCAGAGCTCTGGGACACACAGCGCTGCTCCCAGCGAGGAGCTGGGTTCCTGCTGCACTGCGATAAGGCACCGCCTGACTTTGAAGCCTGTGTGCCACACTGAGCTGCTGAGAACAGAGAGAAAAAATGCCTCAGATTGGCAGTTCTGTGCACACGTTCAACCCCATGTTTAAAGAAGAGAAGAGCAGAACTTCAATACGTGCCCTGACCTAAAGGCGTACCTGGCCACGCACGCGGCTCAGCCTGCTTTTCCATTTCCTGCAACGAAATGCTGGTGTTACATAACAAAAAAATAATAATAATAAAGAACTCAGGCCTTGTTTTTAGTAACTGTGGAAAACCATTCTATCAAAACTTCTCACCTTTTGCCAAAGCCTTCTTCTGTCTCCAAATGGGATATTGGTGAAAGGCTCCAATTTCTAATGGCTCTGCCCCTCCACTGGCTCTTCAACACAGATCTGCTGTATAATCCTCACTGGATTGCTGGGCAGGAAGGATCTAACGTACAGAAACTGCAGCCACAAGGCCACCCCACAGCTTCCCAGTGCACCAAGAACCTTACAGAGCTTCATCCATACCCACACACCCATGAAGCACCAGGAGAAATGCCTACTGCCGTGCAGCAGCTCTTCAAAAAGGCACAGCACCTACAGACACCCAAGTGACCCTCTGGTAGAAATGGAGATTTGCATCTCATTTCAGCGTCAGATGCACTCATTATGGGCTCTGTTTGCCAGTGGTGGTGGCAGTGCTTTTTTGGGGGTGCTGTTGGCACAAAAATCCGCAGCACAATCCCAAAGCATCCAAATATACTCATGTTTCTCACCCCATACAGCAAGCACAGGTCTTCCTTCTCAAACCCTGCAGACACTGCACGCTTTGAAGGGCGTTTATCAGCCCGTACTAACTGAAAATCAACTGCAGCTCCAAAGTGTAATTGCAATCTGAAGTGCACACCAAGGAAACAGATGAGTGCTGAGGATGGCAGGCTGGCACCCACCCGCACTGCCAGCAATGCACTCAGGGGCATTTCTTTGCACAACTGCACTGTGTGCCTTGGCCTGGCCGCTTTCCTGAACCTGAAACAGCACTCACCCATCAGAGCACTGCCAAGGTGCCTTTTTTCTTCCAGTAAACGTGCCATAGTGCACTGCTAAAAACTCCAGCTCAGCGCCTGCTGTGTGCCACACTGCCTTACCGGGGTGCGTGGTTCGGAGGGACTGCTGTGCTAATTATCAGCCCATTCATCGTACAGCCCAATCAATCCCCTTGCTTTCCAGATGGATTAAGCTATTAAACCCCTCACTAACGGCACAAATAACTCCTAGATCTGGCTGCTGCTCACGGAGGCATTGCAATGCCTCTTCCTAAACTATCGAGTACTGCGCCGTTACCGCACAGATTAACAAAGTGCCATAGAACCATTTCACCAGTCTGTGCATTCAGGCTTTGGAAGGAAGCGTGGGATCCAACACCAGAACACACAGGTGAGGTCCTCTCTTTACACCTGTAAAGCGTAGTGAGGGGCAGTGCTGCCTGCATGGATAGGTGGGATGCCCTCGTCCTGGTGCCGACCTGTGCACTGCATGCTCACACGTCCTGCCCAAGCCATGCCCATGCAGCAGCAGTTGGCCTTTCCCAGCAGATCAGCATCTGAGCACAAGAGGGATTTTTGTGCACAAGTTATTTTAAGTGATTGGTGGAGTCGGTGCAAGACAGAGCAGTTAGCAGCTGTGATTCTCGCAATGCATCGTGCCCCAACACCCTTATGCGAGCTCTGCAATGCAGAATTGCTACAAAGAAGTGTTAAAATGTGAAGAATACACAGGGTTTCTGAGCAGCAGCGTGCTCATTCACATCCTCAGACTGCCTTGCTGATGGAAGCCTGCAGTCAGCCACGAGGACTTTCATCTCAATGGTGGGGAAGTGTCAAGGCAGAGTCACGGAGCAGCCAAACCATAATGAAAAGGAAGGAGAGCGCAGTTACAGCATCACAGCATAGAGCACAAGCAGATGACATCCAGCCACAAGCTGAGCTTGTGAGCTGAGGGATGCCTCAGCAGCAGGGGACAGGAGCACACAGACCTGGTGCAAGGGGAACTCCTGGTATCAGCTCAGCCTGGTATCAGCTGCAATGAGCTGGGTGCGAAGCTCATGGGACCCCTTATGCATTTACTACTGCAAACCCACGAGGAGTGAACTAAAATGCAAAGCTTTGCTCTCCTTGTTTTTGAGAAGCGAGGGCAACATCAAAACCATCCGATCCTCTGACAGCCCCCAAGGTGGCTGCTGCAGGAGAGCACTGCTGCTGCTGCTGCTTCTGTCAGCGATGCAACCTCACTGCAAATCAATGGAAAAACACAGAAGTTGGGATCAGAAGAGTTTTCACAATCATTTCACATTGCCCCATCACTGCTCCTGGCTCATCAGGAGTGTTGTCACATAATTCCATAACCATCAGCAGTACATTCTGCAGCTCCAGCTATCCCACACAACACCTTTTTGGGACTGGGACACCCCAGTTGGAAGTACCTCAGGGATCCACGCTTTCCTTCCCAGCACCATGCACAAACAACAGAGCCACGGAGCAGAGAGATGCAGGCACTTCTGCTGCCAGCTCATGACAGTGCCTACAAGAATCCAGCACAGAGCGTGCTCCAAACGACAGCTCAGACATCTGGCAAGGATTTGGTATGCCTGCCTGTGTGCATGCAGCATCCCCGTGCATCGCTCTCCTTGAAGGCTCCTGCAAACTCCAAACCTGCTGCTTTGCTGCACCTTTGCTATCAGCACAAAGCATTCATGCTCACACTCCTATGTATTTCAAAGCTGCATCACTGCTTCTTTCCCCATGCAAAAAGCAGAGGTTAAGGAGCACGGTGCTTTACAGCAGATAAATAAGACAAGTTTTAAGTCACAGAAACTGGCTAAAAGCACCCTGTTTTTATCGCATGGCAAACGCCAGCACTGCGCACAGACAATGGCTTAGGCAGAGCTACTGATGGCAGCTGCAGCAAAATTAACTATTTCCAAAGGAAATGACCTGCACAACAATAAGCACTGCAAAACTTCATTACAGCGATGTTCCCAGGAAGCTTCTGAAGCTCGGACTGCAATTGCTTTCCCAGTACCTTCCCAGTGCTCCCATGCTGTCCCGTAGGAGCAGGCACAGGTCCCTCATTTTAGGACCAGACATGTACCATGCTTGGGACCACAGGTCTCCAGCCCACAGCTGTGAACCCCCCTGCTCGACCTGTCCCAGAGCTCGTGTTCAGACTGCCATTAACCCTAGCCTAGTTTTTTTCCTATTTTTCCTATTCAGAGCTGACAAGGCAGCCCAGCACTGGTACAGGAAGCCTAAGCTAAAGCACAGATGCTGCTTTCATTGAAGCTCACGGCAAAGGCAGCTCCAGCTTCTATGTATTGCACCACAGTAACTTCAGTTCTGGTTTCCAGAATGCAGCCCACAAAAGCAGGTAGCATGTAATAAGGTATAAGAGAGAGATTGCCTTTTAGCTACCTTTTTCTTCCTAATCCCTTCTACTTCAGCTCCTCAGAAGAGCTGATGAGAAAGGAGGGCAGAGTAAAATTAGAAATGATATAAAAGCGAGCTGAAAGGCGCTCCATGCAAACGGCTCCAGCTGCGAGTCATCCTGCACTGTGGTTTATTTAATACTGAAGGTGATTGCTGTTAAACAGCTAACACACACACACAGAGAAGGGAAAGGTCAGAACGACTGCTGGGAGGACATGAAGCACTTCCAGGGGACACCTCTCTTTGGGAGGAGCAGCTCAGGGAATGCCACAGCCACTGACTGGGGAGAGGGGCAGCACTGCTGCCCGCTGCTTCTGTGCTGTGCTGAGTTCTGAGATTCCAGTTCAATGTGAACAACTGGTTGGTTGTGTTTCTTTGGGAATGGACCATTTTACCTCATTTCCTAGTTGGTTTCATTCCAACCCAGTTTAAGGGGCCGTGGCTTTGCTCCTTGTGATGCCTTCTACTTACCAGGGCAAGGTCAGCCTGCATCCTTCTGGGATTCTGCTCTCCCACAGTGACCTGCAGTCCCCCAAGCACCCAGCATGGGGACAAGCAGCTGTGCCCAGCCCATCACATGGAGCTGCAGCTGGAGGAAGGGAAGAATTGACCCCATGAGGACAGGAACAAGGGCTGTGCAACTCACACGTGCAGAGAGAGACCTGTGCTGAAGTTCAGATGGAGGAGCAGCTCTGTGCCTCAGAATCCCATTTGCCATCCTCCCCTCACAGCATCACCCTACACAGTAATGAGTACTGAACCAGCTGAATTACAGCCATAAATGTGGTTCTTCAACCCCACAAATCACAAGTTACAGATATCCCAACTGGACACCACAGCTCTTGCTGATGAGACTGCTTAACCTTTGGAACCTACCTCACATCAGCATCCCCCCCCCAACCATGCCAAGGAATGGACAGATCTGCATTGGCACACACGGCACAAGGAGAAAAGCACTCTCTTCCAACACCACTTTGTACATCTGTTCCTGTTGCTAGAAGAAATTCTTTTGCTGCTTACCCCTTTTTTCCAAAGCAGCTTCTGGCTTTGCAGAAGTAGGAGTTGGCTTTTTTTTTTCCCCTATTTTAAGTAAATTGCTGTGAAACATCAACAAGCCCAATTCTTCCTCCCCCGCAAAGGTAGGCAGCTATTGGGCTTATGGCAGCAATGTGAAGATTTCAGAGTACAAAGGAACAAACAGGAAGGATGCAATCAAGTTTGCTATTCTGGGGAAAAGCAAAGCGAACTGGAAGCTTTCAGAGCCCAATTCAGAACTCCTTCATTACAAAGCATCTCCAAAACAATCAACATGTGCAGAAATTCTATTTACAAGCAAAAAGACCACAAAAACCAAAGGCCTTTCAGAATCATTCTGAACGTGAACTCAATCCCAAGGACATTCTGATGCTTAGCTACACACCAGCACACTTGACCTTTTGAGCATGACTCGCAGCAAATTGGATATGACTCAACTGATGCTTGCTTTTTCCAAAAACACGTGTTTTCCAATGGCAAGAAGTGCTGTCTGGGACCCTGGGGCAGCAGGGCAGCCCACGCAGAGGATGTTCTCCATTGGCTCTGCATGGCTCTCATCCACTTGCACAGCAAAAGCACAAGTTCCAAACAAGCGCTGCAGCTGAATAGGACAGAGCAATCCATGGTCACCCACCTCTCCTCCCACTCTGTTCCACAAATGCAACTATCAGATCTTACATGAGCATAAATACGCTTTCAGCTTTAAACTGAGAGCAGAATGTTCTCACGCCTTGGGTCAGCGTGGCTCCGTGCCCAACCAGCACTGCATCCCACAGCTGCACAGCTGCAGTGCTCAGTGCCAGGGGGCATCCCAAGGCTGGAAGCCCTGAGCTGCTCTGCAGACAGGCAGAGGTTCAGCTGTAGGCTCAAGATTTGGATAGAGCTTTTACCGAAAACAATAATAATCCTTAGCAAAACCTACAAGAGAATGCAGTTATTTACTCCAGGGAAATACATTCAGAATGAAACCTTTTGCATTCAAAAAAAAAAATAATCTTTTGCTCCATTTAGACATAAGGAAGAACTTTAGACATAAGGAAGAACTTTTTCTCTCAGAGAGTGGTCAGGCACTGCAATGGCTGCCCAGGGAGGTGGTGGAGTCACTGTCCCTGGCAGAGTTCAAGAGGCATCTGGACGACGTGCTGTGTGATGTGGTTTAGTGCTGGTGGTGGCAATGGTGATGAGGAGACGGTTGGACCAGATGATCTTATAGGTCGTTTCCAACCTTGTGATTCTATGATTCAAGAAGCCTAAGTAAGTCTGTGCTCGATGAACACTCACTCAGAGGGTTCATTTATTGGGAAACCACAGACGCCTCCATAGTTCAGATGCAGCACTAGGAAGGCCAGGGGCAGCACTGAAGCAGCCTGAGCTGGCCTTGAAGCCTCACTGAGCACCGTGCTGAGCTGGGGCAGCCAGTGCAGGAAGCAGCAGTGAGCCCTGGTTCCACCCGTGGCACTGTAACCAGAGATGCAGAGCTACAGAGGGAAGAGCCATGTACAACCATGTACAAACACAGGGATTGCTTTACAGATGGGTTACATCTGTCCCACAGTAAGGGCATTCATCTAATGAAAATAACTTAAGAAAGACGTGCTGGGACTGACAATGCTGCCATACATCACCGCCCACCCTGACCACACGGCATCGCTGCAGGCAAAGGAGCTGCTCAGATGAGAACCACCCTGCAGACACACCTCATCGCACCACCATAAAAATGGTTTATTAGCAAAACACTTCCAAGCATCATCCGGAACTTTACAACACCTGCTCTGCATGCACTCGGTGTTTGCAGTGGATTTATGGCTGCTTTGTATCTGCTTTAGAACGTTGGTGCTATTAATCCCAGCTCCGCCATTCACAAACACAGCACTGCCAGCATCATCCTTTCACAAGTCCTTTTCTAACGAGCAACCAGCGACAGCATGGCCAAAAAATTCTGCAAACACACAGCCATCCAGTTAGCAATTAGCTCCAACAATAGTTTTGCTGATGATACTTTTTACACCAAACACATCCAGCAGCACTGCAGAGCACACTGCACAGACAGGACAGCACCGCTCATTGTGAGCGAGTGGCTCTGCTAAGCTTCTCGATAAAAGGTATTCTCAAAGTCAACATCTTCAGCTCAATTAGAAGCATTTAATATTCTGTGCATATGTACATACGCATAGGAGCACCATGAGCATTTACCATCACTGCAGAGTGATGTGAGCAAGGTGCCATTAGCAAAGCTGCTGGAGAGTGCTGACTCCATCCATTGTCAGTGCATGGGGAGGTGAAAGGCTGCACGCTCCTGCTGGAGTGGCTGTGGGTTGCATGAAGGTGCTTGCAGGGGAAACCCAATTAGGAAAGCAGCAACATCTTTGTCAAAAAACAGTAAGCAATTAAGCGTCTCCAACACATGGAAGACGTGTGTTAAAGCTGATTGTTGTCCATCAGTCAAGGTAATTGCAACTCACACACAACCTGGCCCATGTAATTAGCTGGAAGCCTCATAATGAAACAAAGTGCTAAGGTACCTCGTGTCAAGGATATGTCCTCCAGTGCCAGGCAGGCAGAATGCTGCTCCTGTCGGGTCTCATGTGTGCCTGGCCAGGGGGAAGACAGACGGATGCCCTCCCTTCTCCCCACCACCAGGGACACCCAGGTGAAGGCATCCTTTCTTCTCCCCTGTGCTGCTCTTAGGAGCTCCTTTTGCTCCATTAGTGCTAAGCCTTGCCATCAAGATGTGCTTACAGACCTCCAAGACCCCCACAAGGAACACACAACACTTTCCAGCCTTCAGAGTGCTGCGGGGGCAGCCAACCTGCACTGTTTGGCATTGCTCAGAAGTGCTCTCCAAGGCAGGAGGAGGAAGACGGCGTCAGATTTGCAGTTGCAAAGGAGCACTTTTGCAGGCAGCAAATGGTCATCGCTTTCTTGTCTGTGCTGACTTTGAGGCTGATGGTCTGTGGGCTCTAACAGCTGTGGGACAGTTTAAGGCTCTGTCTGGCTCTGTTTGAGCTACAGACACCTGCTGAGCTCCTTGTGCCTTCGCGTTTGCAGCCCAACATCACTTACCCACCAGTACCATGCCCTAGCTTCCTAATGAGTGGTTTAACACACAGTTAGCAGCCGTTCACCACCCTAACAGAGTAAGGAGGAGAAGGGAAAGCTGCAGCTTCCATTTCCAGCATGGGAATTACATAAGAGGCAATTACCAGCCCACAGCCAAGTCTCATTCCAGCAGGTAAGCAGAACTGGGCTCAGCAGCGGCAGGATGCTCACAGGATGCCCCAATTCAGGCCTGTCTTAAGGAGAACCTGAAACAAGAACTTTTCCACGTGCTGCTTGTTAAGAATTAGCTGAGATTAGAATTAATTAAGACAAGGCAGAAATAGTAAGCCATAAAATCCAGATCTCCTCGGTGATCTGAGGGCCACCTTCCTGGCTGCTCACACCACACAAGCTGTTCCATCCATGGCAATAGCTTCTCTTCTGCTCTTCCCCCTGCGGATTAATTATTAGTCCCCCCAGCCCTGCTCCTCCACCACATTAACGGATTCAATGTCATTTAAAACATATTAAATACAGCACTACAGCAGCCTTGAATAACTGAATAATTCACAAAGGCAAAATAAGGCCAACACAAAGCTGGCAGATCTTACAAACATCATTCTTTAACCCACCCTCCCAGTATTGTTTTTTTAAACCAATACCAAACTTGGGGGCAATTATAGCTGATGCAGTTGGAGCAGCAGCAAAATAACTGTCGGCATCTCCTTCAAAGCACAGCTCCATCCCAGCCATCACTTACAGGAGAGCAGCATCACGACACGAATCAGAACACCTCTGTCCTTCTTCAGGATTCAAACCAAGCTGCTGTTAAATATGCATAACACCCAGCTGCATTAACACATTAAAGCTTTGCAGATTGCCATCAATGGTGCTGCTGCTTAATTTCACCCATCCCTCACCATTCACATCTTCAACTACTTTCATCCTAAAAAAAAAAAAAGAATTCACTTTCAATATAAAAACCTCGCTATGCTCACATCAGCAGATCGCTGAGTGCATTTAGGAGGATATAGATTTAAAAGCTGGCAGCAAAACTTTATTCCCCTCCTAAACAGGAGCGTGCTCTCCCATTCTATTGCCTGGATGTTAATAAAAAACATGCTCTGCAATCAGTGAAGCTGGAGAAAGGCTGGGAAGGTGATGAGTTTGACAAGTCAGATGATTCCAGGGCAGACTTGCAGCACAGGCTGACACACGGGAGAACAAACATTGCAAGCAACCAATTGGAAACTCCACAAGGGACCCAGCAGCAAGCAGGCCTGGTGCCACAGCACAAAATGGATGCTTGGTGCAAACACACCATAACTTCCCAACGAGTTTGTCTGCTCCAGCGTGAGGATTTGCATTGCTAAATGCTCTTTTCTGCTCGTTTAAGAGCAAGAGGAGGATTTGAAGCTGGAGCATCGCGCTGCATAATGCGAGCTGACAGCTCCCAGGCTGGGTGCACACACACCGTGCTCCATCCAACCAGCAAGGCTGCAACACACAACTCACCAGCACTGGTAGGCAGCAGTGTGGATTAATTACTGGGCAGAAGCCTCAAGTTTCCTTTAATCATCCCAAAGTGCTTTGAAATCACTTCTCAGCTGCAAAGGAGCTTTTATCTCTGGGCTGTGACACGAGGGGGAAAATCCCACAAAGGTTTCCCAGCCCCAATTTGCTTCTTTTGAATTAGGTCTCCTACGGTTGTGTGCAGTGGGATGTAGCATTACTGGTGAAGAAACTGCCCAAATACATGAACGCATTAGCCAAATAAACAAATAGTCCAAATAAATGAGCAAACAATTGCTAAAAGGAGAAGAGGAGAAACTTCTTCTGGAAAGTCAGGGAAAGCCAAGCTTCAGCTCAACGTCTGTGTTTTGTATGGCATCCCAAACACCCAGGTCGGCACAACAGGTTAAAACCCGCCCTCCTGTGCTCAGAGCTGATGCTTGCAGCGTGGCTAATTGCACAACACACCAAAGCAGGTAATTAGCATATTCCTCCCATAAAAGCAGCCAGGCTGGCAGCACACAGCCCTGCTCTCACGCACCACCTTCCCCTCCATCATTCACAGCCGTATTTACGCACTCCAGCACTCGGTCATCGATGGATCCCACACCAACAGCATCAGGGCTGCCTACGGTTCCCCTTGCAGCACCAACCTGCACCCAGGGCTGCCCCAAAGGGTTCGGAGCCCTCCGCACCCCTGCGTCCCACACGAGGTCCCAAACCCACTCACCATGCAGACGGAGAGGAGAGAAGCTGCACAGAGGTGCCCCAGTGCCCAGCAGCAGCACAGCAGCAGCTCGAGGCGGGCTGAGAGCCCACAGCCAGCACAGCTTGCGCCTCCTGCAGCTGCACGGTGGGGGTTATCCATTGGCAGCACACTGCCAGCACATCACTGCTCAGCCCTGTGCCAGCGGATGCATGCACCCGTAGGAGCACGGGCTGGCTCCTTGCTTACCTTAAGCAAAGGGGATTCTCCTAGTTCTAATGCAGCTCGGGTATTTTCAACTTCCAAAATTGAGGGGTTAGTGATTTAAAGTGATTTCCTTCTCCAATTTCCTACAGGGGAGATGTGGAAGGGGGGGAAGGAAAAAAAAAAAGAAAGAAAAAAAAAAAAGAAATCGACGCACTTAAGGATGTGCAGCAGCTGCTGGAGCTGAATTTCTCCTCTATCCGCAGAAATCCTCTTACTCAGCCCTGCCTGCTCAGAATCTCAAGGCTCAGCTCCTGACACGCGGAATCACTGAAGGATCAAGACAGAAATGGCACTTCCTCCAGGCAGCAGCACAGGACCCGGTCTGCTCTCCCCTACAATCCGCCCCAATCGCAGAGCAAATCCCAACATCTGCCTTTCGCAGCGCCTTCATTATGCACTCCTGCACAGTTCCAAGCTAAAGCCCGTGCTGGAGGACCTCGGGTTTAGCAGAACCATTATCTGGTTTCACTTGAGAAACAGCACAAGTGGAAGAACATAAACCGAAAAGCTAATAAAGCAAAAGCCGGAGCCTAACCTTGAAAGGCATCACAGCTGGCTGCATCCAAGCAGCAGCAGGGGCTCTGGAGTCATTAAGGGAGCTCGTAACGAACCAAACTCCACCACGGCGCTTTATTTATGGCACACACACCAGGCCCAAAAGATTTCTGGAGGTGTTTCCATCTCCTTTATTACTTTTTGCATATTTCCCAACCAGGCGCAGTGCCACTGAGGCTGGAAGGTTTTGGATGGCATTTCGTAACGTGGCCAAAACTATCTTTAAATAGCAATGGGTCGCCACGAACTCAGCATCCTAAATACAGGCGGATTAAGCAGGAATCAGAACACCATACAGCCTGGAAACACCGTGTAATTAAATCCTAAAGCAGCACTTCAGCAGTCTCTGCCCTTTCTCAACTTGGTGATGGCGTGTTGAATTACATCATTATCAGCTCCCCGCCAGCCCCCTCCGCCATCCCCAGCCCGAAACTGAACAAGAACTCTTCTGTTGGAGTCAGCCTCAAAGCACTCCTGTTTTATAAGGACTACCCTCTGCTAAGAGCAAACCCATCTCCACAAGAGGAGGCTCACTCAGGAACCCCAAGTCTGCTCTTTCTGATCAGAAAAGCTATCTGATACACACCTGGATTCAAAAATAACCACCACCTCCACGCATCATTTTCCCACACTAGCTCAGGGAGATGGATTTCAGCATCCGCGCCGATGTGCGCCCATCATCCCTCGCTGGAGGCTCCAAGGACCGAACAAAGGCAGCTCTCACAATCACAGCCGTACTTCCAGCGATGCTGCGCCTGTCAGAAGCTTTCTGCAGCAGTGGGAGCACTCCTCCGGTCTCCCTCCAAGGCTTTGCACGCACTAAGCCCAAGCCTTGCCTCGTGAATGCTGATAACCACCGTTTCTTTTCTCTCCTTTAATGGATTAAACGCAGCCACGCAGACGCTTGTATTCGCGCATCACGCCCCATTAAATTGTCAGCTTGTCTTCCACGATCCTCTTAAAAAAGAATAAAATATAAATACACGGCCTTGAAAACATCCTCGCAACAGAATACTCATTTTCTTGGCACTTACTTCGAAATGGAAGCAAACAAAAGCAAAACCCAACCAACAAAGCCCTGCATGCCTTCTCCTTACAGCCAGGTTCCAGAAGAGGAGACCCACTCTGCACAGAACATCTATTTTTAAATACTGTGCAGCGTTTCCCTGCTGCATCCAGCAGGAAGCTTTGCTCGCCTTCCCCAAGAGACACATTTTTATTATTCAATCCTTCGGAGCGTTGTCTTCAAAAGACATCTCCCAGGCTTTGTGCTCTCACCCTATGAGAACAGCATCCAGGCTAGGAACAGGGGTTGGCTGCTTGCTGGGCCTCCAGAAGCTGCTCCTCCACCACCGTTCTCATTCCCTGCCCACCTCTCAGCCCAGTATCCTTCTGCACCTGCAGATTCCTCCTCCTGAAGCCCTTGGGCACAGATTTGGGGTTGTCCCACAGATGCCCCTCAAGCACAACGGCCTCCAGCACTGCACAGGTTAAGCTCTGCCCAATCCATATGCATTTGGAAGATGCTGCCCATATATATAGGTATAACCCCATACATCAATGGAGTCAGACCAGATGGCCCTCAAAAGTCCCTTCCAACCCTCAGGATTCTATGATTCTTTATCTTTGCCCTTAAAAGAAATCAAAGTATCCACAATGTGCCTAACTGAGACGACACAAAGGCGGTTTGGATTGGGGCATGCCTGCTATTTCCCTTCATGCACAGAAGCAATCCTGTATCTATGCATCAACAACTCCACTCTAAAACACGGCTAAAACCCCGCAGCAGCCCCTCTGCACAGAAGGTGGGGCAGACCCCCATCCCTGCACTGTGCCAAGAATTGGGCTGAGCCCCCAGGGACCAGCAGGAAGCATCCCCAGCAGCCTGGAGCGTGGCCCCAGCGCAGCCCTGCTCTCATCCTCCCCTGACTTGTGGGAAGAGCAGCTGCAGAGCCTGGAAATGCACCCAGGAGAGCGCCTAAAGGAGCAGCCAAGCAGGTGCAGCACCCGGCTCCCTTGGCAGGAAGGCAAGGCGAGCCTGGCAGCACTCACACACAGCAAGAGGAGGGCACAGCTCCAGCACAGAGAAATCCCTGTGGTGCATCCGGCACAGGGACGGAGCTCTGGGCACAGCCAGCTCCATCAGGACAGCAGCAAATGGGGACAGGGAGCAGAACGGGCACAAGTGACAGCTGTCTGCATGCTGCCCTGCCAAGCACCAAAGGGAAGGATGAAGTTGAATCCAGCAGCCATGCACCACGCACCTACCAGTGCCTGACTTTGTCATTAGTAGCTGGCAAGAGCACGCACACAGGGACCTGGGAAACAGATACAGTTTGCTCCCAAACCTGCTTTCAACATCAAAATAAAGTTTTTCATTCCTTGTGGTAGAAGGACAGGAATTTACCCTGCTCCTATGAACGCAGCAGTAAAAGTCCCAATTTTCCTTCCGTGTCCTACAGAGCAGAGCTCTGAGATGCCTGCAGAGCCCGAGATCACCAAGAGAAAAAAAAAGATCCCACTCCATTCCCAGCTGTCGTGCACTCCTGACACTGCACCACGCCTGCAGACATGGCGTGCAATTACTTCTCCCAGCTGCATTTCCTCCTTTCCCATCTGAACCAGATCTGATGCTGAGTCCCAAAGTTCAGGGATGCTGCCCAGGGCTGGGGATTGCTTGGGGTGCCTGGGCTGCTCTCAGTGTGCAGAACCTCACGCTGATGTTTGCCATTTATTGAGAGCACTTCCCAATTGAAACAAGGTCGTTAAGCAACAGCATCCAATTAACCGCTCGGTGTAAGGATGGCATTAATATTCAAACACTGAAAGCAGGCGTGGAACTCCATGTTGCCTGAACCCACATGCAACAAAGCCACACTAATGCCATGCAAATCAATACGCATTTCAGCAGCCGGTTTCCATTCTGATTTCTGCCCATTTTAAGTGCCAGCGGTTCAGCTTTCCCCAGCTCGCTTCCTGCTGACAGAGGATTTGGGGGTTCTATAGGAGGCAGCAGCCTGGCTCACAGCCACCCGCTTGCACCCACACCGAGCAGCTGCAGATCCCCTCCATGCACATCCACCTCCGGCTGCTGGCATTGCCAGTGTTCAGCCCCACATTGTCTGCTCCTCCCGGTTGCGATGCGATGCAAAAGCTGCTATTTAGAGCAAGCAAAAAAAAAAAAAGAAAAAGTGCCTGTTTCAGGGCAATCTTGTTCTACATGGCAGCTCTCGATAGGGTCACAAGAAATGCGCTCAGATGGAGTGATCCTGGAGGCAGGTTCCCTGTGAGCAGAAGCACAGACAGACCTGCCCACGTGTGGGCACAGAATCCCAGCAGAAGTGACTTCAGCTTCACACAGGAGAACCCCCACTCACAGCAGTGTCAGCTTTTGGCCCCGCAGCGATGCTGGCTGCATTACATCCCGCTCTTGTGCTCCCAGGGCTGCACATAGAGCCTTGCATCCACCCAGGCAGGAAGCTGTGTGTGCAAAACAGCAGAAGCAGCCTTTTAAAAGCACATCCCAAGAGAAACGATCACAAACAGCAGACTACCCAAATACCGAGGGCTGACAAGCAGCAAGGAATGCAGAATTTGCACCTAACGCCATCCAGGACCGCTGCAATCAGCAGCCAGAACTTCATCGTGGGGAAGAGAAGGGAGCTCCAGCAGAGGGCACTCAGATGCAGGGAGAGAACCTCAGAGCCAGCAGGGCAGCAGCTTCCTGGAGAGAGCAGGGTTCAACACCCAGCCCTCAAACGGCTGTAACTCTGTGCTCACCAAGCAGCACGCTGCAGGCTGGCCGCCTGTTAGGTGCAGCAGCTTGACTGAGCAGAGCCATGTCCTCACAACAGAGGCCTTGGTTGCGTGCCCTGCTGTATGACAGGACACCTCAGCACCCATTCAGCTGACTTGCCCTGCAGTTCTTGACACCCACAAACCCCACACAACTTGGGAAAAGCCAACACAGCCTGCAGACATCAGAAAATACTTACAGGATCAGTGAGAAAAATTGCAGGTTATCGGCACACAAACGTCTGCCTTCAGGCTCTCTCCCAGCCCCAGTAATTCCCAATCTGGGTGCACCCTACAGTCCCACACATTTAAAGCAAAAACCAGAGAATAAGAAACCCCATGCAGACTCCAAGGAACTTCTCCCCTTTGGGAAATGCTTATGGAGTGCCCTACTGGCAGATCCGTCAGCTGCTAAAAGAGGAAGGAAGCAATGGCAGAAGTCAAGCCAAGCACCACCTCAGATATGTTTTATCCAGCAACATTTTCTGAAGAAAGCTTAACTCTGCTTCTTTCTTCATTAGCAATATGAACAGACTCAGAGCTTGAATTCATTGCCAAAGTAGTCATGGAACTTGTTAACAATTCCTTGGGTATTAAAACACAGTGCGTCACCAGCCGTATCTCAGCCAGCCAGCCTCCTCCATGGAAATTTAACAGCAGGGCTGGAACCAGTAGGACCAGTTTTGTTTGTAGCTGGTTGGTGGAAAAGAAAATAGAAAGTTTCAAAGGCCCAAGGTCCTTATGGAGCAAGAAACATCTCACCACCTGCGTCACAGGTGCTCATCTTAAACAGCAGCCACAGCAAGAGCTGAGCTCAGACCTGGCTCCAGCCACATGCACTCAGCTGGGGATGTGCACAGCGTGAGAAGTGCATGCCATACAGCCCACTGCAGGGAAGCTGAAGTGAAAAAGGGGGAAGGTTGGTAGAACGCTGTCTTTCATTTCTGCAAACAGCTGAGAACATGGAAGTATGTCACAATTATGCACTGCCATGCAACCTTCATCACAGCACCTCTTCCACCACAACACTGTGCTGCGTTTTACTCCAAGCGCTGCATTGTTCTCCATAACTCTTCCTTTTTTCTTTTTTCTTTTTTTTTTTTTGTGATAAAATATTAAAAATGTTTCCTCTAAAAGCCTAATTCTCAGCAGGCTTAATGTGAACATTCTCCGAGAGGGCTGCTGGTGCTTAAAAACACGCATTAAGCAGCTGAAGCATTTGATGTTTGGAAACAAAGTTCCCCATCTGCGAGGGTTTTGGAAGCATTACACACAGGCAAGATTTTCTGTTCTAAATCTATTTAACATTAAAAGAAAAAAAATATATATCTCCAAACATGCAAAGCTTAACGCTGACAAACAATCCTTCCTGCTTCCTCCCGGATCTCCCCTGCAAAGGGGTTTGTGCACTGCCAGGAGTTTCTGTTCCCAACAGCCACGCATCACTGGAACGCTCAGATCCACCTCGCCTCGACACAATGGCAGCGTTTATCAATTAATCATCGTGCTCAGAAATAACTGCCCTACTTTCTTCAGCCGCCGAGGACTTGCTGCGTGTGGCAACCAGGACAGGAGCGAGCGACGACCAACGGATGGCAGAGAAATCCTGAGCATCCCAATTTGGAGGGGAGCCGCTGGGATCATGGAGCCCAACCCCTGGACCCACAGAGCAGCACCCAAATGGTGTGCACTGCTCCCCGAGCTTTGGGCTGTGCCCACAGCCCTGTGGGGCTGAGCCTGCCCCCAATCCCACCTGCCCCGACAGCTCCATGCTGTGCCTTCAGGTCCGGATCAGCATCAGCCCCTCTGCTCCCCTGTGAGGAACCATAGGGCTGCCATCCCCAAAGGTGTTTAAAAACCACCTGGATGCGGTGCTCAGAGACATGATTTAACAGTGGGTTGTTAGAGTTACAGTAGTAAGGTTGGACTTGATGATCTTGAAGGTCTTTTCCAACCTGAGCAATTCTATGACTTTATGATGGAGCTGCAGGGCTGCCCTACCAGACACGGAGACCTTCACTGATCCACACACACTGTGCCCTCCATGCCCACTCCCAGCCCCGCATCTCCTCCTTTGGATGCTCTCCCACAGCTTTGTGCCCTTTTTACACTGCGATGCCCAAACCAAGGCCACCTCAGTGCCACTGCTCACCATGCAGTGTGTGCAGGGCAATGCTGGCACTCCTTCAAACCAGACCAGCTCCAAGAGATGAACACAGGGGATGGAACCACAGGGCTGAGGCCAAGCTGCACCCACACAGCAGCTTGAGAAGAGCTCCAGGGCTGCCCCAGGGGCACGACGAGCCACGTGTGCAGCATGCGGTGCAGATCACTGCTCTCAAAGCTGGTAGGGTTTGGGGATTAAACTCAGTGCTACCATATGGCAGATCACAACAGAGTGCTTCCTGCCGCCCACCCAACATGAGTAGCTTCATTGGCAGTTCGGCTTCCTTTGAAATTTGGGTGGTTCTTTTTTTTTTCTCCTGGAAGAATGCCGACTGCAGGAAAAACAGAGCCAGGGACCACCAAGAGGTGGAGGAGTTGAGCTGCCAGCATGACAGCCAAACACCTCCGTTCTTGGCTCAACAAATCATCAAGATTGTGTCCCAACTCACCTTCTGTATGGCGGCTGCAGAAAGAATTCAAGGACAAAAGACAACAAAACCCACACTCCAAACCAGCCATGGAAATAGAACAGAACAGAGGTGCACAACCCAATTTAAAAACGGACCTTAAAAATACCGTGACCACACAAGTGATGCCATCCTCCCTGCTCTCCCACAGATGTCTCATCCTTCATCGTCATCATTTGCAGAACAACCACAGCGCTGCTCATTATGCCCTCATTACCAAGAGGCACAAAACCTCACAAGATGATGGAGAGGCATTTTTGGCACTTTTTGTGGCTGTGCTTCCATGGATGGGATCGCTGCTAAGAGCCCCTGGTACCAAAGGAGCCCCTCAGTGACTGCAGGGACAGACGACTCTGCTCCCATGCAGAACCATGCATGGATTTTCCCTTGCAGCCCACCCAGATGGGCCCCAGAGCACTCAGCTCCGCTGCACCGAGCAATTCTATGTGACCTATTTGGGTTCCTCAGCTCCACAGAGAAGCAGGCTATCGGAAAAACCATACTGAGAACTGCTGCTCCCTCACTGCTGCAGGAGATGCTCTGATCTCGTTTGTTGACATTTATCATTAGGAGGAGAGACACCGAAAGCCCCGTGAGGAGAGCAAAGCTTCTTAGGGGCTTTAAGAAAGCCTGCATTAAGCAGCAGGGACAGCAAGAGCTGATGAGTCCTTCGGCTCGAGATGCACAGCGCAGTTAACACTTCACAAGCAAAAAGTTATTCAGAAAAGCAGAGGGTGAGATAAGCCACCGAGCAGCACACAGCTCTGTGGCCTGGCACCTTCCAGCAGGGCAGCACAAGCTACAGCTTCAGGACATTTTAATTGCAACATCTCAAAAATCACAAGTTGATGTTTGTAACGACGCACACTGGAGAAAATCTCTGCCTAACAAAAAGCAGAAACGGAAATCAAACTGACGACGACAATAAATAGATTTAACCTAACCCTAACCCTCCATCCAAACCACTGCAGTCCCGTTTTGAGGTAAGTCTGTCAGCTTGAGAAGTGCTTCCACAGAGATGTGTGGCATCTCTGAAGTTGCACGGATCTCAGCAATTAAGCACATCCAGGTCAGCTCGTTATGCTCCGCTCGTTAATGACAACTGGCTGCAAATGCAGACGGTGTTTTTAGGGACGCAGCCCAATAAGCCATTTAGCAACTAATCCTTACATCCCTTTGAATTCTGCTCAAAACAATCCATTAGAAAACACGAAGCCAACAGCCAGCCATCACTTCTGGTTCAGTTTGCTCACATGACATCAAACTGCACGGGGCAAAGCAACAGAGCCTGGTGAGAAACAGGAACATGGAAAACATAACACCAAACACAGCACAAAGGTTACTTGAAACAGCTCCATTTTAATTAATATGTAATTAAAAGAGGTAAATCCCAAGAGAACTCAACAACTCAGGTGGGGTTGGAAGCCCAACCCGAACGCTGCAGGTCCACTGATCAGCACAGTGCAGGAGCAGCTGTAGGGCACAATGGATACAGAGGATTTACCCAGGCATTAATGAATGTTTTAACCCATTAACGTGCTCTTAAGAAGGCAGGGATGAAGGTTTGCCCTTAAACCAACTGAGAGGAACCAACTTCATTTCCTTGCATTGTTTCATAGGAATGAACTAACACACCTTCCGGTATTGTTAAGGTTTCTGTACAAAGCCCAACATTCATAAAATAAGTGGCAAAACATCCTGTTTATATTTAGACTTCCTTTCTTTTCCTATCAAAATCCTTCAGGTTCTCCCATGAAATTTTGGGAGTGGAGGCACAGCAGTGTCACAGTGCTGCTGCCATCCCTACCAACACATGGATGGAAATCAGCTGCTGATAAATCTTCTCCTTTGTTCCAGGACTTTCTGGAATTTCCTGCCATACCTTAATGCAATTAAAAAGACAAAAATAAACACACAGCAGCCGCATTTCCTGCACAGGAACAGCACAGGGACTCTCTCAACAAACACATTCACCTTTTCATACTTATCACTGAAGCACACAGTGAAATCCTCAGCACTGCAAGGGACAAAACCAGCCTCTAATCCTCTGTAACAGACTTCATTTCCCACGGCAAGAAGCAGAGTAGAAAACACAGCTCAAACGAAGCCACTTTAGAAGCTCTGCCCTCCCCACCAGGCACCACTCGCGAGAAGATTTCAGGCTACCCTCCTTGCATCCCCACTTCAGACCCCTCCACCTCTCCCCATTACCTTCTATAGGTCCATGCGTTTGCTGGGAGCTCAGCAGGCACAAGGTGACACCATATCAGGGGCACCAGCTGACCTTTAATAACACAAGCAATATAAACGAGGCAAAAAAGGAGAGGGTGGCATACTTGAGATAAGGCACTAATTAAAAGCTCATCGTTTCCTTTGGAATTAGCAGTGAGCCTCCTTCGGAAGGTTCTCATTAGCGTGCATTTTATCTGTCCCTTCCAATATTTCAAATTCAATATTTAACGTTTGAAACAGAGCTCAGGAGCAACCGAACGCTTGGGTAAATATTAGCTCAAGTGTTACAAAGCAGCACCGTCCTGCCCTGAGCTGCACCCTGCAGCTGCTGCCAGTGCCTGGGGGGGCTGCAGGTGGGCACAGCACAGGAAGGTCACTCTTTGTCTGAGTGCCACAGAGCTGGCCAAGGAGGAAGAAGCAGAAAGGAGGTGAAAGGCAGAAGGAAAAGCAGAGGGAGAGGGTTGGGAAGGAAGGATTTGGCTCAGGATGGGGTCAAACTGCACAGGGAACAGCTGCAGGATGGGGAGAGAACGCAGCGAGCAGCAACACAACAGCGAAACGCTACGTGAAAATCCCAGTGCGACCACAGAGGAGCTGGTTTGTACCCTACACTGGGCTTCAGCACGTCAAGGGAGCCCTTACCCCCACATCTCACGGGGGTGCAGGAGGATTTCAGCATTAATATCACGAGATAATAACACTGCAAAAATGGGGACATCTTCCGACATCTTAGGTCTGCGGCGCAGGATCAGACCAATGACTCAACCGGCTTTGAAAGCCTTCAGAAATGAGATCCTGAAGTTTGGGCTGCTGCTCAGACATGAAAGGGAGTTCATCAAAAACATTCCCCAGCAGTAAAGTTCCCCGGTTCAGAACCACCGCAAGCAGCTGCCTTTTCATCTTCTGCCTCAATTAAATGTAAAGTAGCTCTCTTTCTCTGAACATTTAACTTCAGTGAAATCCAAGGAGGAAAAAAAAAAAAAGAAGAAAACCACTAAGAGGCATTGGGCAGAGCTGCCCCTAAGAGCAGCTCCACCTCAGCACAGCACCTCTGCCTGCCTCCAGCTCACCTCCCGCTCAATACGTGCACAGTTATTCCCCACTTTGTGTATTCCTGCACAGCAGTGAGCCCACTGCTGCTGAGGGACAGTGCCCAGCCCAGCCCTACCTTCCTGTGGAACAGTTGTAGGTGCAGCACTACAAATGGGAGCGCTACTATTGAGGAATCAATTGCACAATGAAAGCGCTGAGGACACTTGTCTTACAGAGAATTCCTGCCAAGCGCTGCCAGCCTCAGCTCTCCGTCTCTCCGGGCCTCCAGCCAGACTCTAATCATTTCGGGTCCCTTCTCAATTTCAGCTGTGTGACACAAAGGGGCAGCGTGGGCCGGCCGCTGCTGGAGGATACTTTTATTGACTATGTGAAAAAAGGAACTGCTGCCACCCTAATGCAGACAGAGACATTATGATCTCCTGAGAAGGGAAAGAACTTCCCCTGTGCCCCCACAGGGCTGCCTGCCAGCATTCCTGTAGCAAAGGGACCCGCCTGCACTGTCAGAGCACTGCACTGCCCAGGCTGGGCCAGGCAAAGGGCACTGCTCCCACCTGAGCTTTTGGTTATTTCAGGTTTTTAACGAAGAAAAACATTCCAGAAGCACTGCTGCACAACAGTGCCCCAATGCTGAGTCTCACACAGCATCGTGCCTGAGAAGGGCAGCACCGTGCAGTTGTGGCAGTTATCCTCCAGCTCAGAAACAAAGGAGTCATTTCTTCTAATGGCTACAGAGAGCACCTGGATAACCTTTGGCCTCAGCTGCACACATCGATCACTGCCTGGATCAGAACCCTCAGCCCTTCACTGAAGCATAACAGCACCTTTAGATACACACGGATCACAGCATTCCCCCCCCCATTTCCTACCTGTGTCCCAACAGGGCAAGCAGCCTCTACAGGAGTACTGAACGTAATTAAGATGCATTATAACCAGCCAGGAGCAGCACATCACAGCCTTAAAAACCTTTCTGCTCAGCCAGCTCCGACCAGCTGTACTCAAAGAGCTTTTAATCAGCATGTTACCCACAGGCAGCAACTAAAGGAAGGAGCCAAATGCCCCGCGCTCCTACCGACCAAAGAAATCCACTCTTTGTGTATCTGAGGCTCTGCTGAATCCAACACCGCTTGGAAGAACTGGCAGATCTCGCTCTGCGTGCAGCGATGCCTCCCTCCCCCCACCTATGGGATATCTGCTCTGCAACGTCCACGTTTTGCTCCGAGGCAGGCTGTATTTATTAACACTCAGATCCGTCACAAAACCGCCCTGCAGTCTTCCAAGACAGGCAACCAGAGAACAGCCGAAGGAAGCTCCGAGCACAAACGCACCCAATTTGCGCTGTCGTAGGGCGAAGTCGATACAAAGTGCTCCAGGCGGCTCCATCCGCTCAGGACAGACCCTGCAGGAACCCACGTGCAGGGCCTGGAGCAGGGCTGTGCACAGACACGGTGCAGCTGGCACACACAGCCCGCACGCCCGCCTGCACCCAGGACGTCCCTACGAGCACCGCGTGGATCCCCGAGCCGCAGCCCCGCACCGCACGGGATGGGGCTGCGCCGTTAACCCCGATTCCCCCGCAATCCCACCGCCCGACCCACAGGGCCTCAACCATGGGCTCGCCGTCCCTAACCCGTGCGGCCCCGCCGCTCTCGCCCCGCGCTGCCGACCCGGTGGAGGCCCGGTGCCGCCGCTCCTACCTGCGGGCCGGGCCCTGGCTGCCGGCGGAACCCCAGCGCCGGGGAGGCGGGGGCGCACGGAGCGGGGAGCGCCGCGCCCCGCCTTGTCCCCGCGCGGCCAATGGGAGCTCCGCCCTTTTCGCTCTCTTCGCTCCTATTGGCCGCGCAGAGGTAAGGCGGGGCGCGGCGAGAGCTCTGACCAATGGGAGAGCGAGGCCTGGCGGAACCCCAGTGCAGGGGATGGGGTGGCGCGGCCCCGCCCGCACTTCCCGCGAGAGCACAGCGAAGGGGCGGGGCTTGTCGCCTACCAATGGGGGAGCGGGCGGGCTGAGGGCGCGGCCTATTGGCTGCGCGGCACCACGCCCTCTGGTACGTGCACGTGGCGGCGCGGGCGCGGGAGGACGCGGGGCGCGGCTTTAACCCCTGCGGCGCCGGGAAGATCAGGCGTGTAAACAGGCTTTTTTTCCACCATAATTAAACTAATTGCATTTTTTTTTTTTAAAATCCAGAAAAAAACGTTTGTCAGGAACAGGACATTCATTTTGCAGCCGTGGAACTGGCGCTTTGTTTGTATTTTGCTGTGATGCAGGAATCCCCCTCTTTTCCAGGGCTCCGTCCCTTACATGCACTCCTTTTCAGACCTGCCCGTGTCTGCAATCCTGCAATCTTGACCTTTTGCCAATTTTACCATACCTTTCTCTTGCTATAAGAGCACTTATTGCATGAACTGAACATCACCTGTTCCTATTCAGCACTCCAGACCCCAAATTCCCATCCCTACTTCGGGCACGGCTGCTGAGGTTCCTATTGCTGCTATAGCAGCAGATCTCCAGAGCTGTTTTGCTTTGTGCAATAACACTTGGCTGCCCAAAGGCCGGATCCTGCGCAGGTCTGCCCTCTGTGACCCCTTGCACAATGGTACACACAGCTTCCTGCAAAGGAAGATAATGCACTGCAATGCATATAAATAGAGCTTACAAGGTGTGGTTGCAGTGCTGGTGTAAATGTGTGCATTGCAATTATTGTGTTGTTCAAGATTACCTGCTGCTGCACAGGCTCACTGAGCTCTGTCTGGAGCTGGGGGACTGACCTTTCACTGGTTTAACATTAACAGAGTAAGAAGACGCTCAGCAGTGCCTTAATGAGAGCATCATCTTCATTACTCATTAGCAGACCCAGGAAGGTAATTACAGTAGGCCCAGCATTGCCACGAGACTTCCACTGTTTTACCCTGCCATTGCAAGGCACAAGTTTCGGCCTTGCATTCTCCAGGATAAATGCAAGGAAGTCCCAGCACTGCTGCACAGCATGGCCATGGGATCAGAGAACGGCCTGGGTTGAAAAGGACCACGACGATCATCCAATTTCAACCCCCTGCTGTGTGCAGGGTCTCCAACCACCAGACCGGGCTGCCCAGAGCCACATCCAGCCTGGCGTGCCCTGGCCCAGGCAGCAGTTGTGTGCATCACTCTGCGCATCACTGCTGCTCTTTCGCAGGCATGGAGGAAAGGGATGGATGCTGACCTTGTGCTGCATTACATGGACCGATGGTGGGGATGTGCTGCACAGAGCCCTCAGCTGCTGCAGCTCTGCAGGGCAGGATCTCTCTTCTGGAATTGGCCCACAGATTGTTCCCATGGTGACACAAAGATGCACACTGCACTTTTGTCTCAGTTATTCATCAGTCCTGTTTGTCGCACACTGTGAAAACAAAATCACGGGGTGAAGCACAAGAAGATCTGGAGATAACAGGGCTCGCTGCTCCTGGCTTCCCCTCTTTTTGCACAGAGGCCTCGTGCCACGGGAGCAGGCAGCCTGGCACAGCCACAGGTCGCAGTTGCACTCTCCCTTTCCTCCAGGAACCACCCCTGCTTGTTTTGGGGCTGTGTCTGAAAGCAACCACTTGCACACAGCAAACAAATACCATGGATGCCGTTGTTCCAGTGCTGGGTAAAGGATTTCGGCTGAGGCCCCGCACGCCGTAATGCATTTAAATAGAGCTTAAAAGCCGTGGTCCTGAAGCCAGTGTAAAAAATTGACATTGCAATTATTATCTCGTTGCAGATTAGCTGCCGTGCTGGTGAAATCCTTTATTTCAGACAGCCCCACGTCGGGACGCTTTTCCCCCTCAGACTTCTCCTGAGCCAGGCCCAGAGCTGATGATTCATGTATTAATATGTGGTTATTAGATGACTCCTCTACCTCCACGGCTGCTATCTGTCTTTGGCAATGGAGGAAGGAAATGAATTCTTAAAACCTCAGGAACAAATGGTACACGCATGGAGATCAATCCTACTCCCGCTGACGTCAATGGAAAAATTTCCATCGGCCTCAATAGGAGCAGAATGAGCCATATATATCAGACACTGGTGTAATTTACAACCCCACAAACATCCATAGAGCCGGAGGGGGAAAGTTGTGTCTGTTAAAAATAGCTGGTGGGAATTAAGTGGCAGTCGATGATGTCTCAGTTTCATGGGGACAGAGAGGTGCTGGGCTGTGCATTGGATGCGCGCTGCGGTGATGCTGATGGCACATCTGTGGGTCCAACTCTGCGTGGGGTGGTGGTACGGCTGGATGGGAGCAGCTGCTGGAGCCTCTGCACATGGGGAGCCCCATGGCACCAGGACACGTGGGGCTGAGCTGAGGGCGCACACACAGCACTCCCCTGCCACGGTGCCCACAAAGTGGTTGTTGCATCGATGGAACGGGGAGGAAAGAGGAAGAAAAGCCCCAGGCATCCTCTGCTGATGGCAGCCCTTAGGTACAGGTGCTGCTGAGAGGCCAGCGCTGCTCACTGCTTCCGGCAGCAGAGCTGGAAATGGCAAGAGAAAGTGCAAAAAGCAATGATGTCCTTCCAGCACCACCAAAACCATCATTGTCATCACTGCCACCACATCTCTCATCAGCATCACTGCCACCACCACCATCATCGTCGTCACCTCCGTCACCAAAACTATCATCATCATCATCATTTACATCACCACCTCCCAGTATAAGTGACTGGGATCATGCTGCCACCAGCCCCTCCAGCTGCACCCCACAGATGCCCAGGAAGCTGCTGTCCCGACCCCCAACAAACCTTCTCCCTGTGCTTTGAGCCTCTGCTTCCTCGTGTCCATGCCTTGGCTGTGCCCAGGGATGAAGGCTGCAGCCCCGTGCAGCTGTGTGACACCCTGGCCCACAACATGTCCCCATCCCCGCCCCACCAGGAGATGAAACAAAGCATCCACAAATGACCACCGGCCCTTAATTAGAAGCCACCAGCTAACGAGATGTCATCTGAGCCAAATATTAGGAGCTGCCTAATAGTTATATCAATGAAATCAACAACAATTTAACAGCAAAGGTTAATTGCATTTATACAAAAATCTGATAGACAAAACGATGCTCAAACAGTTGGGCAGACTAATTGAAAGCTAATGTTGCTCCTAAATTGAATTTCAAATGAATTTTACATCCATAGCTCATTCTGCTAATTTCATTCCCCGTATCCTGTAATTTGTTGGCAGTGATTGATTACTTAAGTGAATAATATCTATGTACCAGGGCTGCTTGGTGATGGAATGCTGTGGCTGCTGAGAAACCTGCTTCCCTGCTCCAAGGCAGAGCCCAATGGACATCCCCCATTGCCTGCAATGGAGCCGGCGCCTCAATGTCTCAGGAGCCTCTGCTGCTGTGAGATGAAGGCAGTGACATCTCAATAAAAGAATTGAATCTTTGCAATGATGGTTGTTGGTTTTTTTTGGTTTTGTTTTGTTTTTTTTTGCATCCAACCAACAATTAGTGGTTGCTACGCTACAGCCGGAGCATAATCATTGTAATAAAGGCAGCCAAGGGAAGGCATTAATCAGAGAGAGATGTGATTACCCAACCTCCAGCCCTATCTGGAGCCTCCTGTTGCTCTTCTGGTGCAGATCCTGGGCTCTGGATCTGGGGAACATCCCAAACTATGGGCTTAGCATCACTTGCAAGCATCAGTTTTGGGGTGTGCATGGCCCTGCTGGCCGGGGGGTGTTGGGACCCCATTCCCCCCAGCCAGCAGGGCCACGCACCCCCCAAAGGATGCAGTCAGCTCCATCCCCTGCCCCTCAAATCCATCCCAACAAGCCCCTAGACACAATTGCAAAAGAAGCACACATGCATATGCAGGAAGCTTCCGCTTGCAATGCCATCCAGTGGTGCATCGATGGAAATTTGGGTGTATTTTGGGCTCAGCATGGGAGACAGCCCTAAAAGGACCACAGCAGGATGGGTACAATGTTATCCCAATTACCATCAGCCCCTCACTGGGTGGGATGCAGCGCTGGGAAGCATCCAGGCTGCCAGCATCAGTTGTGATTTCCTTGGCCAGGGCTTGGGATGATCAGATTTGCTGCTCTGGGCCCCCCGGATAGCCCTGAAATCTCTTTTTTTTCCACCCAAAGTGCACACAGCTGCAGGGCTGGGGTTCCTGGGGGCGGAAGGCTGAGCCCCTCCAGTTCCTCCGCTGCTCGCAGCCCAGACCGGGAGATGTCCATTCACTTTACCGGGGCTGCAGTGCCCTCATGTGGCACCTCTCCTCCACCCGCAGCGTATCCATCTATCCCCAAATGCTCTAGAAAACCACTCCTTGCCCCCAAAAACCCTGTAAGGATGCTCCGGGACACCCACCTTCTCTGTTCCTTCTGTCTCCAAACGCTCCATACCCCACACAACCCCTACAGACACACGCAGATGGCTGCAGGACCCCATTCCCTCACCTCACCTGTGTCACCCCCCAGCTCCCTGTCTCCCCCCTGTGAGCTGCACTGCAGGACCAAGGCACAGGAGATGCCACACATCACAGCAGTGTCATCAGCCCCGAGCTCAGCCCCTTCCCAGCAGGTTGGGAAGGGTCACCCTGCAGCGAGGATGGCGACGGTCTTTAGAAGTTCTCCTTGAAGAAGCGGAAGCCGAAACGCTCGCAGTGCACTCTGACCACTTTGGCCAAGGCCGGCGAGCCACAGAAGAACACGTGCACCTTGCCCTTCCTCTCCTCTGCCACCCTGCCCAACACCTGCAAGGGAAGGGGAAGGTGCCGTGTCTGTGCCGCTGCTGGCAGTGCCCAGCAAGGCCCTGGCCCTCACCTGGCTCCAGTCGGGGCGGCCGGGCTGCGTGCGGGTGCGCAGCCCCGTGATGGAGTCCTTCTGCTCCTTGGCGGCCAGCAGGTCCAGGGCCAGCTGCAGCCCCACCGCCTTCACATCACTCCTGCCCAGCGCTGATGTCATGTACAGGTGCAGCTCCAGGAAGCGCCCTGGGCACGGTGGGGGAACCCGGCTGTGCCTCAGGATGGATCCGGGATACCCTGAGCTGATTTGGGGTGTGGGATGCTCCGCGTCCTGCTCACCTCCCGGCTCCTGCTCCTCCTGCTGCAGCTCCAGCGCAGCCAGCAGGTCAAGGAACCACTCAAAGTGCTGCTGGTCCCGGTTGATCCAGATGAAATCAACCTGGAAGGATGCAGCCTCCGTGTCAGGGCAGGCTGACAGCACGTGGGACACATCCAGCACGTGGGATGGGATGAGAACCTGCATCTCCAATGCGATGAGACGCTCTGGAAACCTGCATCTCATATCCCCTATGGGATGTGAGCCTGCGTCCCACATTCCCCCTGCAAACCCCACAGCCTGCTCCCACCTTCCTGAGTGCCATGTCCTCATCCCACAGGGTCTCACGTTCAGGGCAACTCTGCTTCCTCTGGCGGTACCTGCATGGGTGAATGCAACCCTTGTCTGTACCCCTCGCACCCTGAGCACCCACACAGACCCCAAGCCTCCTTCCCCACCAGTCCCCACGCCCTGCCTGAAATCCCCTGGGCGAAGGTTAACCACAAAGGCAATACAGTGTAGGGCCCTGTGACTGCATGTCCCAAGTTTAGCAATAAGGAATTGCAGCCCTGAACACGTGGCACAGCCCCAACCTGTACATGATGCTCTGCAGGATGGATGCAAAGGGAGTGATGCCAATGCCAGCACCGATGAGCACAGCATGCTCTGAGGTGAAGATCCGGCGTGTCGGGGTCCCGTAGGGGCCATCAATGTAGCACTGGGAGAGATAGAGGCTGAGCACTCAGAAAAAGGGTGACAAACCCAACGCCAAAGCAGGATGCTCTGCCCTGGGCAGAACCAGCACACAGGACTGAGTCCCTTCCCAGCTCTCACCTGCTGCACCCACCCCGAGCTCACCTTGATGCTGCAGAGCTGCTGGTTCTCACCCAGCTCCATGGAAACCTGCAGATGTGGAATGTCCATCAGCAGCAGTGGGTGGCCACCTCCTCCCTGCTCCCAGAGGAGCATCCAGCATTCCCCACAGCCTGGCTACTGGCTGCTTCAGGGTTGGTTTTTCCCCAACTGCACCCATCAGACCCCAGAGCTGAGCCCAGTGGGAGTGAAGGCTGATGGACCTCAACCCCAACCCCAAAGCCATTGGGGCAGTGACACCATATGACAGCAAGACTCTCCCCCTCCCTCTGGGGACGTCTGAGGGGTTTGGAGGCTGTGCTGGCACCAACCACCTGCAGGGATGTGTCCTGGTCCTTGTGCCCATCCTCA
>NW_024884789.1:718832-785591 GCF_019232065.1 Centrocercus urophasianus
TTTTTTTTTTTTTTTTTTTTTTTTTTTCGCCTGAGCGGAGCGCGGCTGTTTTTCCCCGCAGAGCACTCGGCGTCAGCGGCTGCGGGCGGCGGCCCGGCCAACCCAACCCCTCCTCCTCCTCCTCCTCCTCCTCTTGTCCTCCTCCTCCTCTTCGGCCCGGCCGGGCGATGCGGGCGGCGGCCCCGGGGCGGCTTCGAGCGCTCCGAACCGGGACACCCCGCGGAGAGTTCACCCCAGCGGCGGGGGGGACGGGGCCGATCTGATGTAACGCTTGGATTTAACGCCTTGCACGCCGAACTGCCCTGCCTTGGCTGCAGGCACCTGCTGCGCACACCCCACCCCACCACCCCCCTCCTTCCTCCGTGCACAGAAATACACGCGTGGGGAGCGCAGCTCAGCCCCCCGGCGCATTAAAGGCAGCGCTGCGTTCTGCCGTGCCCAGCCGTCGCGGGGCGCTGCGCTCTGCGCGCCCCCCCCGCCTCGTGCCCCGCTTACCGCCCAGCAGTGTGCATGGGGTGGGACGCGGTGGCTTTCCCCTCTCCGATGCTATAAGAGTAAATGCTGCTCTCTGGGCGCCGGGCTGCGCTTGGAGCTTCTGCAGGACGATTTTGAGCACGTCCAGTATCACTCTGTTGTTGGAGCAGGGCTGCAGGGCTTGCACAGTGCTCCTGGTCCCCCCCAACCAGCTGGTTCCGAAAGGGAGAACAAGGCTCCTGTGATGGAGAGGAGCGGTGTGAGCGGAGCTGCTCGCTGTGCCACGCAGCAGCCAGGACTGAGCGCCTTTCCCAACGCCCGCTGCCCTGCACTGGTGGCACTGCAAAGCCTGGCTGCTCCTTGGGGTGAGCTGTCAGAGTCCAGTACCATCCATAGCTTTGGATGCAAAGCAAAATCTGCCTGACTGCCAAACTGCGCTGCTGAGGGCTCAGTGGGACCCCTAAAAGAAGGACAGCCCCTGCACGCTGCTGTGCAGGCTCAAATCAAAGGGAATCTGAGAGTAAGTCAATGCCAGAGAGCAATGCTTTGTCCCAGAGCTCTCATTCCCCTTTTCTATGCGTGTGGCACTGGGATGCACAGGGCTGCACAGGGCTGCTCAGGATGCAGGTGTCCCATTGAATCCCATGGGGCTGGGTGCCCTGGCACATCCCTGGGCTGGAGCAGCTCCTGCTACAAGGTCACTGCTGTGGGAACAAACCTAAGGAAGATGTTTTCTCTCATTTACTGCTCCCAGCATGGAGCAAAGTGACCATGCTGAGCCCCACGGCCCCCCCCAGCACCATCGCCTCCATTGCCCAGCCTTGCACACTTACACACCCTTGCACACATGTTGTTCGCACCGGCTCTGAAGCATTGTGCCCCATTCCTGAAGTTCCCCATCAATGCAAGTGGGAGGCAATATTTGGAACAGCAGCATTTTTACCACTTCTTAGCTCATTTTTAGCACTTTAGCCCATTGTCTCGTGGCGAGGAGGGAACAAACCCAAAAGGCTGCAACCAGGCACAGAATCGCCCAGCCATTGGATTAGGAGTTGCACCCGCTTGTTTTGTTGTTGCTGAATTAGAAATACTTGAGAGCAAAAAACAAAAGCATTTCCAATTCCCCTTAAAGAGAAGAGCTCTGCCAATAAACAAAGGATTTCCTTCTCATAAGGAGATTATACAGCCAAGAGTCTGATGAAAGATTACCGAGTTTTATTCTAGCACTGAGCCTCCCCACAAAATATCAGTGGGTCCCATAACAAGAGAATACCGAGCTGTACAAAACACCCATCCTGCGGTGGCCTTCTTAATAACAACTCTGTCTGCAGAGATAAACCACGAGCTGGGAGCTGGGAACTGTGAGAAAGGTTAATGCAGTTAACGTGGAGCTAATGACATTAGCCAGCAGAACAAGCCCCTAATTCCCGAGCCACCCAGCAGTGACCTCTCCCAACAAAAACCCCATTTTTCCCCATTGGTGACCGAAGCGGGAGGCTCAGGGTGGATGGATGGTGCTTAAAACCAAACAACATTTGGGAGGTGGTTGGGGCAGAGGGCACCGAGGCCCAAATTGTCCAAATGGAGATCAAATGGGCTCCTGCAAAGCCTTGGAGATGCTGCAGGGAAAACTTGCTGTCTGTGGCGGACACTGGGAAATCCTTCTGCTTGAATGTAGTCCTGCTCCTGCGTGGAGCAGTGCTCAGCTGGAGCTGCTGGGATTAATTAGCACCAATTAGCTGATGGATACAGACCGCATGGCGCTGCAAACTGGGGCAGCTGGGGAAGGGGGGGCAAAAAGAATCGGACCTGATCCTGTGGGTCCCGTGGTGCTGCAGGACGTTGTGTGGTCTGCAGGAGTCCCAGCAGCAACAGCACCGATGGGTGTGCAGAGGGCAGCAATGGGCCCTGGGCTCTGCCCTGGAGCTGGGAAAACAGCAGCTCCAAACCCAAACCACCAGTCTTTAGAGCAAACTGGAAAGGATTTGAGTGCATTTGGGACTGAAATTTAACTAGTAATGGGTGGCAGAGGTGTTGCTACTTGCTTTTAGTTGTGGTTATTGGTGGTGATGTTTTTTTTACAGAGCTTGTTTTCCACCTGCAGTGTGCACCGCAGTGCTCCTGGGGTGCTCAGTGCTGGCACAATGCAGGTCACATCCCTTGGACACAGTGCAGGGAACCAGCAGCAGACATCCTCCATGTGGGAAGGGCTGCTCAGTCCCAGTGCTGCATGCACTGCTCACTGTGAGGGGGCTGGGGTGCTCATGCGGGGCTGGGCTGGAGCACACAGCACAAAGCTGGCCTTTGCTGCAAAGAGATGCTGAGCAGGGCCGTTGCTGAGAGGGACCCCAAATCTTGCACCCAAAAGGGTGCTCCCACCTCATTGTGTCCCCAGGGAGACGTGCAGAGCTGGGGCAGAAGCCTGCAGTGCCACCAAGTGCCCTTGAGCTGGCCTTGGTGTTATCTGCAGACTGAGTGTGAAGCAGGATGTAGTCAGGTTCCCAGATGAGATGTGCAGCAGGATGCAGGCACAATCCCACGAGCTGCAGGGCCCCCAATCCCAAGATGCATGCACCAGCCCAGCCTCCAGCCTATTCCTTGCTGGGATAAAGTGCCACTGGGGTGCTGGGCAATGGCCACACAAGCCCTGACCCACGATAGCAGATGGCATGGGGATGGCAAGGGGGGGCTCATGCAGCCAGACACCAGGGGACTCTGAGATCATCCTTGTGGGGAGCAAACCCACAGCCATTGCTATTGCAAAGCAAACCGACTCTGTTGGCACTCAGGAGCTGGGCTAATTAATGGGAACCTCTGTGCCCCCATCTCACTGAATCTGGAGTCCAGCAGAGCTCCACTGCACTTCTGCCCTCCCCTCTGCACCGCTCCCCTTCCCCTCTCTGTATCTGTGGGCTTCATTTGCTGTTACTGCTGAGTGGTAGGAAGGAGAAGCTGCCTTGGTGCATGTAAGCAATTACAGCACGTCATTGTGGGGATGGGAGCTGCACGGCTTGGGCACGTTTGTGGCTGCAGGGCTGCAGGCTGTGTCTGCCTCCAGTGCAATGCATCACTTGCTCAAGGGAAGGTCTGCAGAGAAATAACGTGGAACCCATCCCAACTGTAAGTCTGGAGAGGCTCCACTGTGCCATTACTCAGAGCTTGGCAGGCTCTGTGCTGGGGCCAGCTGTGAGGTTACAGCCCTGCCTTCCAAATGATGACACCCATGGAAGGACACAGCCCACAGCACCAGGCTGTGCGTGGGGGTGCATGAAGCAGAGCTGCGAGGACGGATCCACCAAGAGGTTCCTTGCCCCATTGGAAATGAATGACAGCTCGCCTGCAGCATTGAGCCGGCCAAAACCCAGCACTGGATAAGTTAGATTGAAATTATTATATCATGGATACTACACGTAGCCTGGGCATGGCAAATTGTCCCAGATTATCCCCGGAGTTACTGCAGCTGTGAATTATACGGAGGTTAATGTTTGGATTTCAGGCCAGATAATTTATGCCAAAGTCCAGGGATGGGTTTTTATCTGCTGCTGAAAGTTCATCTGGAATAACAATACTTGGGAGAACCCAGTGCTTGAATGCACAGAAATCCCAGGCCCTTCTGCCTGAAAGCAAAGATGTTTCCATTTAAAAGCACTGTTAGAAAGAACAAACATCTCCCTATTTCTGACTGAGTGCTCCTCTGCTCTGCCGCCGTCATCTGGTTTGGATTAGGGCTGGATATGGTCCTGCTCTGCCACGGCAGTGAGGAGGGGAGCTTGGAGCTTGTCCACTCACCCCAAGTCTGAATGGAATGTGGCACACAGCTGCAGGCGAAAGGGATTCCAGTGGGCACAGGGCCATGGGACAGGGTGCAGCTCCTCCCCCTGGGAGCCCCTTCCGGCAGCGCAGTGCCCTTCCAAACCATGGGAAACCACCACGATGGGCAGCAACGACCCTCAGCAGAGGGATGCTGCGGGGTTTGGGGGATTCCTGCTTCCCAGGGGAGCCCGGGAACGGGGAGCCTCTGGATCCAGCTCCAGTGTTTCTTGTGCTTGGTGCTGACACAGCGCCTGCCCCGAGCCGGATCTTGCCATAGCTGCTAATGTGATAACGTGATAAATTGGAAACACTTTGCAGAAGGAGACAGAGGGAAAACCAGAGAACTTGTCCAGTCAGCAATGACGTTCAAGCAGCACCTCAAGGAAACAGATTCCTCCAGGAATATTCATCCCTACCTTAGGACCTGCTTCACCCCACCGCTGTGCCTGCAGGAGCACCCATAGGTTGACCTGGAGGCTCATCACAGTCCCAAATGGCAGGCTGAGCATCCCTGTGCTTTCCTGCACTGGTCTCAGACAAAGGACAAGGAACACTTCTTGAGATGTCTGCTGGCATTTTGGAGGGAAGGGGCTGCCAAGTTTTGTGCAGGAAGAGATAGTTGGTAGGAAAGAATCTAATTCAGAAAACTCAAGGCATACAAGCAACAGAGGGAGATCGGGTTAAAGCCATGCGCTGATCTCCAGCCTCAGCCTCTCAGGCCTTGGGTGCTCTGGGACCCATGGGCTGTGGGTACATCTCAAGAGCTTCCCAGGTCTCATTATTGCCCCATAGGATGGATATGCAGCCCTGGGAGCAGCACGAAGAGATGAAAGGTGGGTGCCATGCAGAGTCCCCACTGAGGACCCACGCTGACCCCCATGAGCTCATTCTTTACAGTTCATTTGTTTGCATCCTCCTAGCTGAGCTCAGGCAGACAAATTTGGGTTTGCACAGAGCATGGATTTAAGGCTGCTCTGAGCCCTCTTCTGCTGGGGAAAGGCGTGTGCTGCGTTTGGACAGACAGAGGATCTGTAGCAGAGGGGAAAGTGGCAGGAGTTGGGAGCTCACCCCACAGCAAGGGGTGTGGAAATAAGACTCCATCTTAAGCAGAGAGCCCTGGCAGGAGTTCTGGCTGCGGGAAGCCAGCCCGGGCAATGGAAGGAGGGTTTTCCATAGCTCTGTTGTTTGGTGAATGTGCTGGGCAGTTACATCCAATATGCATTATAAAGGGAAACCCAAAACGCATGGCCCATTTGCGCTGCAGCATCCCCGCGCTGTGGGGCAGGAGGAGGGAGATGAGGGCGGCCCCTCCTGCCCAGCGCCGCTCGGAGCCGGGGCTGCAGCACCGCCGAGCCCTGCACGGGATTCCCGGCTGCCCCCGATCCCGTGAGCTGAGCACAGCCCTGATTCCAGGTGGCGTTGCTGTGTTACCTTCCTACAGCCCATCGGTGGGGCAGAGCAGCCAACGCGTGCCAGCACGGGGCTGGACCGGGGCACGCTGCGGCACCCTTGTGGGGCTGAGCAGGAGGAGAGCACCGCATTTTGGATGCTGAGCGCGCACGCCTCGCATTTTTTGTTTCCCAGCCAGCGGCACTGCAGCACCCTTAGGGTCCGAGACTGGGATGCGCTGGAGCATTCTCTGAGGGCTGAACGTGGGGATAGCAGCGCTATGGGGAGGGGCTGAGAGGCGCATCCCAGCGCCCAGCCCGAATCCCCGCAGCATCCGCGGCCGCGTTTGCCCCCTAGCGCCGGCAGCCGCTCCGCACAGCTCCGCGCTGCGGGAAGGACCGGGGCTGGGGCTGAGCCCGCAGACACCGCTGTTCGAATGTGCCTCAGTTTACCCGGACAAAGAGAGCTGCTGCCTTCCAGCGCTGACTCTGGGCAGACAAGGGGTTTCTGAGATGCTTCGGACATGTTGCTAAATGAGAGGCAAGGTGTAACGCTGTTGTCTGCAGCCCCCAGCAGCAGTAGGTGATGCTGGTACCCGATACATGGACAAAATGCATTAGCTGCCGCCTCTACGAGCAGTTTGGAGGCTGCTTGACCTCTCTCTTGCACCAGAAGTGCACCTATGCGTGATATACATATTTTGTGCAGCTCCAAAGATGTGTGGTCACATCATTCTGGAAAAACCCAGTGAGATCCTGCTGGAAACGTGGATCAGGGGTGACGGTGCAGAACACCGTGGGGTGTTTCACACTCCCCTCTGGCTTAGGGCATCTCCGTCTTCCCCTGTACTCATCCCCTGCAGAGGGGAGCACCTGGTTGCTGGGCGTGACTGCAGTGCGGCGCCAGCTGGGAGAGAAACAGCTCGTTAGGCTGAAGGTGCTAATTGGCAGCTAATTGCTTTAAAAGGGCGGGGCTGGGGTAAGGGGAGCGCTTTGGTGCTGCGTGGAGCTGTGCTGCTCTGGAGGTGAGTAGTTCGGGTCTGCTGCTTGGAGGGTCCCCGGGTGCTGCAGAAGTGACTTCGGTACAGCATCTCCCAGCCCTGCTGGTCTGTGCTGGGGGCAGGGGGTGGGAGCGAGCTGCTGGCTCAGGCTGCTCGGGGTTGGAGGGTGCTGCTCGTGGGGCTGCAGGTGATGTGATGGTGGGTTCGGCCCTGTGGGTGTATTTCTGCACCACGTGTGTCCTTATGCTCTGCGGGATTTCTGTGGGGTGAGAAGGTGCTGCTGGCCTCGATGATGATGATGTCAGGCCACTGCAACTGTGCTCCCTGCAGGGAATACCTTTTTCATATCCCCACATGGGACCTCTATCCCTTATCTTGACTGGCTCTGAATTGGCATAAATCTCTGCTTTCCTCCCTCAGGTGCTGCTTGTGAAGCAACCTCAGCCTGATGCTTGTTGTGCTGTGTCCCCACAGCCATGGGGGTGAGTGGGGTTGGGACACCCGAGCAGGGGCTGTGTACCAACTGTGCTGTGCCCGTGCATCTGTTCTGCAGCTGGAGGCACTGAGTGGCCTCAGGGTTGGCACTCCTCCTCTCAGCTGGGTTCTGCTCCAAAGGGCTTTGGGGTGGGAAGAGGTGCAGCACTGCTATAGCCCTGCAGCTGCTTGGAGGATGGCTCTATGCTGCTCCCCCCCCTGTGTGCAGGGGAGAGCTGCCTGCAGGCAGCAGGGGCGCTGGCATCCTCATTTTTTAAGTCTTATTCACTTTCCTGTGAATAAACTTGGGAGGCTTAATAATGAAGTTGTTTTATTGTGAACCTGTGGATGTGTGTTGCATGCATAAAGAGTGCAGCTGAAATGGTAGAGTCAGGAGCAGCCTCCCGAATGTTTGAAACTGCTGTGGAAGAGCTTCTTTTTGGGGTGCTTCCAGCTTTGCTCTGAATTTTCCCTTTAGGGGACTTTGGAGGCTCCTCTCACCCTTGGATCAAAGGTATTCATATTTGGGGCAGATCCACTTACTGCTCAGAAGAGTAATTGGAGGGGGGGGGAACTGTAAAGGGAAAAACGCTGTGAGATTCCTCCCTGACTGCACCCTGATGAGATGGGGCCTGGGATGGACTGCCAAGTACTGCAGAGGAGAAACCACAATCCTCACTCTGGTTTGATGCTTCTAGCAGGCCTTGGCTGGTATGGCAGCAGCAGGGTAATTGAGAGCACCCCAAATAGCTTTCAGGTGTGGGTAGGCAGCACAACAGGGGCTATAACACGAGATGAAAGGAATGGCTTTGCTTCTGTAAATGGATAACCTATACATCGTGCTTAAGGGAAATAAAGACTTGGACACATAAAATGAGATTCCTATATGATAGGACTGTGGAAAAAGTAGCTGATGGAGTAATCTTACACCTGAGAGGTCCTGTGGTGATGGATATAGCAGGGGTTCAGCATGGAGAGCCCAGGGATGGAGTGGAGCTGGGGTGCTCCAGCATCAACAGTGTCTGATGGGTGTAGGTGGGCTGTGGCACACATGGGCAGTGATTTGTTTGGTTACAAGCAGGAATTTATTGGCACCTGAGTGCACCAACTTCCCATATCTCCATCCTGGAGTCCTATGGACCTCTGGTGTTGGGGGAGGATGACTTTAAAGTGTTGGCTGAGTCCTTTGCTCTTCTCAAGCATGAGTGCAACATCCAGGGATATCATGACATCAATCTGGTGCTTTTCCCCTCCCCAAAAAACCAAGCAGGGCTGTGTGCCCTGAGCTGCCCACATGCTGCAGCACCTGTGGCACCTGTTTTCCCAGTGGCAAAGAAAAGCTGCAAACTGTTATGCTCTTCTCTCTGCAGTCTGCAAAGCTGTACTTGCATCCCCCTCTCCCAAGAGCTAAGTACAGTTAACTGGAGCCAAGAGCGGGATGGGTTCTGCTCAGGCATGGGGAAAAGCAATGGGTTCAGCAGGTGGCTGTGCTGCTCATAGGGCAGAGAAAGGAGGAAATCTGCTGTAACATGGGAAGTGCTTGCAGGAGGTGGAAGTGCCCTTTGCAGTTCTGCAAGCCAGGGCAGTTTCTCTATTGCAGGGTGATGCCTCTGTGCATCCATCTGTGGCCCATGTGCTCCTAAGGCTCCCAGCATGGTTTTTTAAGTGCTCCATGTATGGCTGCTACAAATGTGGCCCACAGATGGCACATAACAATGTGCTTCTCCACCTCCCTCTTGGAAGCCCTTTAAACCTGCTTCGAGGCAGATCTGCTCACCTTGGTGCTTTTATTATAGCGGTGCTGCACTTGGTGTAAATACCTCCTATGAACAGGGAACAGAAGTCTGTACATTCCAAGCTGTGACATGAACAGATGCAGTGGGTGATGTGCAGCACCGTCTGCTGGAGGAGAGATAGAAAAATGAACCCATCCCTGCTCTGCCCTCCCCAGGCAGCAAGGATGAGAGCCAGCCCATGCTGGCACAGCCCTGCAGCATGCTGGCTGCGGGCAGCTCGGGCAGCACAACATCTTGTTCTCATTACACCAGGGCAGGTTTCTTGCTGATGCTGCATCCTCCCCGTGAGCCGGCATTTCCGTGCCACTGAGTCATCCCCGATGCTGGAATGTGGCCATGTGTGCACCGCCCTGCACAGCCATGCTGTCCTGGCTGTGCCCTGTGAGGAGGGTAGGAAATAAGAAATGTTAATATGGCGATTGTGAAGGTGGTGGCTGTAATAATGTGTGGGGAGCTGGAGGAGAAAGCTGCTCAGGAGCTTCTGTTAGCAGGTGGAAGGGGGTGTGAGCACAGACCATGTGGCTGCAGGCATCGTAGCAAAGGGCTGCCTCTTTCCCATCTTGTTTTGCACTGATTGCCATGGGAAAAGCTGAAACCAAAGTAAAGGTGAAGACTTGGTTCTCCCTTGGCTTTAAGCATGCCATGGGATTGAATTGAATTCCTGAACAGGAGCGAGCAGCTCCAGATCGGAGTGGTGCTGAGTGGCTTCACAGCAGCCCTGTGCTGGGACGTTGGAGTTTGTATGCTGGGCAAGGAGAAGGGAAGCAGCTGGTTCAGCCAGACAGTGAGCACCTCAGCATGAAATACTCCTTGTCTACCCACACGATCCACAGTGCATGTGTGCAGATGTTGAGACAGTGCTTCAACATGAGCCAGGAGGACGGGGGCTGTGCTCAACGCCTTCGCATTTTCCTTTTTCCGATCTTTCTCTGTTCCTCTAATTGGAAGCCTTGGGCTGGCATTTCCTGCCCTGCATACCATGCTGCATGGCACAGCTCTGCCAGACAGGCGGCCAGGAGATGGCTCAGCACTGCAGTGAGCAGTGGGTCTGCGTCCCCTGCGAGAGCTGCCTTCCTGCTGGATGCATTCAGCCTTCCTTCCCAAAAAAAAATAAAATCTGGGAATGCGGTAGCATTCAGCTCTGTAATAAAGCATAGATTTCATTAGCAAAGAAGCACCTTATATGGGCTGTTTCTTTCTTAAAAATCAGACTTGTGAATTCCTTGGCAGAAGCAGGGAACTTTGCACTAATACAATCTGTGCTGGTTATAGGTGTGACACCAGAGGCTGCCTTGGATGTCTGTGCCTTTCCCTGCTGTGCTCGCGTGCCACATCTCCAGCACCACTGTTGAAAGCCTGCATTTGCAATACCAGGGCATGTAGGTTTTGTTGATTTCTCTAATTTCTAATCCATGCTATTCCCAGCAGAGCCCATTTGTTTTCAAAGCAATGGCCATGGTGTCAGCAAATGCCACTTACGTGGCTTGTCTGTGCTTCAGGCTTCCTACATCAGAAAAGATGGGGCTGTTGGGGTGGCCCAAGGTGGATGGGAGAGAGGAAACTTTAAAAGCCTGTAGCAGTGTGTGCACCGTGGTACTTGCCCTGTATTTATTATCAGCCATGGAGGGGGAGAGTTGAGCACCTTGCCCCCAACTTGTGCTCTCCAAATAGGCATGAAGGACACTGGATGCTCTCCCAAAGGGCTGGCTGCTTGTGGTTTGCATGTTGCTGACCTCCCCCCTCTGTGTTCATGTTAATGCTGGTCCATGGGGTAACCAGCAGCTGATGCCCCCAGCACAGGGATGTGAGGTCCTGGCTGTTGCTGCCTGCCGGGCAGGGATTGAGATGTTTGCACTCCCTCAGCACTGGGCCAGTAATGGCCTTAGCAGAGCACAGCTGGCAGAGCCCAGCGCTCTCCAGACACCTGGAATGTGTCACATCTTTCTCCAGTGCCTAAAAATGGCTCATCTCCTGGTTCTTCACAGAGGGCTGTCTGCAGGGCGCCAGCTCTGCTCTTGGACTCGGGTGAATGGGCAACAGCAGGTCCAATTTGTTGGCCTGTCTGGTTTGGAAAAGCATTCAAGACACTTGGATGAGACACTCTGTGAAAGCATGAGGGCTGGTTGTGCTGATCTGCCTGCCTCTCGGGGTGGGCAATGCACTTATTGCTATGTTGAATTGACTCATTCTCTCCAATCCCAATCCATCTTTCCAGTTGCCCTGGAGCAGAGTGAGGATGCAGTCCCCATCTCACCCATAGTGACTTGCACCCCAGCACTGCTCCTGGCTCCCAGTGAGTCTCAGATTTGTGCTGTTTCCCTTTGCTGAAGCTTCTGAATCCCCTTAGAACTCACTTTATAGAAAACTGTTGTGTGGTTTTCCTTTAAGAGGGGGGAAAAAGCATATTTCTGGTTTCAAAGTGGAAAAAACTTACATCTCTTTTGCTCTTCCTTGTGGCCTGGGCCTGGGAGGACCTGGAGCATCACTCCCAAAAATCTGCTCTGCTTTGTGCTTTGCCAGTGGTTGGTGCCCCTTGTTCCATCCCTTGGGTGCTTAGGGGACGTGCACAGCACCCTTCTGCCTCCTCATTTTGCAGCAGCAAAAAGGAAAAATTTGGGAGTCTATTTTTTAGTTCCTCCTTTGCAAGCGATTCCGTGCCCAGAGTCGCTTTCCTGTTGCATATTTTCCCCTCCAATATGTTCAGCAGCGTATTAATCAAGTGCTCCTCTGATGTTGTGATTTTTATGGGCTGCCAACTGCACAAAGCCAGTTTGGCATCCTCTCCAAAGAATGAGTTTGAATGGCTTTACCGTTTGTATTTCAGGCTGAGCTGTGTGTCACTTCAGTAGAATTAAAGTGGGGGGGGAAGGGGGATGAGCGCCAGAACTCATATTGCACAGCAGCTCTTTCCAGACTGAGAGGAATCTCTGTACTGTGGGCAAATGGAGGCAGCAGAAGTGTGCAGCTGTAAATAGAACTTCCGTGGAGTGGGAGATAATATTAATAATAAATAGCTGAGCTTTATGCAAGAGGGTTTTTTTCCTGCTGTGGAAAACTTCCCAGGGGAAATATTCTGGGTTTATTGGAGAGATGTTTGCATACTTTCAACTAAGTGGATGAAGGTCTGATGGAGCATCGTCCTCTGTGGAAGGCCGTGGGATGCAGTGCTGTATGCTGGCCCCATGGCTGAGCACCCAGCTCTGTGGTCCTGGTGATGGGGTTTGCATGGACTCCATGTAGGTCAGTGCAAAAGTGCAGTGCTTGGTGTTCAGCGGGTTTGTGGCAGATGGATTGCTTGGGATTCTTGGGGTTTGTTCATCTGGAGTGAGAAATAGAGAAGGAGAGACTAAATAAATGGAGAAAATAATGCTAGGTAAGCAAACAAAGAAATTCCTCAGTAGCAAACAGTACTTTTTTTTTTTTTTGAGGCTAATGCTCTGCAAATGCTGTGTTGGAGCTGCCTGAGCTGTGAAGTCACTGGGACAGCACCTGGGGAGGGTCAGCCTGGGCTCTGGCTGGGGTGAGTGGGCTTAATCCACGTCAGGAAGCTGTGGAGCAGTCTGCTGGGAGGTGGATGTTTACAGCAGGGGGCCAAGAGAGCTCTGAAACGCCCAGCAGTGAGCACCCTAGTTGCTGGCTGCAAGATAGATTGTAATCACATTGATTAGGAGGGTTTTTGTAAAAAAAAAAAAAAAAAAAAAAAAAAAAATCAACCTGGCACAGTCCCAAGCCCAGGTGTGGAAGTGTATCTGAGCTGGGAGAGCCTTGCTGCTTGTTGTGGGAGTGCTTGGCTGGAGTGTGAGCCTGGTGGCACAGAGAGGAGCCTTCTGGCCAGGGCTGATAAATACAGCAATGCTGATGGAGCGCTGAGGGCAGAGTTCTTTCAAACACTGCACTGCTTCCAAGCTGCTTTCCAGAGGTGAAGTTATTGCCCTGCATTGCTTTGAGCCTGGAGAACCAGGAGGGTCTTCTCCCCATCCACCCTCCCCAGCTGTGCCCAGGGTGCTCACAGCTGCTGTGCTGGGTACCACAGACTATTGGGTCCCTGTGTTGGGACCCCAACATCGCTCCCCACACTGTGCTGCAGGGAATGCTTTGGTTAGAAAGGCAATGGGTGAGGAGCTGAGTGCTTGGAGCCCTCCGGATGGTTCCCTGGGGCTTTTAGCCTGTCTGTCTGAGATCTTCCTTCTTGCTGCCTGCTTTCATTTCCAGCCTCGTGCTCTCAGACGACTTAAGGTTTCCTGGCCTCGTGCAGAGCTGCTAATCCCTGGAAGAGCATGGCTTTGTGTTTACATCAGCCTTTGTTTTGGACAACCGACTCTCCAGGGCTCTGAGCTCAGCCTGCCACATGACAGCCAGGCGTGGCAGCACCACGTGCACCTCATCCTCCCCATCCCTAGGTGATCACCCCCTGCCCACCTCTGAGACCCCCTAAAGGGGGGTTGGGCTTTGTGCTGAGCACCCCCTGCCCCATCCCTCCCCAAAACATAGGGGAGGAGCAGCCTTGGGTACCACATTGCTCTCATCCCAGGCAGTTCACACACCGTGTGACCCTATCAGCCCTTCCTCTGTTTGGATTTGGGAACTGGGGGTTTTGTTTTCATTCCTGGCCTCTGTTTACATTCTTTGTATCCTGGCTTAGTCCTTCTGTAGCTCACAGAGTGGCTGTGTCCAGTGAATGACACCCTCCCGAAGGTCAGGAGAGAGGAGGTGGGAAGGCTGAATTTGGGAAAAACTGAGCACGTGTGGGAAAACATATTGGGAATGTGTGGGATGAGTTGTAAACACGAGGGGAAGTAAGTTCAAGTTGTCACCACACCGGGCTGTGCTTTTAGCTCTGGAAGAATTGTGGGGTGGGAGCTTCAGCAGTGACCCAGCTAGGATTCAGGGGTGGCTGCTGAAGTTTATTTGCAAGATTTTCCTTGTGAGAGGTGCACAAAGCCTTGCTCAATTCAGGATGGGACCTGGGGTCATCCAGCACTGCCTCCTGGCTCTGAGTGAGCGCACAGTCAGCACAGCTTTCTCCTATCCAGATTTCTTAAGAAGCCCATCCAGGCTTGTTAATGTGGGGAAGACATGAGATCTTCCCTTTGGGAATGGCTGAGAAACAGCTTGTGTCACTCCCTGTGCAGCTCTGCAGCCAAGTGAGCTTGCTGCCGGGATAGAGGCTGCCCTGCTTGCTCTCTCCTTGCTTCCTACCAACCTGCAGCAGTACTGGGTGAGGTCCTGCTCTCTGCAGGAAGGGCTGAAGGAAGCAGAACGCTGCTCAGGTGCAGGTTCAGTGCTGGGATTTGCTTCCCCTGCTAGAGGGATGGGATCAGGAACATCTGGATGCAGGGCACTGATTACAGCATGTGTGGATCTTGGTTTGCACTTTGTCACCTGTTGGCCTTGCAGGGGCAGCATGAGGTTTGGGCTGCAAACCTGTGGCACCTGAGCCATATGTCTTCATGGGGCTGCAGCTGCCCTCCCCCACCAAAAGCTGTTGCTTTGCTCTGATTTCAAGGCAAAAATTTCCCCTCTCACTTTCTCCATTTGTTCCTGGCTGCTGGAGGGCCCTGAGGACTCCGTGCCACTCACGTGGGGTTGGGTTTGGTTTTGCAGCACAGTGCAGTGCCTGAGCAACCAGCAGGAGCGATGCTGTGTGCACCTGCAGGTGCAGCATCCCTGCTCTGAACACCCCCTGCCTCCAGCAGAACCCAAAGTGAAGAACCCCATCATTGGGACTCGCTGAGAGCCAGGCACAGATTGCAGCACATCTTTTCCTAGTGCTCTGCCAAGTGGCTGTGCGGGGCTGGGGAGGGATGTTTGTTTCCAGCCCCACTGGTCTCTATTGGAGATGGCTGTTTTGCCCTCCCCAAAATGCTCCCATTGCAGCTGGGGTAGGAAAGATGTCAGAAATAAAGTGATGGCAATGAAAAATAACTTCCATCAGCTGCCTGGGGCTGTGTTCTGCCCCTGGGCACTGCATTGGTGTCCCCCCACCTTCACCCTTTCTCTGCAGGCTGAGTTTTTGGAAGGCACTGAGTTGGATAGACCAGAGCTCAAATTGCACTGGGATCCAAGAAAAAGAAAAGGAGAATAGCACTTAACGTAAGCCCAGTTTTTGGCTTTTTACAGGATTAATATCATATGATGAATAGATGAGATTTATCTGCTGTAGGCTTTTTGGATGTTAGAGTCCTGCTGCTGAGCTTGCAGCTGGAATATCACGGGATGTCCCATAATAACTTTGCTTTCCTCAAATAACATTTTTGCATGGGGGTGAAATGCCATTATTTCCCTATTTCCTTGTTTGTGTTTTCCCATCTAGCCCTTCCACAGACAGCTGTTTACATTTTGGGAGCATGACATCAGTGTTAGTACAGCTCCTCTCCTTGAACCCTCGGCACTTGTGCTGGGGAAGCAGCACTGAGACGCAGTGATGTGCCGCAAATGGCTCCAACTCAAGCTAATGAGAGACCCCAGGAGATGTGCAAGCTGCTGGTGGACAGCTGATGGAACAGAGCAGGGCTGAAGGAGAAAGCTTCCCCAGCTCAGTGCAGGTTGGAGGGGAAAATCCCAGGTTCAGCTCTGTAACCATGCTTTGGGGATGAGCAGCAGTGCTGCTGGGTCAGGAGATGCTGCAGCACCTCTGCTGGGCTGCACGTCCTGGGGCTTCCCTGGTGCTGTGTGAAACATGAGGCTCGTGAGCAGGGAAATGTCCTGTGCTGTTTCTGACGTCCTGGAGAATGGCATTTGTGCCTGGGAGAAGCAGGGATCGCTCTGTGCCCGTGTTGTAGATCTCTGCTTATTGATGGAGATTTTTAGAGTTACGCTCTGCTCCCTAAAAACCCTTAACTTTCACCAGGCCAACCCTGCACTCTGCTCCCTTCATTTCTTGCTGCCCCCTGAAGTTCTGTTTTTTTTTTTCCTTTCAGATTAAGGTATGGGAGGGACAGCTGGCAGGCATGGTGAAGAGCTGAAAACATTTGATTTTGTCCAACAGCATTTTGCTGTGGGAAGGGGTGCAGTGCAAACAAGCTCAGAGCATTTGCATTTCTGAGACAGTTTGGATCCCACTACTGCTTTGATCTCTGTTCCAGACGTGTCCTCTCCCCCTGGTGCCCCAGAATGTGTATATATGTGGGATGGAAGGGGGAGTAGGAAAAGGAACTGCTTCTCCTAGGCACTCCCTTGCTTCTAGAGGAGTATCTTGAGGAACTACTTCTGCAGCCCCCAGGCTGTCTGCCAGAGAGTTGGCAGGCAGAGTTGCTGCTGTTTGGAGCTGTTTCAGATCTTCCCTATCAGCTGGGTGGTAAGAGAAGTGTTGGGCACACCTTGGTCTGGTGGAGCATGGTCTGTGCAGGTAGCAACTCCCTTTGATTGGGATTGGAAGAAAGGTTTGGAGGGGACTTTGGGGTCTGAAATTAAACCTGCAGCGCTGAGTGCATCCTCCACAGGTCACTCCCAGATCTGGGGAGGGAGGAAATATCGCCCAGAAGATGTTGTGTAGTATGTTTTGGGCTGTCGAGTCCACCTGGAGGTGTCAGGGCTGTTGATGACAATTCTCAGGGAAGCCAATCCAAGGGACATGCAGAGTCAAAGCATTCCATAGTGCCTGGGAACAGCCCAGGAGGTGCTCCTTGGTGCACTGCTGCTTTGCTCCCATCCCCCAGTGGATGTAGTGCCTGAAATGGGGTGACAGCACAACAGTGCTGACACCACCATCAACAGTGGCCCCACGCAGACTTTTTGCCATCAGTCCCATTGAGGCACGGGGATCCTAGAAGCATGCCATGGAAACACAGATCCTATCCAACACAGCCCCAACCCTGACCCGATCCCTAAAGGGTGCCGTGGCCGCGTGCAGGCTGTCCCCTCTCCTGCTGTACCTCCTCCAAGCCTCACTCGTCCCTCCCACTCCCTCCCAATGCTCGTCTGCTGTCAGGGAGCAGGGGAAGGCTGGGGATAAGGAAAGGGCTTTCTGAGCAGGGCTACCACTCTGGCTGGGTGTCTCCGGCAGATGCGTGGGGCCGGGGAGCCCCTGGTGCTCCCATGGACCTTCCCAGCAGGATGCTCCTCGCCTGCTCCCTCTGCCTCCTGCCCGGTAAGAGCCCGCTCCCCTCTGTGTCTGGGAAAAGAACTCCTGCTGGCTTAAGCAGAGGGAAAGAAGGTGTTTGGGAAAGCCCAGCTTTGATGGGGCTGTTGGAGCAGGAGGGAGGGAGCCGGGTGCCTAGGAGGCAAGCAGAGAGTTAGTTAAAAGGATTGGAGTGCTTCCCCATCTGGGCTGTGGGCACGAGTGGGATTAGTCAAGCAGCTTTCTGGAGTACAGAACAGAGGAGAAATAAGTCCCCTAGACAACAGGACCTTTTTACCTTGGGTTAATTTTTGCATCCTTCATCTAGCTTGTAATGTAACTTACCCTGTTGTGTGCGAAGTTGCTATGCAGAAGAGAAGTGCCTGGGATTAAAGAAGTGAAGAAGGTCTTTAGGTCTGTGTCTTGCTTATGGATGTGCTCCTGCAGCTCTGCTTGGCTGGGATGGGGCAGAGCTCAGCCCATTGCTGCCCGCTTGCAGGAGGCTCCGTCCTGCTGTGGTTGCAGCTGGCAGCTTCCTGCACACAGCCCAGGCTGGGGCTGCTCAGCTTCAAAGTGAAGAACAGAGCTCGCTCCCACTACCAGGAGCACCGCTGGCGGCCGCGCATCCCCGGCAGCACCGAGAGCTAATGCCACTGTAAACATTTCTAAACATCCCAATGGAAAGCAAGCCAACACTTTCTTTTTTGTTTTCCTTTTGTTTTTCTCCTTGCTAATAGCGCTGGTGCTGGATGATTTCAAGCCAGCCGCGGCGGGGCTGCTTTTCTGTGCCTAATGGGGACCATGTGTGCATGGCTCGCATGGCGGAGGGCGCGGGGCTGCCTGCGTGGAGCTGCGGGGCAGAGCGCTGCGGCCGGCCGTGCTTACGTGGGCAACAGAGTCCCTCAGTGAACTCCTCTTAAAGAGCTGCTGCTCGTAGAGCTATTATAGAGCGAGCTCAGGGCTGTGGTAAATCTGTGTTTCTGCTTTGGGCTGAATAAAAATCAGCCCTCGGGTTGAGGTTTCTGCCCGTGGGTATCGTTGTCTGTATGGTGACTGAGGGGGACGGTGCTGCTGCTGGGGGTGACAGAGATGCAGGAAGGGTTAACGCTGCTTCCATCACGATGTGGTGGTCTCTGAGCCCAGCCAGACCCAATGCTTCGTGGCTGTATTTCAGTGTATTTTGCTGAGGACTAACTCAAAGCAAGTCTGTGCCGTGCGAGGGCACTGAGCTGGGATGTGCGCTGTTGGGAACTGTCCCTTTGCTGTGCAGGCAGCCACTGAGTGTTCTGTTGGTCTGCAAGGCACTCACCTGGGCTGGGAGGTCCTGAGACACCACCATTCCCTGGTGCTGGTGGGCATGGGGCATCCTTCAGGGGTTACTCAGTACTGGGGGCATCATGGTGCCCAGGGGCCACCAGTGCCATACACCCTGTGGACAAATAGCTAAAATCCAGGCTGAGGGCTTGCTGCAATAAATCCTCCAGGCATAGGCTGTGTTGCAAGAGAGGTGATACTTACACCATGGGGACTTGGTTTCTGAGCAGATATGAAGATAGATTTCTTCAGGAAGTCATCCTTAGATGCAATAATTTCTGTCATTTCACAGCATGCATTTGTTTTCCTGCATTAGTTTTCTTGTTCAGAGAAGGCAAGTCAGCTCATCCCTTCACCAAAGGGTCACCAAATGGTAAAACTCTTGTGTTTGCCTTATGGGATATATTTGGGATGGTCCGGGTGGGGTCACAGGGGACCTCCAGCAGTTGTGCCTAAGGCTTTGCTGATGGGAACTAAACGCTGTGTGGCTGCAGAACCCAAAGATCAGGGCTAGAATGTCCCACACCTTGAGTCCTCCATCCAACAGCCAAGGTTTGGCCACTGGAAGTCAGTGGCAACTTGAATGTGGGAAGTCAATCTCCATCCCAGAGCCTTATGATGAGCCTCCCATTGCTCCCTAGGCAGTTCCCCTGGGAAAGGAGCATTTGGAGAGCAGCTGATATTCATCCCCCATGGCTAGTTGTGTTATTCCTGTTGAACACATTGCAAATGAATAATCAGTGTGTTCCTCGATGCTGTTAAACATGGTCTGCTGCAATTAATGCAGCCACACAGCTCCTCCCCTGCTTTTGGGGGGCCAGAAAGCTGAACTGTGGAAGCACAAGGTACTGCTGTAGCTAGTGCCCCAGGGCTGTTTGTGAGATGTTTTGTGGGTAACCAGGAATGTTACAACACATGCATCTGTGATGACTGATCTTCTGTTCATCCCCAGTATTCCCTGGCTCTCTATCTGCAGCTGTGGCAGCCACCGAGCTCCGTTTGTTTCCTAATAACTGATGACAAATGCTGGCTTTGAGATAGAGACCTGAATAGGAATTTGGTGCTTTCAGTGTTTCATTCTGCGGAGTTTGATAGAGGCTGAGGCTGGAGGGAGGCATAGGAACGTGTGGTCCACCCTGTTCCTCCTTGGAGCCTGCTAGCTTTTGCCCAAATACTCCATATCAACCTCAAAGTCTTCTCTAAGCCGATCCAGAACGTAAGAGTAAACAGTATGTGTGACAGATGGATTGCAGAGCAGTGTCTGATGCCACCAAAGCCCATGCAGCAATGGGGATCTCGTCATGGGAGCCTGGCTGGCTGCCCTGGACATGCTGGGGTGGTGTGGGTCACAGTGGTTCAGTGGCAGTGTCTTGTGTGTGCAGTCCCACACTATGGAGGTTGTCTTTCCTGCTTGGATTTGGGCAATAGGGAAAGGGATTGGTGCAAGGACAGCTCTTGGGCTAAGGAGCCCAGAGGTTGGTCTTCACCCTGCGCTTCCACCTTGTCCTAAGCTGTGACAGCACTAGCTTTGGGGGTGCCCTCAAAGTAAGAATGAATTTATTCCAGCAGCTCCTCTGCTCGACTCTGATCTCCTCAGATTGACAGTTTGCAGCAAAACAGCGAGCAGCAGCCACCAACTTCTTAGCTTGGGGCACAGTGGCAAAACCTTCACCCACCCCATGGGGACCAGGGGTAGATAGGTTGATGGTTGGACAATAGGTTGATGGTTGGACTAGATGATCTTAGCGCTCTCTTCCATTGCTTATGATTCTACGACCCAGCTGGGGGCACAGGCACAGATTTGGGCAGGAGGAAGGTGCAGAGACCGTGAGAGCATCCCTGGCACAGGAGCGGCTCAAAGCTGCACAAGGAGGACTTATTTTAATTCTTTCTGGCAGCAAAGGTGCCTTTTTTTCCCAAGCATTGTTCCTCAAATGTGCTTTATTTCCCCCCCCCCTTTCATTATTTGACCTGACAAGAATCAAAAAGTTTCAACTCAACAGAAGTTCCAGTTCGGAAAGGAGGTATTTGAGGCTTCCTGCCTTGGCGCGATCACAAGCAAAACATGTGGGTTTTGGTCACATATTTATGACAGTGATGTCACTTCTGACAAGAAAATGAGGCTGAGCTCTCTGGGTTGCTAAATCTCCTCGACAACCTTTCAGAGAAACTTCCATTAATTTAAGCCAGCTTAAATCTTGACACATTTATTTTCTTTCTTCCTACCTCGAATGCACCCACATCTGTCTGCTTTCCTGAATTCCTTCCCTGCTGTGTCCACATACCAGCAGTGTTGCCATCCATTGTCTGGAAGCTTTCTTCCTGACCGCTTTGTTTTTCTGCCTGGTACCTGCTGGAAGCACGGGGCATGCTGCCCATCAGAGCCCACATCTATCTCACTGCAGCTTTGGGAGCCAATGGGTTTAAACTATGGGATTGGGCCAGGGTTAGCTGCAGTCCCTCATGTCTACACAGACATTATTTATGTTAAAAAAAAAAAAAAAGAGCTTTAGGGTGCTTTTAAAGAGCAAGAGCAGCAGATTGGAGCCCTAGCAGTGCTGCAGAATGGGGTTTGGGCTCCTTGGGTGGGTGGTGGTTTTTGCTGTCCGAGCACAGCTCTGCTGTTGTGGTCTCTTTCTTTCCATCCCTGCTATGGGACTCGGTGGAGACATTTGAATATGGAGAGAAAAAGATCCCTAACTGCTGAGTTCTAATACCTCAATCACTGGGGAGGCATCCTGGGAAAATGTGAATGCTTGAGAGCAGCAGAGCTGCACCCCTCCCAAGGATTTCAAGGGGATCAGTAAGGATGGGAGGGAATGTTTTTACCATTCCTTTCCTTTTTTCCCCCTCTTTTCCAACCCTAAATGCAATCTAACCAAGCTCGGCTCCCAGTCTGGCTTCCCCCTTCATATTGCCTATCATTTGGAGCAGCAAACCCCACAGGAAACTGCTTTTCACCTTCACTCTCTGCATGCATGCATTAATTGGCCTACCTCACATTTCTCCCTGCTTCTCTCTATTCAGAGACTTTTGTGTTCTATGAATTGCTTGCACTCTTGGTACTTTTTCTTCTCCAGGCTGCCTCTTGCAAACAGCTCAGTTGCTCTTTATTTCTCCAGGAGCCCAAAGCTGTGCAGTGCATCAGAGCAAAGAGCCATAGGATGGTTGTCCCCAACTTCTCCCACCATTCCTGCTCCCCATAACCTTCTGCTTTTGTGCCAGCTGCACTGACAGAAGAAAATGCTCCTTCAGTGCAAAGCTGGAGGATGTTCTCACCCCCTGTGCGCCCTTCTCTCCCTCTGCCACGCTCTGTGCCTGCTGCTCGACTCCTGCATGTCTCCAGTGGGCAATGGTTAACACGAAGGAGGTTTTGATTTGTTTTGCAATGTTAAATCAGGTCAAACTACCACAAAATGTGCTGGCTCTCATTCTCCCCAGTCTCCTTTTTTTTTTTTTTCCTTGCTTTCTAGAATTTCTTTTTGTAGGATTATAAAGCTTCTTACCTCAGCTCTCCGTTGGCAAGGCTGTGTTTCTCTGTTTATCAAGCCAACATTGCCAATTTGTCACTATGACTGCAAAAAAAAAAAACAAAAAAAAAAACAGGTTTAATCCTAACATTCCTACCTACAAAAGCACTTTCCATCCTAAATTTCCTGCCTGGGAAGCAGTTTCCCAACCTCTCCTGTTGACAACCCCTTTGTTTCTGTATGAGTACTGAACATGACCCTTCTGCTGCCTCTAAAGCTGCCTTATGGGCAATGCCAGGATCCTTGATTTGTGGCAGGCTAAGTGGTCCAGCAGTTACTTGCTGCCTGGAGGCCAACAAGCTGGGATGTGCTGAGTGCCTCCCTGCAGTACAGCCACACCAGCTGTAGAAAAGGGAGATTTTGACTGGATATAAGAAAAAGTTTTGTGTTTTTGTGTTTGTTTGTTTTTTTTTTTTTTGTAATAAGGATAGTGAGGCACTGGCATTTGTTGCCCAGAGAGGTGATGAATGCTCTGTACCTGCAGACACCCAAGGTCAGGCTGGAGGAGCTGTGGGTGTCCCGTTCATTGCAGGGGAATGGGGCCAAATGGACTTTACATGTCCTTTCCACCTCAAGCTGTTCTATAATTGTTCTCCCTGGCATCCCCCTGGTGACATCAGCTTCTGGTTGCATGTGAGATGTGACTCTAACACTCTTTGGTGCTGCAAAGCCCCTGGAGAAGGCAGGAGGTGGTCAACGGGGATGGCTGTGTGCTGGAATGCAGTCTCACATCTACATCCTTCAGTGACTGCAGGAGGGGTGGGGTGAGTGCATCTGGGGTTTCAGCCTCCCTTCGATTGCAGGTTGTCAAGGTGATGCAGTGCCACCAAGCTGCTGTGATGTGATCAAACTAGTTTTGTGCCATTCTGGACAATGGTGTTGGGGTTGGAGGCAATTCTGGAGAGCATCTGTGTTCTTCTTGGGGCAGGCTGTGTGGGATATCCCCATGGATGGGGCTCCACACAGCTCTGGTTGACCTCTTCAGGGTCTGACCACCCTTGCTGTAACAAGTGCTTTCTTCTTCCATCTCTGCACTGTGTTTAATGGGATCCTTCTCTCCCCAGGGCTCAGTGACGCCTTCAACATCGACACCAAGAGGCCCAAAATCATCACTGGCTCTAAGGATGCGTATTTTGGCTACACAGTGCAGCAGCACGACATTGGGGGCAAGAAGTGGTGAGTGAGTACTGAGAGGAGGGGTCTACAACACCCTATGGGAACATGCCTATCCCCTGCTCCTCCCAACCTGCCGATCTGGGGCAGGCATTGCTCAGGCTCTGTAGGGTAGCAAGGTTTGGTGCTGGTAAATGCAAGACTTAAGCAAGATTTGAGACTGGAAAATGCAAGATTTAAGCAAGGTTTGGTGCTGGATCCAAGTTATGTGCACAGAGCAGGGTTTGCAGGTGCTGCAGGGGCTCTCGTCCCACTCCAGGCAGGTTCACAGCTCCCCAGGGCTGCTCAGCCTCCAGCACTTGTTGGAAATCCATCTGGGCTTTGGGTTAGGGCCATCCCATCTATAAAATGTTATAGAGTTTCCACTGAAGAAGCGATGTCTGCAGAAATTATCAGAGCTGCCTGCTGCAGCCAGGAGTGTGGATGACACTGGGATGAGTTTTGCTCAGGGGTTTTGCTCATGTATTGGAGGATGGGGTAAAAAGCTGTTGCAGTCCAGGAGGCCACCCCATCCCCATGGCAGAGCTGGGTTCTGAGCATGTGATGTAGCCCCCAGAGAGTTCATGGCTGGGTCCCCTCCAAAGTATGGCCATGCCTAGCACTGGAGCATCCCTATTGGTACACCCCAGTGGTCCATGAGCAGGTTTTCACATGGCACTGGGGACCCTTTCCATCCTCAGGACTCTTTCCCTGCTGTCCAACTTGCACTTGAACTTAAACCAGGAATTCCTTCACCCTTTCTGTGTTTGAGAACATGGCTATTTACCCAAAGCAAGGCTTTCTTGGAAGGATAAGGAATTTTGGGCAACCTGCCAGCAGGGCTGATCGTGGCCAAAGCCACCGGAGCAGGGAGTGAGCACAGCCACGAGGCAGCTCCTGTAAATAAAGGACGTTCCAGCAATTCCCTCAATGCACAGCCTGGGAGCAGCTCACTGTGCTGCTGCCTTGCTGGGAAGATCTCATGCATGGTCTGGCTCCATGTGATGCTGGGGCACATGTCCCTGCAGCACAGCTGCTCTGAGCCCAAAGGGATTGCTCTTTTAGCCCATTTTCTTGCCCTAAATTCTCACAGACTTTCTGCATTCAGGCCACAACCCAAACAGAAGCTGTGCTGGTGAATGGAGGTGCAGCTCTCGCCACACCAGCAGTGCCAGAAGGGAGGCAGAACCTTGCCAAAAATGTGAGGCTGGGGCTAAGCCTAGGAAAGAGCTGATCAGAGACTGCAGTTCTTTGAAGCAGATAAGGAGCAGAACAAAATGTCTCTGCCATCACATTCCTACCTCTGCTGCTCTACTTCTGTTTTTCTTTTAATCCTTCAAGTGCCAAAACCTCAGCGGGGAGCAGTAACCATTGAGGATGGTGTGTGCACTCAGGTGCCATCCTGTTCCTCCAGTGACAAAGTGACACATCCATTTGCAACCTATTGTAGGGGCCCTGCGTTAGTATGGGGTTGGGCTGGGTGCTCTCCATGGGTCCCTTCCATCTCCTCCAATTTTGTGAGAGTGGCAGCAGAGAGCCAGCCCAGCTCGCATGTTCTTCTCCCACATCTCCCATGTCAACATCTGCCAGCACTTAGCTGTCATTTTCATAGAATCATAGAGTAATCCCAAGTTGGAAGGGACCCATAAGGATCGCTGAGTCCAACTCCTGACTCCACAAATGACAAAGTTTTTCTCCACCGCATGAAGAAATGGATGTTCTCTGCCCTGGGTAAGCGTAGGCATATACATAAATACAGTGTGTATTAGAATGGGCAATTACATAGTATAACATGTCTATTAAATGTGCACGTCATTAAAAATGAAGCCATCGTGACTCACTCTGGTTAAAGGAGAAATGACTGAACAAACAAAATGTCTGTAGTATGAACCAAGGACACAGAGAGCCATGTGATAATCATTGTGCAGAGTCTCAGCCAGGCTGGAAAGCAGCCAGGTGCAGAAGGAATGGGAGTGATATGGCAGAACTGTGGCTAGTGGAAGGCAGGAGTAGAGGCAAGCAGCACCCAGGAGCTCGGAGGAGTGAAATGGCTGTGTCTGAAATGTAGCTCCTCCAGGAGCAACAGCTCTGACAGCGCTCAGCCATACAGCTGCCAAATATTGAATGTGGAATCTGAGGAGTTTGGCACCTCTGCTCCAGTCTGAACTGTTTTAATGCTGCTTTTGGCCATCGTGGATGGCTGCAGGAGGATTGCAAAGCAGCTTATGTATGTGTGAGTGAGAGTATAGGAATATTTATGCGTGTGTACACAAATGTAATTCTGCAGGTGTATTTGGAGTTGTGGCACTTTCCCTTGCAGTAGCATCCAGACAGCTTGCACGTGGGGCTATGACAGCAGCTCTGATAGTGGAAAACCTGGGAGGAAAGAATCCCGATTATTAAACTCTGGGGGAAGAAGCAGTTGGAAATGCACTGCTCCAGGAGCTCTCTGCTTTGTGGGGTCACGTTCCCTGCTGGCAGGCAGCAGTGCCTCCCAGACCTCCCTCTTGCTGCTTCTCTCCCTTTTTCACGAAGCTGGAGGTGTGAGCTGTGCTCCAAGTGTGCAAATGGAAAAAATGACAGCAGGCTCCCAGATCTCATCCCAGCGTGCGCTGACCGAACTCTGCGTGGATCTGGTGTGGGTCTGAGCGTCCCACAGCCCTGTGCTGGTGCCTCAGGTAGTGCTGTGATACTCACTGGGGTCAGTGCTTCCCCATCAGACGTGGGCAGAATTTTGGGGTTGATAGAGGTGCTTTAGGGGTTGGGTGATGGCAATGTCCCAAAGAAGTGAGCTGCTCCTCTTCTTGCACTGTGCCATGCAGTTTAGGAGTATTCAAGGTGTGGATAGCATGAACCCAGACAGGCTTGTTGCTGTAGGTGCATTTATTTGGGAAAAGTAAGGATGTTCAAGCATGGACATGGGGAACTGAGCATTGGCACAGGCAGCTCAGGGTAGTGGTGGATTCACTGTTCCTGGAGGTGTCCAAGAACCATGGAGATGTGGCACTTGGAGATGAGGTCAGTGGGATGAGTTGGGGTTGGGCTTGCAGATCTGAGAGGTCTCTTCCAATCTTAATGATCCCATGAATCTCAGCATGCACGTGTATATCAAATACGGACCAGAACTGCATGGAGTTCAGAGGGAAATGTTAGAGATCCCTTTCCCAAGTGCTTCTCTCAGCTCTCCATCACTTCAGCATCTCTGGAGCTGGAGCTCTGTGATGCAGCAGGCCCAGCCCTGCCGCCAGATGTTCTGGATTACCCCCTGCTGGCTCCAGCTGGATGTGGGATGGGGGCTGGGGCTGCAGCCGCACAAAGCCCACCCTGATGAGATTAGCACTGTGCTGCCGACCCAGACGGGACTTTCCACTGCACCACCTGGGAGGGATTTATAGGGAAAGGCTGAAGGCAGGTGTCTGTGGCAGTGTGCGCAAATGGGGAGATGTGAGTGGGCTGGGGGCACTCCGTGTGTCATCTGAGTGTGCTCCCAGCCAGAAGCCCCAGCTGCCGCCCTTGGCTTTCCATCATGATATTCCAGACACCCACATCCTTTTCCCCATCTAAATAAAAAATGTGAGGCTGGGAGGAGGTGGCTGTGCCACGGGGCAGCAGGAGCATCGCTGCTTGCGTGCTGAGCGTTTTCTAGCTATCCAAAAAAATGAGGCATGAGGAGAACTGGCTGTGGAAGTGAAACATTGTGAATAAACATCCATTAGCCTTCTGAAGCCATAAAAGTAATAAATATAGCATTCTCAAGCAGGCTGGGAGCGGAGCTTTGCTGGTGCTGCTGGCGAGGTGGCGTTGTCCCAAGAGCATCACCGACTGCTGCAGCTCGTGCTGCTCTGACTCCTGTGTGACATGCAGCGCTGCAAAGCTCTGCTCTGCTGTGGGGTTTGGACCTACAGCAGCAGAAGGGCCTCTGGGGATGAACCCCCCCCCCCAGTGCCCACAGAGAGCAGCCCCAGCAACAGACGTGACGTTTCCAGTCTGAGCACTCGTGAGGGAAAAAGGAGGAGGGAGAGGAGAGAAAAGTCTGCTCGGTGGATTTAAAGCTGTAATTGTGCTGATCTGGAAAAACAGTTAAAGGTTTTGCTATTTCCCTACTACTGCGAGGCTTTCTTGGCTGCAACTCTCCTGTGGTTTGGCCAGTGCCCGAGTGCTGGGATTATTTTGGTGAAAGGGTACATAGCTGCAGAGCATTCCTTCGGCGCGGGGAAACGTCTGCTCCTGGCGCTCCCTCCCACCGTGCCGGGAATGGGGGATGCACTGCAGCCCCAATCTACTCCTGTGTTCAGTGGGCTTTAACTGTGAGAAACCCCAGGGCTCTGCTGGTAGCGTCACCAGGCTCCTCAGGGCTGCCCCAGGGCTCCATGGAGGACATGGTATGTTAGACATCCTTGGAGAAAATCTTTCGACTGGTTCTCACCAGCTCTAGAGATGGATGGCATCAATCACAAGTTTATGTCCTACCATTTGTATTTATTATAATAATAATTATTATTATTTTTGTTTTGAAAGCCTTTGGTTCAGCTGAAAAACAGTCCCTTGTGATCCTTGTGGCACGTCTTGCAGAAGGGAGGACGAAGTCCTCCTGCAGTGCTCATGGGCGCATTCTTTCAGCCTACCTCAAATCTGGGAGGAAAAGCGGAGCTACAGATACCGTGCAGCAGATCTTTATGAATGGAGATGATGTTATTCCCTCCTATCCCATATTGCTTGACCATAAAAAGGCTTTTGTGGTCATTTCTTTGATGTTTAGGATTGGGTGGTCTCAGAGCGCTGCACAGCAGCAGGATGGAGCCAGTGACCTAATGGTGGTTTGGGAACCCCCAGGAGCATTGTTTTCTGGTGATAATGGGCAATTAGGGAAAGCGAGAGGCAGCCAGTGAGAGCCAGTGTCAGAGATCAGGGTTTGCTTTGGAAACTTCCAGTAGAAATCAGTGCTGGGGTCAGGATGGACGTGGTGCCTGATGCCCCAACCAGCCACCCCAAACATCATGGTGGAAACCCGCAGCCCAGGGGCCTTGCCTGTAAACACTCCTGGGTTGCCATAGCCCTGCGTGAAAGGAAAAAATTACACCAGGAAAAACAAGGAAGTATCATTATTTCTGACCACGGTATTCTGCGAGTTCCTCAGCCGTGTTCTGCAACACGCCCATCGTACACTATTTTAGGGAGAACTCTGCTCATTTTGCTTCTTGCAATGTCTACGGGATTGCTATGGCACAAAGGACAGCTGCATGGCTTGGTCTTTGGCCCCACGTCCTGTTGGAGGCCCCTTCCCATGACAAGGCTACAATGGGTGGAGGTGGCAGGACCACGGGATGCGCGCGGAGCTGTGCCAGGTATTTAGGAGCATCCCCTCCCAGATCAACCTGAGCAGCTGGTTGGATGCAGATGTGTTTATCTTTCATTTTGCAGTGAGAAGGCCAGCATAGAGAAAAATATCTCAAAGTCCCTTCCCGTCCTGTGTCCAGTCCAAGCTGCCACAAACCAACTGAAAGTTTTCCACTGCTGAACTCTCCCTTTCCTGAACCCCTTTAATAACTTCTTCATCCAATCCCATCTTGAATAAATTAAGTACAAGTGAATTTGCCTTGCAGGAGATTAAGTGTCCCATTGATTGAAAAATCCTGTGAAAAGCATAGTTTCTTCTCCATTCCTCCCTAATCCCTGCATTCCCAGATCACCAGCGACACATACCTTCTTTTCCTGACTTCTTTCCATTTAATCAAAACGTCCTGGGGGGCTCGGAATAGCTTTGCAACCTCTCTATGCTGTGTGGGGAGTCACTCCCTTAAGTCAGAAGGTCATAGGGGGCTCCCAGGCATCCTTAATTTGAGGTGCAAAGCACCAGCAGTGATCACACTTCTCTTCTGCCTGGAGAGAGGTGAAAGGGATGAGCTCTACGACACGTTCTCCATTGGAAGAATGGGCTCTCCAACCCTCAACACCTTCAAATCACAGCTGAATGGCTTTTGGGAGGTGTGCTCCAGCCAAGCATTGCTTCCTGGGTTCATTACTGAGATAACCTGCATGAATTAATGTCTGTGGTGCAGGAAATTACACTAGGTAGTTTGGCTAAGGGGAGAAGAAAGAGAAGCATGGTTTGGCATCGAGCAGCTGGGGCTCCAGTTGTTCCAGACACCGCAGTGCTGCTGTCTTTCAGATTTTGTGCTACCACCCATGTTCCCATGCAATGAAACCGTTTGAAACAGTGCAAAAAAAAACCCACCAAAACAAAAAAAAACCCAGCAACAACAACAAAAAATTCCTCCTTGAATGCTCGGATTTGCATTGTTTTGGTGTTTGAGGTGAGCCTTGCATGGTTTGCAGCCGTGGCTCGTGCAAGACCACGAAGCAGGACAGAGCATGGGTTTAATGGTCTGATAAAAGCACAGATCCAGAAATTCAATTCTTACTGCATCGTCTGAGAAGACACAACGTGGGCATTTCCACCAACATTGCTGTTTTCAGCTTTTTTCCCAGGGAAGAATGTTAGAAATATGTCCTCAGTCATGTTGCTCTGAGCAGTTTATGCGCTTCACATTAAATTCCTTTCTTTTTTTTTGCTTTTGTTTTCTCCATAAGGACCGCATGAAAAGGAAGGCGAGGGAGGCGTCGTTTGGTTCTTGTTTGCTCTTAAATCTTCCTTTATTAGCCAAAGCATGATGCAAGGCTGCTGCTCTGGGCTCTGCAGAGGGCTTTGCTTGCTTAGGACCACTGGGAGTGCTAGGGGAGGATTTGAGGTGACCCAGGGTTGCACATGGGAAGGGATAGCAAGATGCCCTCATTGGATCTGAGTCATTTGAGATAGGGCATTTTAGGAAGTTTTGTCATTATTTTCTTTATTTATGGAGGAGAAGAAAAAAAAAAAAGAACTGTTTAGACCACGAGTTTACAAAGCAAGATAAAGGGAGGGGTTGGTAACCTGCAAGCTGGCATCGCTGCCTTGGGGAGACATTTCCCTGATCCCACAGCCTGCACCATCACCTTCCCAACAGCTGCAAAAGCCTTCTCCTGAGCTGCCAAGTTTCCACGGGAGTTTGACAGCTTTGGCTAATTAATCACTTCTATTTAACCCGAGAGGGAAAACAATGCCATTGTCTTGGGAAGGCAAAAAATCTGTTTTGGTGAGCTTCTCAACCCCTGCGTGCGTTTCCGCTACATTTAGGGCAGTGACTGCAAGTATTTGGGCTTTCTTTGAGCCTGCAGGCGTGATGTAGGGCTGGGGAATGGGTGGGATGGGCTGCCCTGCCATCACCGCTGTCTCTTGCTTTACAGATTGCTGTCGAATGCTGGTGATTATTGATTAACAGATAATGTGATAATGGTGATATGGGAGTATTAATTAGCGGGAGATGCCCAGGTTGGATTTTCCCATGGGGAGGGTAATTCCTGGGCTGGGGAGCACATATCCTGCAGCCCCAGAGGGATCCTGGACACACTGCACAGGGGGCCACCAAGGTGAAGGTGCTCCAAGTTCCTGTTAAATCCCATCTGTGTTCAGTTCTTGGGTAATGAAGAGCAAACAAATGAGGATCATCCTTTGGGATGCCTCAACATTGACTTCTTCTCATCTTTTCTGTCTTCCACTGCAACATCTTTTCGCATTTCACATTTGTTGCCTTCTCTTTTTCTGACCGTAATAATGTGCGGGCTAGAAGCAGAGAGACACGAGCAAACTCCTCCTACATGTCCAGGAGAAGGTACACAACCTCTGGATGCCATTGAGCGTGGTTCCAGATGGTTGTTATTTTGTCCTAATTAATCTCCTCGTTAGCAGCGAAGCTGTAAGACAGGAAGTATTTCCGTGGGAATCCTTAAATACTTCTTAGATTTTGAAGGTTTTCGGTTGGTGAGCAATCCCATTTAATAGTGATGGAATAAAAGAATGATTGCTTACTGTCTTTGTAGAGGCAGTGTTTAAAAAAAATTACCGAATCTGGCCTAACTGGGAACATCTGTGCTGGAAAACAGTGGCTTTGCCAGCTGTTGTGTAGGGCAGCTCAGAACAAAAGAGGTCCTGTGTGTTCAGCAATCTGGATGGGGATGGCTGCATCCACCGATGGGTTCTGAAAACAAAATGCAGTGGACTAGATTTATTTTGGGCTAACACACTGGGAGCAGAAGGTGCCAGAAACCAGTGGTTCAGGTTATTTTTGAACTGGCCTGGAAAAAAAAGGGATGAATTCCTCAGGTCCTGCTCTTCTCCTTTGGTTTGCTGCTTTGTTCCAGTCTGGTCAAGTCCACAAGAAAGTGAGAAAAATGCCTGCAATGTCCCAGACGAATCCCACAGCCTTTCTGGCACTATATGTTTCTATCAGCTGATAAACCTCTGCTTATTTCAGTGTACAGATGGATGCCCAGCATCCTTGCCTGCCCCTGAGCTGGTTACCACCGGACCACTGTGGGCTGATCATAAGTGAGCAACCCCAGCGTGGAGCAAACCTCCGGAAAATTCACTTTTTTTACCTTTTTAGTGGAGAATATTCCCCATGCACCTCAATGTGAGTCACAGTTACCTTTTCCTCTGGGTATCAGGCAGTGCTTCCCAGCAGCAGCAAGGCACATGGCCAGTTTATAGGTTTGCATGGGAGTGGTGGGGACCGGGTCTGATTTTGCAAGAGCCAACAGTTGAAAATGTTTTGACCACATCCTCGCAGGGAAGGATTTCTTTGTTTGTTTTTTTCTTTCCATTTTTCTGACAAAAAGTCAGCCCTGAGACACTGACAGGTGCCTTTTTTTGCAGGCTGGTTGTGGGGGCCCCCTATGAGACCAATGGGCAGCAGAAGACAGGAGATGTCTACAAGTGCCCACTGACCAGCGACGCTCACAGCAACTGCACCAAGCTCAACCTAGGTACTGCATCCCAGGGCATGAGGGGTGCTGGGTCATTATTTCAGGTGTTTGTGTGACTCCTGGCCATGAGCTTTAAGCACCAATGGGATAAAATGAAGCAAGTCAGGATGGAGTTAAATAGTTAAATTTAGTTAACAGAGCTTAAATTGTTTGATTCATTCGGTCAGGAGAAAGTCAGCAGTGGGTAACGACCACCTCACACACCAGCAAAGAGCAGGATGTCCCAGGCTGGGGGATGACTTCCCCATATTGCCCCATGTCAGTGGGAATGTGAGAGCCTGGGACTTTCCCAGGGTCTTGAGAAACATCTCTGGGGCTTAGGGGCAAATTCTCGGGTGGTTTCACAGCAGAGCAGGAGTTTGCACTTTATTTATCATCATTATTCATCTGAACTGTTATGGGTTCCTACCAGAGCTGATAAGAGAGAAGGATCTTTGGCTCATCCACAGTGCTTGATTGATTGGAAGCAAATAGGGTTTAGTTTGAAAACATTGTGGTTTCTTCTTATTATTATTATTTGTTTTGTTTCTTGAGAACTTCAAGATTTTTCCAGTGAATAAATCTCTCGTGTAAATCTGAATTTTGCTAAAAAGCAAGCTTTTTCCATTGGAAACAAGTTTCAAATGAAAAAAAATCAGTTCAGAGAGCACCCTCTATTTTTATTATTTTGACTACTTAGCACTGAGGCCACCTGAGTAAAAGCAAGCCCAGGGCTGCCCCAGAGTGACACCAGCATTCCTGCATGGCCAAGAGAAAGACAACTGTTGGCTGCCACGGGAGCCAGCAAGGCTGGCAGGAGCATCAGCCCATTGTCTCCATGGTGCCCATCATTCCCATTTTCCCCAACATTCCCACTGTCCCCATCATCTCCTTTGTGCTCATCATCCCCATTGGTCCCACTTTCCCCATCATCCTCATCATTCCCGTTGTCTCCCTTTTCTCCATCAGCCCCATCAGCCCCACCTGGGTTCCCAGCCCAGGTCAGTGGGCATCAGTGAGGGTTAAGTATCCTCAGCTTGGGTGGAGGTTGTTTGGACGAGCTCGTGAAGCTGCACTGGGGGAATGAAAGGGTTAGACAGTGTTTTTGTCAAAGCTAAGTGCTATTCATGTTAACCAAAATAAAGGGTTGCCCCATGGGCCGTTCCTGGTTTCTGGACTGTGACATGGGAAATGAAAGAAAGGCACAAATATAAATGCATGCTGGCCCAACATTAAAGGATGAGATGCTAGAGCTGCTCAGAGGGGTTTCTCTCCTAAGGACTTCCTACGTAAGAGTCTGTGACTCACAGTTTCATTCCCAGAAGAGGTTTCTCTTTATTTGTTATGGCAAGCAGGAAAAAAAAACAAACAAAAACACCTTATCTTGACAATCTGCTTCAAAAACAAAAGGGAAAGCACAAACTCGGCAGCTCTCTGTGTCCCTGGCTCTCATGGCAGGGATGCTCCATGCAGGCAGGCAGCAGCTAACCGTGTCCTCTCTCCAAAGGAAGAGTCACTCTGTCCAACGTGTCCGAGCGCAAGGACAACATGCGCCTGGGGCTGAGCCTGGCCACCAACCCCAAGGACAGCAGCTTCCTGGTGAGAGTGGGGGGACTCTCTGCTATGCACGTGCATGACCACATGCAGATATGCTTGTGCACGTATTTATATGCATGTTTACAAAGATTTGCACGTGTGCAAATGCTTTCCCAGCTTCCAGCGTGCCCTGTTGGTGGTTCAGGATCTGGGTGGCAGGCAGCTGCAACTCTGCATGGTGGTGATGCTGGTGGGCACGGTGATGCTCCAAGTGATGCTCTGAACTCCTGCTTTCCCACACAATGAAAAAGTGCCATTCCCAGGACCATCCCTGATGCTGTCTCCTGTTCCCCCAGGCCTGCAGCCCTCTCTGGTCCCATGAGTGTGGCAGCTCCTACTACACCACTGGGATGTGTTCCCGTGTCAACGCCAACTTTCGATTTGCCAAGACGGTGGCCCCAGCTTTGCAAAGTAGGAGAAACTCTTGTGTGCCCTCTAACCCTCCCTGTGTGGGGTTGGGACTTGATGTTCTCTAGAGGTCTCTTCCAACCCCTACAATTCTACTGTGATTCTATGCTTGAAGCTAGCATAACTTTGTGCTCCCTGAGCACTTCGATACCACTGAGCAAACAAAGCTCTGTTGGTGCTTGAGAGAAGGCGAGATAGCAAAGGAAATTATTGCAGGGCAGTGATTCAAAGGGGGTTACGAGCACAGACATCTGGTAAACATTTTCCTTCTGACTGACACCCGGGGAAGACAAAAATACCTCATTCTTCCAAAAGCAGAATGAAAAAGCATCCAGAATATTTTATCAGCGCAGCTCAGAAGGCAAAATAGGGAAAGAATTCAGCACTTGGCCACACAAAACAAAGAGCTCATTGACTGGAAGCTAAATAACCTGGCCCCAATTTGTAGATTCAGGGGCATGATTTGATTCTGAGATATTAAACAAGCTTCCTGGCTTTCCTGTGGGTGGTGGGAAATTGCAGAAGGCTGTCCCAGGGTCTCAGCTCTGCAAACGTTCCTTTTCCTCAGCCTGGCATAAGAAAAAAACATGGAGATTTGGGTGGTGGAGGAGTAGGGTGGATCCCAGCACCAAATTTCAGGTGTTGCTTCCCTCGTTATGATCAGATGCTTTTTGTTCTTATTGCAAATGGGTGTTTTATAAAGAGGACTGTGTGTGATACAGGACAGAGGGCCAAATCTGAACTAGAAAATACACTGTGGGATGTTATTCTTATTCAGACTGCTATTGGCAGGGAGGATGCATGTGGCTTCTTTATGCCCTGTTGGAGTGAATACACCCAGAAGGGCTTTATGAAGGATTGAAGTAAGATGTTTTTTTTTCAAACAAATCATCAGTACCTGATGGTGAGGAATGGGGCCGTAAATCCCCACTCCTCAAGGGCTGCCAAGGCCTTTCAATGCCGCGCTGCGTATCCTTCACAGGATGCCAGACATACATGGACATAATCATTGTTCTGGATGGATCAAACAGCATATACCCCTGGGTTGAAGTTCAGCACTTCCTGATCAACATCTTGAAAAAATTTTACATCGGGCCCGGCCAGATCCAAGTAAGCCCTGATATGCTGCTGTGTTGTGGCTTTGTGCAAAGTCTCTGCTTGGACAAAATGCTGTGATCTGGCACTGAGCGTTGGATGCATGCGTCGTGATGCTGAGCCCACGGAAATAATGCTCACATTAATGTCCCTCAAGGAGCTATGGGGAGCACAGCCGACCAGGCACGGGGAGGATGAAATCATATGGAAATGTAGGAGCACTGCCCTGGGCAGATGCAATCGTGCAATTATTTGTGCAGGGATTTTGCACAGCTCTGTGATAAGGAAAGGGAAGAGAGAGGTGTTATGACCACTCCTGATTCCTCAGCACTTTGCACAGATAACCCCCAGTGGGTCTTATCTGGAGATGATGTGGTTCTGCACTGGATCACAGCACGGCTGCATCATCCCACACCTATCTACCCAGAGTGGGCAATAGCAGGCAGAAAATGGAAACAAAATTGAGCATTATCAATGGTCCCACAGGGAGAAAACTGGAGCAAATAGAGATGTTGAGGGTGGCTGTAGGCTGCTGGAGAGGTTGGGTCCCAGCGGGGCTGGGGATGCTCAGCTGCTGCCTCCACTAATGGAGCGCAATGAGCAGTGAACTGCTGTGTCAATGTTCTGAATGGCTTTCTCTTCTGTAGCTGAGCAAAACTCCAAACAATCTCAGATCCAACATTTTGGTTGTCACTGCTAGCCTCAAAACCTGGCAAAATACCCCTTGATTTTTTACTATTTTCCTTTTCCCTTTTTTCTTGGCCCAACATTTGCTTGGGTTGCTGTTCCCACCTATGCAACGCGAACACGCCATAGATCTGCTACTCTGTGGGGCTGGGAAAGCATCCCTCAGGTTGCTGTGCCCCACTATGCAGCAAGCTTTGTTGTGACCTGTCCGTGCTCTCTAGGTTGGAGTTGTTCAGTACGGAGAAGACGTGGTCCACGAGTTCCATTTGAATGACTACAGGTCTGTAAAAGACGTGGTAGCAGCTGCCAGCCACATAGAGCAAAGAGGAGGGACAGAGACCAGGACTGCCTACGGGATAGAGTTTGCACGGTAAAAATCCCTCACGTTCACCTTCGTTCTCATGAGCTTAAACTCAGTGTCTTCTTCCCTTCTCTCCCTCCTCGGGCTCCATCTCTCCCTGCAGTCTGCAGAGCGTGGGCACAGGGCCGCAGCCGGGATGCAGGGGACGCGCTGGGGTGGCTGTGACCCCTGCGGTGACTCTGAGCAGCCCAGGGCATCTCTTCAATTGCAGCTCGGAAGCATTTCAGAAAGGTGGCCGGAAAGGGGCAAAGAGAGTAATGATTGTAATCACAGATGGAGAGTCGCACGACAGCCCAGATCTGGAGAAGGTGATTGAGGACAGCGAGAAAGACAACGTCACCAGATACGCGGTGGCTGTGAGTACTGGGCTGCTTCGGGACAGCTGTGTCCGTAGCATGAAAAGACCTGATCTTCACATCCCTGCCTCCACCCCAGGTGCTGGGTTATTATAACAGAAGAGGAATCAATCCCGAAGCCTTTCTGAATGAAATTAAATTCATAGCGAGCGACCCTGACGACAAACACTTCTTTAATGTCACGGACGAAGCGGCGCTCAAAGACATCGTGGACGCCCTGGGGGAAAGGATTTTCAGCCTGGAAGGTGAGCAGTGCCTTCCCTGCCCTCCCCAGATTCCAACCCAGTCGATAGGAGCTAGAATGGCCACAGAGCACAGATGTGGCTCCTCCACTCGATGCTCACGCCCTAGAATGCCCTAGGTTGAGCAAACAGGGGTGAGCTTTTTGGTTTTCGCCACTGAATTTATCTCCATTTCATAAGGAAAGGGCATGCTGGGACAGGCCATCGAAACTGAAGATGGAAGGCTTTCACTGAATATAAAAGAAAGAGAATTTGGGGGAATTTTGGTCAAACAGTTCCTAACCTCCCCACCAGCTGTCTCAGCCAGCCCAGTGCTTCTCCATGGCACAATATCTCACTGGCTGAGGAATTTTATCCAGTTGCAACAAAACAAAACCCTTTGAATCTACACTTTCTTTTTTTTTTTCTTTTTATGTGATCCTGTAATTTGCAGCTATGAAACAAAGCAGCTGCACAGAGGCAGTGCTCACACTATTTATTCTGTATTTATTCAATCGCTCATTAGCAGCACAAGTGTGTGTAATTGTGGTGATTGAGGGACATTTGTGCCAGCTGAGGTCATCTGTGCTCAGTAGGGTGGAGGTGCTCTCATCCCATCCAACCCAATGTCATCCCCTGCAGGGGAATTTTTGTTAAATCCCTTCTTTTCCTTTTTAAGGAACCAACAAGAATGAAATCTCCTTTGGATTGGAAATGTCCCAGACTGGATTCTCATCACACATTGTGGAGGTAAGAGGGTAAAACCACTTTGCTCCTGTAAATACCTGTGGGTATTTACAGCTGGGGAAAAGGGCTGCGAAGGGGATCGGTGGGTGCTGCATCAGCACAGGCTGCACAGGCAGCGCTGGGATCACTGCTCCTGGGGGTGTTTCAGAGCTGTGGGGCTGCGGCACTGAGGGACGTGGGCACAGTGGGATGGGTTGGGGATCGTGGGGATCGCCTCAATGCTTCTATGATAGCCTAGAAACTGGGTGTTTAGGGATCCCACAAAACCAGCCCCCTTGGGTCATGGAATCATAGAATCACTGAGGCCCTCGCTTGTGGGTCACCTTCATCCATACAAGTAACAAGTGGGAGAATTGTCTCTGATACGCAAGAAATAGCATGGCAAGAGGCTTTAAAAATAAAAGGCAACCAAATGAGATGCAGTGCGAACCTCCTGCATGCTGTGCTGACCGTGCCATCTCTGCAGGATGGCATCCTGCTGGGTGCTGTGGGTGCCTACGACTGGAATGGGGCCGTGCTGAAGGAGACCAGCAGTGGGAAGGTGATCCCACTGCGTGAGTCCTACCTGCAGGAGTTTCCTGAGGAGCTGAAGAACCATGGAGCATACCTCGGTGAGGCGGCTCGGCTGGGCTCTGCAGCTGGGATTTGATGCTCAGTAATAGGAAGCACGAAATGCTTCCCAAGTTGGGAAGGGTTGCCAGTGTCAGGGGTAATGTCCATCCGTGCAAGACCTCTGGTAACCCCAGCACCAAGGGAGAGCCCCACAGCAACTGCATCACGCAGCACAAATGCAATTTTAGTGCAGGAGGAGCTCAGGCCCAGCTCACCCCAAGTGCTTACTGGAACAGCTTAAAAAACACTGATGAAATTTTATGCCCAGGGAGGAAATACCTGCTGTGCTAATCTGTTCCATGTGTGGGAGTCCTGCAGTGAGGATCCCGGACTGCTTTGCAAAACGAAGCCTCTGCCCAAGCTATGAGTGCTGAGACTGGGGGCTGTTCACCCACCAGGACACCAAGAACCCCAGGCACTCATTTCCTTACTGGAAGCGGTGGGAAAGACAGAAATAGCAAGAAAGCCCCAGTGTGCCCTGCCCTGGGTTCTGAGTGCTTCAAGGTTGATGCTCTGCTTAGAAATATCCCCCCAGGAGGGGAAAAAGTAGAGAAGACAAAGCCTAAGGTAGAGTCAGTGCCCAAGGAAAAGGGGTCTGTGAGTCCCACCAGCCTCCAGGCTCTCACATCTCAGCCGGCTTTGACCCTGGGAGAGGTCTGAGCCAGCCTCAGAGCCAGCTGTGCTTTGAGACTCTCAAATAATTTGTAGGAATCCAGAGCAGGCTGCAAGTTTGGAAAAGGGGGTTTGTCAGTTACAGTGCTGTGTGAGCTCCTCTGCAGCCACCAGAGGCGACCATGGGGGTATAGGATGGGACAGGCAGGAGGCAGATCTTGCTCACCCCACACCCGTACCACAGGTTACACCGTCTCCTCTGTTGTGTCCACTGCACGCGAGAGGCTCTACGTTGCGGGAGCACCCAGGTTCAACCACACTGGGAAGGTCATCATCTTCACCATGCACAGCAACCGCAACCTGACCATCCACCAGGCGCTGAAAGGAGAGCAGGTAATGTGAGACACGGCTGCAATGCCGCTTTCTGCTCCTCCTCTCCCTGCGTGCAGCGTGGATTTGCCCAGCTGCTGTGTGCTCCCGTACTGATGTTCCCTGTTCATTTTGTATCATGATGTGTGAATAGTTGGGGATCTCCGGGCTGTTGCTGCACATGCAGCCCCAGAAAGTGTAGGAGAGGAGGGGACTGGAGCTGTCCTTGCAGGCAGGGTCACTGTCCCCAGGTGCTCCCATCTCCCTCTTGTCTCCCCCAGATTGGCTCCTACTATGGAAGTGAGATCAACTCCCTGGATGTGAATGGCGACGGTGTCACAGATGTTCTGCTGGTGGGAGCCCCCATGTACTTCAGTGAAGGCAGGGAGAGGGGCAAAGTCTACGTCTACACCCTGCAAGAGGTACAAGCATGTCAGTGCCACCACAGAGCTCAGCATCGTGGCTTGTTATGGCACCCATGTGCCACAAACCAGTTATTTTGTAGGACTCACCTCTCGTCTATTTCCCATTCTGGGTTTTCCAGGCTTTCTGCTGACACAATTTCCCACTTTCTCCTTGCAGAACCACTTTGTCTCCAGCGGGGCCCTCGAGGACCTGCAGAGCTACCAGAACTCACGCTTTGGCTCCTGCATTGCTGCCGTGCCTGACCTCAACCAGGACTCCTACAATGATGTTGTCATTGGGGCACCTTTGGAAGATGACCACCAAGGAGCAATCTACATCTTCCTTGGCTTTGAGGAGACCATCCTGAAGAAGTACAAGCAGGTACAGCTCCCAGGGCTTTGGTTGCCTCCATTCTTCATCAACTGCACCCATGGACACTGATGGTCACTGACTTCACCAAACCCAATCTGAAGTCAAAGTCCATCAGTGTCCATGAACGCAGCAATAGTGCATTTGGCCATTGATTTACATGGGCTGGGAGTTTATGTTGTTTTTTCTTGTTGCACAGTCATCTGTTATTTTCTCTTTTGGTGGGCCCAAGACAAAACAAATGCACAGTATGGAGAACACGCTCAGCATTCAGAGCAGCAGTTTGCTTTGTATAAAATATTAAAAATACTCCTGAAGAATAGCAAATGTCAGCACAAATCTTTTGGATCGTGTCTCCAAAGGGAAATTTCTCACATCCTCTGACAAACTAGATTTGATGCAATTACTTGGGAATAGGTATCCTCAGTAACCCAGTAACCCGAGGAGCTGGCACTGCAGACCTTGGTGCACCCATGCTCACACAAACACCCCACCTTCACAAATGCTGACTTTGCAGGCAGAGGTACAAACCAGGCTGGATTCTTTCCTTTTTGCTTTTCAGCGAATAGCAGCTGCAGACCTCAGACCAGGCCTGATGTATTTTGGATGCAGCATCCATGGACAGCTGGACCTGAATGAGGACGGGCTCATAGACTTGGCTGTCGGCTCCCTGGGGAACGCTGTGGTGCTATGGTTAGTCCATCTCATTTGGCACTGTTCTCTGCCCAAAGTCCATTGCAATGTGCTCATGTTTTCAGGGGAAAATGATCTCCCAGAATCCTGACCCATCTTTCCAGAATAACACCCGCAGTTTGGTGGGGCTGTGGGATTCCAGATGAAGCTGAGCCCTAAAAGAACATCAGGGATGTTTTACATGGAATCTCTTTGTTAGTTCCCTGGGAGTTTCAAAGCCATGTATTTACCTGTGATGGTACCCAGACTCTTCCTACTCTTATTTAATAAGACAACAATAATTTCAAACATTGATTAACACTTGGGAGGTTCCTTGGGGCTGTTAGGATACAGGTAGCTGCCCCAGTGGAAACGCTTTACCTGCACACCCCTGATGCTGCAGAAGCACTAGTGTGCATGCAAGGCACCAAGTCCTGCTCTCACGCTCATAAGCAGGGGGTGTTCACCTCCTCTACCTGCGTAGAGGAGACCCTATGCTTCCAAAGCTACACAGCTGAGCTGAGAGCAGGTCTGCACGCTGCCTTGGGTCTTCTCGATGTTGAGAAAAAAGTGTGAAAAGGTGAATCTAGAGATCTGGGCTTTCTGTAGGATGCTGTGGTCATGCACAGGTGTTCCATGCTGCAGCAACTTACTCGCCCCTCAGGTCCCGCAGCGTTGTCCAGATCAATGCCAGTATCCGCTTCGAGCCTCCCAAGATTAACATCTTCACCAAGGACTGTAAGCGCAATGGGAAGGATGCCACCTGCATGACAGCCTTCGTCTGCTTCACTGCCATCTTCCTCTCAGCACACTTCCAGACAGCCAGCGTGGGTAAGCAGTAGGCAGAACCCTCACGTGCTCCTTAGGGAGCTCCCGGTTCACCTCTGCCCCTGGACACAGCTGCCCCACTGCTTTGCAGCCAACAGGACAATGGGACGTGCGTGGTCCCACAGAGCTCCCCTTGCTCTGTGCTGCAGCAGCAGGACACATCTGCACTCCAGATGTTCACACTTCCGATCAGCTCGGAGCAGCTTTACTGATGAGCGCTCTGCTTTGAAAGCACCGCGCGGTGCTGTGACCCCACATACACTCCAGCGCCTGGGATTCAGTGGGGGTGAGAGCAGCTCAGCCCCAAAGCTGGCAACAAATGCTCTCAAAGGGTGCTCCAGATTGGGAAAAAGTTGGCCCTGAGCAAAGCTCACGTGCCACCAACTCTCGGCTTCCCCACGCACCGGGTGTGGAGTTGTCCTGCTTGGCACCACTTGAGAACACTCAGTTGCTTTGCTGCAGTGTACCTGGGAGAGCACAGCACACCTGGGCAGCAGCACCTCCACAGCAGTTACAGGCCAAGGTGTCAGTATGTGAGCTAAGTATTCGGATATCCTGCATGCTTTTGTTGCAGCGCTGAGGTACGAGGCGGCCATCGACGAGCGGCGGTACGCCCCGCGGGCACTGCTGGATGAGAGCGGTGAGCGGCACGCACAGCAGGCTCTGGTGCTGCCAGCAGGGCAGGAGCACTGTGAGACGCTGCGCTTCCATGTGCTGGTGAGTGGGGCTGTGCTGGGGTCCTGCTGCTGCAGGGCTGCATCTGCAGGAGGGACGATGCTCTCCCCTTTGTGCAGAGCACCGATGCAGCAGCATGCATCCGTAGGGCGATGGCTGAGGGCTCTGTGTGGCTGGGAAGGAGCCTGGTTGCTGAGCCTGGATTTATTTGCGCTGGGTTTGATGTCACCAAGGATGGGTCACAGCCATGGAGCTGCGTTGCATTCCAGCTTGCTCTTGGGGATGAAATGCACTCCGTGCCTGGATCAGGGTGGTTCTCCCACTCCAAAGTCAATGCAAGTTCACTTTTTCCCACTGGAAGTCATTCAGCCCCTGCTGCTACTATCTGCTGCATCCCAAACCTTGTGGTCTCCTCCCCAAGCACAGGAGCCGGCAATATCCTTGATGTCGTGTGTGGGGAGCAGCTGATGCACAAATCTGGCCAAACTCAAACATTCTTAGCAAATGATGAGAATTCTTTGGAGGCCAAGGAGGCTGCCAGACTGGCCTGTCCCCAAACCTCAGCCTGAACTGCCACGAACTTCTGGGAAATTTTTGGTTCTGGGGATGGAGCTTAGAGATGGAGATTGGGATTTAGCTCCAGAGGCATCACGCTTTGAAGCAGCCTCGTGCACATCATGTGTTTGGGGCATGGCATGGGGGGAATTTATGGAGGTGCAGCAATGTGTGTGCTGTTACCACCTGGATGAGCTCCAGGGATGGACCCCAGGGCAGCTCTGGTGTGTGAAATGCCCAGGATCAGCCCCTACCTGCACCACTGGATATCCACATGGGTGGGTGCTGCTCAGCACAACAGGGCTTGCAGTGTCCCTGTTCCTAGGTGAGGGTTAGCTGGAGTGGGAGGATGATGCACAAAGGACACTGTATTGCAAATTCTTGTTTCATACAATAACCACCCGTGCCACCACAAGCAGTGGGCTGTCTCCCCAACATTGCTTTCTGCCTGCTGCAGGACACAGCTGACTATGTGAAACCAGTAGCATTCTCCATTGACTACGAGCTGGAACATCCTGAGAGTGGCCCTGTGCTGGATGATGGCTGGCCCACCTCGCTCCGGGTCTCGGTACGTGCAGCATCCTCACGCAGGGCATCACTTAGTGGGGTGGCTGAAATGCTGTGGGCAAGGAATCCTTGCTGTCTGCTGCGAGGTGTCCCTGTTCCTTGCAGGGGAGTTGGACTAGATGGCCTCTAAAGGTCCCTTCTAACTCAAATACTTCTATGATTCTATGAAAATCCACCCAGCAATGGCACCCTGTCAAAGCGCCACATGCTCAGTGTTTCTATTACTTATTACTAGGGAATTTTGCCATGGGATTTGGGAGTTCTGGCTGGAGATGCTGCACTGTGGGGGTGTGCATCCATGATAGCCCTGGTTTTAAGCAGATGTTACCCCTGGGAGCTTAGCTGCAGGAGGGTGCATGCATACCAGGCACGGTTAGTCTTGCCCAGCAGTACTGGAGCTTGGTGGGACTGGTGACTGTCGAGGACTTTGGTGTCTGCAGTTGGAACTGAAAGTCTAATTTAGCAGTCAGTGTGGTCAGTGGGCTTATCCCCAAAGGAAGCCTATGCTGCCTTACCCTGGGGCAGCCACCCCAATCCCTCCTGTGGTCAGCACAGCCTGATGCTCTCCAGGGCAAAACAATCAGTGGTCTGTTCTTGCTGTCCCCACCAGGTCCCTTTCTGGAACGGATGCAACGAGGATGAGCACTGTGTCCCTGACCTGGTCCTGGATGCCCAAAGTGATGTGCCCAGTGCCATGTGAGTTGGCCATGCCAGGGCTGGCTCACCAACCCAACCCCAGCTGCAGTGCAGGTCCCACACCGAGCACCTGGATGCTCCCAATATGGGTGACATGGGGCTGGCAGAGCACAGAGCAGTCCTGCTCCACTCCGAGCATCTCTACTCTCAGCTGGGAATGGATTGGTGTATTTCCAAACAACTCCTATCTGATGCCATGGTGATGGGGCCCCAGAGACAAATCAGAAAATAACAGGGGGATAAATGCCAGGCTTGACTCACACAGCAGAAATAATTATATGCTATGTCTGATCCCTTAAAGAGCTTTGAAAGGTCATCTTGGGGGGCTTGGGTCTCTCCTCACGTGGGTGGCAGTGGGTTCTGTGCTGAGCTCATGGTGGTAAAGAGGTGACATCTGTTGAGAAAATCACTTTTGAGGTTGTATGTTGGAACAGACGTGTTCCTTCACGTCCCCCAGCAAGGCTGCAGGGCTTCGCTTGCTCCTGCAAAGAAAAAAAGAAACCAACACCCAGGGATGTGAGATAGTGATGCCATGGGATTTACATCCTGCCCCTGCCCTACAGGGAGTTCTGCAGCAGAGCCCTGCGCCGTGCAGCGCCCGCCTGCTCTGCCTTCAGCCTCTCCTTCGACACTTCAGTCTTCATCATTGAGAGCACCCGCAGGAGGGTGGCTGTGGAGGCAGTGCTGGAGAACCGTGGTGAGAACGCCTACAGCACTGTGCTCAACATCTCCTTCTCCAGGAACCTGCAGTTCGCCAGCCTCGTCCCCAAGGTGCGCTGCTTTGAGCTCCGGTGGTTGGGAGAAGGGTGCCCTGCGTCCTGTATGTTTAGCTCTTCAGTGTTTGTTGCTGCTTTAGCTCCTTGTTTTGGAAATACAACAGTGTTTTTCATTTCAAGCGAGGTTATCAAAAGGTTGCTCTGTTTGTGGGCACCTGGCTGCCACGGCTCAGAAATAAGCAGATTGCTGACAGAGGTGTGGGGGCTGTTGGAGGCTTGGAGCTTCCCAAAGAGCTGGAGGTGTTTGGGCAGCAGGGACCCAATCCTTGAGCTGAGCTGATTAACAATTACTTCTCATCTGGTCAGTGTGCAGGACAGCATCTCCTGATGATCAGAGTTCACAGGGAAGCATAGAAAAATCTTGAATACGGTGCCAAGAACAATCAGTTTCATTCATTCAGCACTGTAGTTAAGCTTTGGAAGAGGATTTAGATGGGAAAGCTGACGGGCTTGTTGGAAATGCTGCTCTCCAGGAGCCGTATGGGGGGGCTGCCCCTGCAGTGGTGCATGGGGAGGCTTTTCCTTGCCCGTTTGTTAAATGTCTCTCTCATGAGGGATGTTTGCCCACTTCATGAGGAGCATGGCCATGAGGTGGTGCCCGCAGCCAAACCCAGTGTCACAACTGCCTTGCATTCCATTTCAGGATGACACAGACATCAACATCGACTGTGCGACCGAAGAGAAGCACCCCAACAAGAGGGTCTGCAATGTGAGCTACCCCTTTTTCCGTGCCAAAGCCAAGGTAATGCCATCCCCTCAAGAAACCTTTGGTTCGGGGGGCCAGGTATGCCCAACCCCAAAGCCAGCTGTGGGCTCTGCAGCTCAAACACAATCGCGATTCTATTTCCGAGACAAGGTGCCAACTTTCCCACTTTCACTTTCCACCATGCGTTTTCCTGCCTCAAATTAACCAAGAGCAATCAGCTCCCTGCCTGCTCCCACAGCAGCACCTCACTGAGCTGCCCTCCATAAAACCTTCCCGGCCCCCAAATCTGGCCAAAGCTGCACCGTGTCAAAGCCTGGAAGTGACAGGAGAACGCCAGGCACCTTGACAGCTCCCAAAAGGGCGTTTTGGATGCTTGAGGCAGGGAGCGAGCAGGGAGAAGCTCCCCATGACCTCCAAGGGCTGAGAACGCATCTGCATGGCATCAGGTAGCCCCTGTCCTGCCAAGACAAAGACAAAGCTGGAGATGGAAATTTGGCCGGCGAGCAGCAGGAGCTTTAATATCATAATCAGCTGTGCGGTCCCAGACAGCTTGAGGTCATCGCCATGGCGCTCACAGATGTGACACACATCACATGTTATTGCCATTGGCTCCCAGCCCCACCGGCCGACCCCATACTGCAGATGTGCACTGCAGCCCTGCACTGCTCCCCCCAGCAGTGCCCTTTCCTGAGGGGCTGCTTTGTTTTCCGGCCTCAGAGAGGAAAATGCAGCACATCAGAAGAAGGGAGCAAATCCTGCACGTCCCCAGCACGACCTCCTTTCCTGCTGGGAAGATGGGTCTCTGCGCAGTGCCCTGCAGCATCTCCCAAGTGGTGCAAGAGGTTTTTCCCATGTAACGCTTTCTCCCAATACCCACAGGTGGCTTTTCGCCTGGATTTTGAGTTCAGCAAGTCAGTTTTCCTGCAAAGCATGGAGATCTACCTGGTTGCCAACAGGTTAATGCTAGCTGCACCCCCTTGCTGGCTGCAGCATCGCTCCCCTTCTGCCTGCAGCTCTATGCTGGGGGGGTGGGTGGGGAGGGGCCCTGCGGTGCTTTGCTCAGTGCTGTGCTTGCTGCATCCAGGTGGGGAAGAACTGCATGGAAACACCATTGCTGTGTGTTCCCCTGCTCAGTGCCCACGGGGCTGCTCTGCTGCTGTCCATGTGCAACCTTCCACCAAACACCTCACAGTTTTGGCCTCAGGCTGATGACAGCTCTGCAGTAGAACTGCTTCTCTCTGTGCTCTGGCTGTAAAGCAGAAGTGGACCCTTTGCCATCGCACTCCTGCACCCCACACTGCAACAAAAATACCCAGGAGCTGCTCACGTTGTGTTTTGCTGGTCTTTCAGTGACAGCGAGGAGAAGGAGAGCACCAAAGAGGACAATGTTGCCCACCTCAACTTCCAGCTGAAGTATGAGGCCGACCTGCTGTTCACCAGGTGTGGGGCAGGGGGATACAGAGCGGGGCTCTGCATCGCTGCTTGGTGCCGTGCTTGGAAAATCAGCAGTGAGAAGCAAGGAGGGAGCTGTGTTGTGTTAAATGCAATTATTCATAGGGGGGAAAAAAAAACAGCTTTCTGTAGGTAATAATGTTCCTAGCATGTGTCCACAGCCTGTGCTGAGGCTGTAAAGCTGCACCTAGGCTGGCAGCTGCGTGGTTTGCAGTCACCTCTCCAAGCAAAAGAGTGTGCATGGAAAGCTTTGGGCATCTGCTAGAGCAGAGTGTGTCCTCTGTCCAAAGCAAGGAGGGAGTGAAGGCACATCTGATAATTTATTAACCTGATTGCAGGATGAAATGTGGACTCAAGCAGCACATTCTCTGGCACTGCTTGCTGTGATTCCAGGAAGGTTTTCTAGACCTTCAGTCACTTTTTTTTTTTAAACACTAGAGGCTCTGGGGCAGTGAAAATAAATCCACTTCATTACTGACAGTTAATGTGAGCATTCTCTGTCCCCCTCTGTCACCACAGGACATCCAGCCTGGACTACTACGAGATCAGATCCAACAGCTCCCTGGAGAGATATGACAGCATCGGTCCCCCCTTTCACTGCATCTTCAAGGTAAAGAATTGACTGCATCCCACCCCCGTGTCACCGCCCTGCTCACCTCCCATCCCTCATCCCTACCCTTTGTCCCTTCAGCTGCAGAACCTGGGCTTCTTCCCCGTGGAGGGGGTGACCATCAAACTCACCGTCCCCGTGGCCACCAGGGCTGGCAACCGCCTCCTGCTCCTCACCGAGTTCCTGGTGGACCAGGTAGGGAGGGGTCCATCCTGGTGAAACACCTTGGCGTTGGGTTTGGAGGTGAGGATGGAGATGCGCCATGGTGGATGGCCCCACGTCATGCATCACATCACGGTCACTCTGATGTCACCACTGCAGGCCACGGTGCAGCAGTGACAGCTCTGAGTGACAGGGCAGTGTCAGGTCCACCGTTCCCACCAGGGTGCAATGAGGTGGCACCAGCACATCTCCATCTCCATTTCCTTTTCCCACAGGAGAACACAACCTGCAACATCGGGGGGAATAACACCGACTACCGCCACACACCGAATGAGGAGGACCTGACCCGCACCCCGCTCCTGGTAGGCACTGAGCCCTGCAGAGGAACCCTGGCATGGGGAACCCTGGGGCTGTCCCTGCTCAGTGACACAGTTAGGGCACAGAGCGTGCAGGGTTGATGCTCCCGATCCACCAACTCCCCCTTTGCAGAACCACAGCAACTCCGACATCATTTCCATCGACTGCAATGTGAAATTGGCCCCCAATGAGGAGATGAACCTCCACCTGCGTGGCAATCTGTGGATGAAATCACTGAAAGCAGTAAGTCCTCTAAAGGCAAAGCCCTGGGGCCGCAGGGGACACCCCCTGGGGCGCAGCTCTCCAGCCCCATGGCCGGTGCTCAGCTCCAGCCTCTCTTTGTGCAGCTGAAGTTCAAGTCACTGAAGCTGACCACCAATGCTGCCCTCCAGCGACATTTTGGGAGCCCCTTTGTGTTCCGTGAGGAGGATCCCAGCCGCCAGGTGAGCCCTGGGCTGGGAAACGCATCAGGGTGGGACAACCCTATGAAACCCCATGGCTTTGGGATTGTTCTGATCTTGCTGAAAAAGCATGGTGGTGGCTGGCAGAAGGGCTGGAGTAACCCATGCTGGGCACACAACAGCTCCAGGCAACCCACATGGGGTACCCACTGGCTCCAGCATTCCGCAGCATCACCTCCATTGCTCATTCCTGCACCCCAAACTGGCATATCTATCTCCGTGCTCTTTGCCTTCCAGATAACGTTCGAAATCTCCAAGCCAGAGGAGTGGCAGATCCCCATCTGGATCATCCTGGGCAGCACGCTGGGGGGGCTCCTGCTGCTGGCACTCCTGGTTCTGGTGCTCTGGAAGGTGAGCAGTGCCCTGCGGGGGGAGGAGGGGAGGTGTGCTAGGGAGACTCGTGGCTCTGTGCCTACAGCACCCACCTCTCATGTGGCTGCTGAGGAAAAAAAAATGCAACTTCGCACCAAGGGTGCCTCTATTGGGCATCACAACAGCATCTCTCTCTTTTTTTTTCCCCCACATCCATTGTGTTCACGTTCCAGGCTTCAACCGCCTGACGACATCCCTTTAAAAGAGAGGCGTTCCCACGCAGCCAGCCCGAGTGATGCTGGGGTTTTTCTCTTCTCTCTGATCCCTACAGCTCGGCTTTTTTCAGAGCGGCAGCCGCCGGCGGGAGGCGGAGGAGGAGCAGCGGAGCGCAGCAGTGCTGGAGTGATGCTGGCGGGGGGTTGGGGGGCCTCTCGCTGCCTCCTGGGCGCAGCGCCCACCGCCCCTCTCGGTGCTGGGAGAGCCGGGGGTGCATCGGGACGAGGGTGCTCGCCGTGGGGGGGGTTGTGAAATCTCCTCGACAGCTCCAAAACCCGAAAGAAAACACAAAGATAGGTGGCAAAGAAGCCGCCGTACATCCACCCCCCCGTTTGGTGGCCCGAGGGGAGCGCAGCGAGAGGAACTTCAGCCTGCCTTGGGCACAGCTCACCCCTACAGCAGCACCGATGGGACAAACAGGAGCGGACCCAGCACACAACGTGGGGCTGCAGCACCTGCGTGGGCACCACCTCGATCGCATTCCTTACTTCTCAGATACGTATACCTTCCAATTTCCATCACGGAGCTGTGTCAAACCCCAGGGCCCAACCTGTCCCACCCCTTCCCCTAAAAAAGGGGCAGAAGGACCAAAGTTTGGCTCCGTCCGCAGGGCAGCGCTGGGGCAGGCAGAGGATTGGAGTTGCCTTCTCCTTGATGCACTGAACACAAGCAGTGGCAGAGCGAAGCACCTTAGGGCAGAGTGGTGGCTGGCCGTGCTCAGCACCCAGCAGAGGGTCAGTGCTGTTCGACAACGCTCTTCCTTTATGGCGTAGCAGAATCTATTTATGCTGATGTTAATGGTAACGGAGGGGAAGGAAGCTACGTCCGCCCAACGTGTAACGGCGGTTGGTAAAGAAGTTTTTGGGGTGGTTTTTGGTTGTTTTTTTTTTTAATTTTTTGTTTGTTTGTTTTTTGTTTGTTCGTTTTGTGTTTTGTTTTGTTTTAAAGGATTAAAAATAGGGTATGTGAAAACTGAAGGCCTCCTCTCCTGTTCTGTGCCACTGGGGGGAGGTGGGAGCTGCTTCTCCCCATGGATTTCCTCCCAGGCCCAGGGCTCTGCACAGCACTGGAGCTGTGTCAAGCATGGGAGCCACTGCTCACACCAGGCAGTGCCTGCAGAGGTGGGGAAGAACATATAGATACACATAAATTTCCATCCACAGACGTCTGTATGCTTACACACACACATGAATGTACATAGGCATGCACATACACTTACAGAACCACACCTGTGTACTCATAAACTACACACATGTGTACACACACACAAACACCACACATATATGTGTGTACACACAGCCCATAGACAGCTATATATGCACACACATCTATATATACACAGCCTATAAATATGTATGCCTCCATATATATATATACACACACCATTTATACACTATATACACACCCCATATGTACATAAACACACACACAGACCCCATATAGATACACACTCCTTATATGTATGTGTATACACACACACACACACATATATACACAAACACACCCCCATCTAAAGACACCCACAGATGCCTATGTACACAAAATACATACAGAAAAGCCTCCTCCAGCTCTGGGAAATGCTGCTCAGAGCAGAGACTGTGCATTATCAAGGGAGTGTACGTGCATTTCTCTGTCATATATATATATGTATAATCTACATACAGCATTTATGTATCTATTTACATATATAAAAATAGATATACATATATATGCATGCATATACCTCCATACATATACATACACACACACACTATATACTTAGGTATGCACATATACATAAGCATATATTTATATCTGTATGTCCACTCAATACCTATAATGCATTATGTATACATATGGACTATATTTATGTGTACACACATATGTGTATTTGTATATAAGCACATTCTATATATTTTATGCATTTATGTGGATATATGTATATGTGTACACATACATAATGTGTGTATACACACATACACACACACACCTAAAGTGTGTACACATGTACACACACAGAGCTGTGGGATAGACATGGTCCCCCATATCATGATCCTCCATACCAAGCACAGACTCCCCTGTGACCAAAACTTCCCAGAGCAGAAGCTGTGTGCATACGTAGCTATAGGTACACCTTCATGATGGATGTTAACACAACACACTGTAAGCATGTGCTATGTAAGTATGATCATGCATTATGCCATACATCTGTGCACACAGATTTGGACACCTGTGTATGTTTGTATACACGTGCATCCACATGCCTGTGCACACATGTGCATGGTGTGTGCATACACACATGTACCATTACACACAACACATCAACTGTGTGTAAATATATGTCTTATGTGTATGGAAGTGAGTGACAGCCTTACATACTGCGTACATCTGTATGCAAATACGCATATTAACACGTCTGCATGTTGATATCTGCATTAAAGCTGTGGTTATACAGCTGTGTGCACACATGGCTCTGTGTAGCTATGATGTGAGCAGTTACCTGTGCATAGATGAAGGTGTGCACGCCCTGTTGGCTGTAGTTTCCAGCAGAGCAAAGATGGCAGTTTGAGAAGCCCATGTATTTCTAAATTTGCCCTTGGAGGAGACACAACCACCAACGCCAGCAGTACCACCCACCTTAAGCCCTGCTCTTCCTCCTGGTGCTGCACAAAAAAAAAACCACCCTGCAGACCAACCCCACATTCAGTGTTTATTTATTTGTCATACAAATAGAAACGTGTGCCATAATCTCGCCTTGGAGTTCTACCCGGATCATTGTTTAAAAAAAAAAAACAAACCTACAGAACATTCTTTCATCATCTGAGGGTTAAAAAGCTGCTTTTAAAATGGCAGAGTTCCCAGGGGGCGGTGAGACCAGCGACGCAGTACTGCCACAGCATCTGCAGCTCCCAGCCAGGACGAGCCCCGTCTGAGGCAACAGTTCCACTGTACAATCAGCTGCTTACCATAGAAGACCTTATGATAGGAGAGTTCATCGTAAAAATCAGTTTTAAGAGAGATTTCCATAATGAAAGGAGTAAAAATGATGAAAAAATTCTCACAAAGTCCAACTGGGGGAGGCACAGACTCCTGGCTTGTTGGAGGAAGCAGTTTCAAGCAGAATCACGCTCTGAAGGAAGACTCTCTTTGGCGACGACGACCCCGTTAGGAAGATACAGCATTTGGAATCTGAGAGTGCAGCTCCACACACTTTGAGTCCGAGGAAGGTGCGTGTTGAGCGCCCAAAAACAAGTGAAAAGCAGTTTGAAATGCTGGGACACACACAGACACAGATACCCTGTCCATTCCCCAGGTACCCATGCAGGGCCTTTACATGTGAGGGACTTTTAGCTGCATAAAAGGAAACCATGCTGCTGGTTCACTTTGACCAACGTGCCAGTTCGTTCTCCAGAAGCTACTCAACACTTACCAGAGTATTGCCAATGAAGAGCTTGGTACTTCAACTGTTAACGAGAGGAACAGACCACATCTGAATTTGAACCTGTATTTCCTAACAGAGCATCCCTTACTTCTGTAGCTGTTGATAACTGCTGTTCAGAAAGTCATTAAAAAGAAAATTAAAAGCTTTTAAGATGTTACCAACATCTTCAGCATGAACTGAAAGGCATTGTAAGACTGTGAGGTATAAGAGCAATGGGCTGCTCTGTGTGCTGAGACATTAACCACGTAACGACCAGGGAATTCCATCCCCTACCTCACTTGGAGACACTTTAAAACCTTGGGAGCAGCGTGAGTGGGGCACTGGGGTGCCTTTGTATGGAACCACTCAGAGCATTCAACTGCCATCACCAGCAGAGAGATAGATTTGGAACAAAATATTCTGCACCACTTACATGGGGAATCTTTTTCTTTTGTCCCTGAAAACAAGGGAGAAAACATTATGATTATTTTTCTAATTAAAAGCAATGACCAAAATCTCAAACACCAGGTGTGACTATGGGAAAATCACGTGGCTTTTATCCCCCCCAGGATCCACATGAGAACAGAGGCTGCAGACCGAATCCAAAGGAACCAAAACGAGAGAGAAACACAACTCCATGTATACACGCATGTTCTGTCGCCTGCAATCGATGTCATCGTGGGATAGCACCACCACAAAAGGTTTTGTGTAGCCTAGTGAAACTTCACAAACTCCTCCAGAGTTCTGGGGATCTGGTTCTGATAGCTGATGTTATAGATCCGCACCGCACGGGCAGCCAGGCACTTGAGACTCAGCTTCATTTGAGTTTTAAGGAGTATTTCAGACACCCCCGTGGTACTTTTATCCAGAGGAGTTTTCTTCTGCTTATTTGTCATGTCTGTGTGGGCTCCGGCCTCCACCAGGCTAATGATGATGGAATGCAACGTCAAGAAGTCACTGATGGGCCTGTGGTATTGGACAATGAGGTGGAGAGGACTGTTCCCCTCGTTGTCCACAGCGTTCACATCAGCACCGCAGTCCAGCAGCAGCTTCGTGACGAGAGCATTCGGGAAGCTGCAGACATCATTGGTGTGGAAGTCGTCCACGGGAGTGCTGGAATTGACGGCGTGATGCAGCAGGCTGGAGCCATCCCGCGTCCTGGGGTCGAGATGAATCAGGGTGTAGATCTGCTTGTTGATGCGCGACTGATCCTCTTCGCTGCACTGGGTCTTAGTGGAGATGCAGACCAAGTAGAGGAAGGTAAAAATATTGCATTCGTAGTTGTCCATGGCTGTGTGGATGTCAGCGTCCTGGGTGGTTTTGATGCGGGACATGCCTTGTTCTATTTCCAAGACGTTGCACCTCAGAACACTCTCGATGTCCTTGGCTTTAACCGGCTCGTTTAAGTGTATCATCTGAGAAAAGACCTGGGCAAACCTCAGCAGGTCCCTGTGAGTATTCCTGTTGCCTTTTTGCCTCAGGTGCAAGGCATGGAGCCACAGCTTGATACACTGCTCGAACTCCATGCTATCCGCATAAACAGCCCCACGGTAAATAATGGGGTGAGAGACATCGATGTTGTCCGAGCCCAGAATTCTTTCACGCACAATGAGGCCTTCCATGTGGAGGGCATCTCTGTCCTGCCTGATGGACTCTAATTCCTGAGGAGTTCTGCATTCCGTCCTGTTCCCGTACGCTTCGATGGGTGGAAGAACTTCCTTCTCGATGATATCCTCGCTGTCTCTGTACCTCTCCAGCATCGCTAAGTACAGGTAGTGGTAAGTCTTCATGATGTCGTAGTTCTCCCTGTCGTTAGCAAACGAGGCTCCCAGCAGCTCCAGCGCCTCGATCCGACTTCTCCTGTTGCAGCCGGCGTGCGCCAGCAGCAGCTCCACCACATCTGCCTTGCAGCTCTCAGCTGCTACTTTCAGCGGAGTCATCCCGTGGCCGTTGACCATCATCGCCGCCTTCCACTTGACCAACTCCCTCACTATCTCCAAGTGGCCAGCCTCAGCCGCAAAGTGCAGCGCCGTGGCCCCGCAGTGGGCTTTGGCATTGGGGTCTGCATGCTGCTCGAGGAGATACCTCACCACGTCCGTGTGGCCCTTGTAGGCTGCGATCATAAGGCAGGTGTTGTCGTACTTGTTGGCGATGCTGATGTTGGCATTGTTTTCCACCAGGTACTTGACGATGTCCAACCTGCCGTCGAAACAGGCGGCCCTCAGGGGAGTCGAGTTGGTCACCGTAGTGTGATTCACATTGGCTCCGTGACTGACCAGCAACTTGACAACCTCAAAGTGCCCCGCTCCTGCCGCGCACCACAGGGCTGTGGCCCCATCGATGACAAAGCTGGAAAGAGAAAGCAAGCAACAAGCAGTTAAACGTTTGGCTGCTCTTTCAAATGCATCTTTTAAAGACAGCTGAGGAGAAAAAAAAAACCACGCACCTCACCACTTTATAGCCACCCTGTTTCTAAAGGTGAAGAGACTCAGTGGGATAGCCAAAGGAAGAGAACAAGAGACCTACCGAGGAGACCTCCTGCAGGAAGAAGAGCTGGAAGTGGAAACTTCAAAGCAGCCAAGGGTGGAGCCACGTTCTGCAGCAGCGCTTCCTGGGCTGCTTTGAAGATCCTACCTGCAAGCTGCAGCCCCGGCCTGCGGAGGTCTCCGGAAGAACAGCGGCAGGAATTCCCATTCCTTTCATCCCTCGTGCCAGAAACTCATTAAAGAAACAGATAAAGTTTTATCTTTAAGTTTACATATTGACCAAAAACAGCAACAAAACTCTGAATTCAAGCACGATTGACAGTGTAACTACAGCATATATTTGGCAGCAAGGCTGCCTGAAGAAATTCATAGCACTTCACTTGTTCCTTGCCCCTGACAGAGAACAGGGGTGCTCTCTGTCACCCCTTCTGCTGTGCCCATTCCTTGACACCACAATGCACAGCAGACCAGCAATCAGATTTAAAAACAAAACAAAACAAAACAAAACAGACTTTGAGGAATATAACAAAGTTTTAAAGAGGAAGCTATTCTAAGCCGGAGTGCTTCAGAGCTCTGCTTTGCATTACAGCCCTGCAGACAGCTTGCTGGCACTCGTAAACGTGGGGACAGTTAACTCCAGCAAAGCCTCACCGCTCCTTAAGCCATTTTCATCCCCAAATCTTCAGCACCTTCTGTGACTACAAACACAAGGGCTGATGTCCTTTCCATTCCCCTCGATCTCTGAAGCAGCATTTGAGCACAGTTGGCCCTGCAGGCGATAGACATTGGAGGCACAGCCCGGATCACAGAGCAGGGAGAAATATCTGATTATTTCCATACGTCCACACAGTCACGTTTTTCAGAATTAAAATATCAGGAGACACCGGCTCACTTTCAGCTTCAGCAGCAATTTTCATCATTCTACAAAGCTCTGCAGAAGCAGCTGGTTGCCTGTTTGTAAATCCAGCATCTCCAGACAACACTTCAGAGGCCACTTAAGAGCCCTGGCACGCAGAGATGTCTATATAACAGATGTGGCTACCTTTGTTCCCAGTAAGAAGTTCCTTATTTTGCACATACATAACCACATCAAAGTACTTTTCTATTAAAACAGAAGTAAATCAGGATGTAGGCCCTGTGAGTGAACACAAGGTAATTTACTAATGCACTACAGGCCCATATTTACGAGTCAAAAGCTTGGAGCCCAAACAAGGGGGGTTTCTGGGCCACCTTATCACAAAAATGAAAATAATGCCAAGCATGATCTGGGATCACATGCTGCCTTTCTTCTCACCAGGCTGCGACTCCTACTGAGGCCAGGGGAGAGGTGATGGCACACTGTGCCCATTGTAAGTCAAACAACACCTCCTTTAATCTGCATCAGGCAGAGGCTCTGGCAGGCAGATCAGCATCCCATCAATGCACAGCACGAGAGAAAATCCAGCAGCACAAGGGAGACAACAGCCCTTCTATCACTTTCTGTCAACACAGGCCCTTCTTTTATCTAAAATAAGGACAGACACTCACGCCAGCAGGTATTCTCAACCAGTTTTTACTTGTGAAAAGAGGGCTGAAAGAGGAATAAAAAAGCACACACACAGGGAAGCCAGTTCCTCCCCCTTCATTCAGCATTCAAGAAGCAAGTCAGCCTTCCCCTGGGTTAGGTGGAGCTGCACAGACATCTCTGCAGCTCATCAGGCAGGAGCCAGATGAGAGATACAGGGGGACGGTGACGATCCCTCTCAGTATCTGATGGGAGCTCTCCTTTCTGTGCCAGCACACAGCCAGCTACCTGCTTAACCTGGAGCTGTTCAAAGGGTAAAAGGTCCTTCACGATTCTTGGCTTTAAGAATGACATATGGGCAACTATTTGACAAGAGTTGGGAAAGACTTTAAAAACAAGAGAGGTAATGAAGCTTGTGACAACAAAGCAAAGGAACGTGGGAGCACAATGGCCTGCAGGTTGAACACGAGGACAGGCAGAACCACTTCAACACCCAACAGAACGGATGTGCTGCTCATTTGCTGTGAAGAGAACACTGCTATTAAGAGTCTAAAATCTATTTAGAAATAGGCTTTCTGCAGCCAGCCACGCCCCCCAGACGAGGAGCAAACCACAAGCATTCATCCTGCTGCCACACAGCACCATGAACCCCAGCTCCTGGGCAATGCCCTTGTTCCTCAGCACAGCCCGTCCTAAACCATCGCATTTTCCTCCCTACTACCCCGTGCCAGCTGTGAGGAAGCTGCTTCTTATCCGAGCTGGAATGGAAAAAGCCTCACCTGGAACAAGCAGGTGGCACCACCCCACTCTCATCCTACTTGCGGCCTGTCACAGAATGCTTGATGTCACAGAAAAGCTGCTTTGGTGCAGAATGCATATGGGGTCACCTGCCCACCAGGCTAATAAAAACCCTGCCTGCAATCTCAGCTTGAAGTGGTGAAGGCGCATCAGGTGGCTGGGACAGCAGTGCCATGCCCACCCCAACAGCCCAGCCACCAGCTGAGTAATGCCAAGCAGGCAGCCACAGCCTGGTGCTGGCCCTGGGCACAACATAACACGTCCAGGACAGACTATCAACACAGAATCATAGAACTGTCTGAGTTGGAAGGAATCTTTGAAGGCCATCTGCTGCCACTCCTCTGCAATGAGCAGAGACACCCTAAGCTCTATCAGTGCCCAGAGCCCCTCCAGCCTGACCTCGGGTGTCTCTAAGGAGGGGACATCCACCGCCTCTCAGGGCAGCCTGTGCCAGTGCCTCTCTAGTCTTATCGTAACAAATTTTCTTGCTTACACCCAGCCAAAATCTCTTCTCTCCTAGCTTGAGACCATTTCCCTTATCCTATCACAGAGACCACACAGAAGAGTCTGCATCCTTCCTTCTCAGATGCTGAAAGGCCTCTCTCAGCTCCCCCCAGAGCCTTCTTTTCCCCAAACTGAGCAGCCCCAGCTCTCTCTTAGGGGAGGCGTCCCATCCCCTGGGTCACTTTTGTGGCCCGAAAATGCTCCAAGAGAACCACGTGAGGCCCAAGACACCTTATGACAAAGCCAGGACAGGCTGTGCACACACCATAACCATGCCCCGGCCAAACCACCACCGGGCCCAAGGCAGGGCTCAGATACACCGCGACCAGCAGCAGCTCAGGCCCCATCCAAACACCAACCCCATGCCCGATACCAGGCCACGGGCATCGGGCGGCCGGCCCTACGTACCCATCAAAGCGCACGGTGCCGGTCTGCTGGGTCTGCACGCGGTAGTGCTCGAGGAGCAGGCGGACCACCTTGGTGTGGCCGTTGCGGGCGGCGATGATGAGCGGGGTGGAGCGCTGCCCGCCGTGCTGGCTGACGTATCCCAGCAGGTACTTGATGTCGCTCTCGGAGCGGTTGAGGAGCAACGCGGCCAAGGTCAGCACTCGCCCCTCGCTCGCCGCTTTGTACACGTACCCCGCCAGCCCCTCCATCGCCGCCTCCTCCTCCTCTCGGCTGCGGCCCCGCCGGCCCGGCCGGCCCTGCTCGGGCCTGCCCGCGGCCGCCGGGGCCGCTTCTCCCTCCGCCTCCCGCTCCGTCCTGCCTCGGGGCCCGGCGGGGGGCACATGCGGCCCTCTCGGGGCCAGCCGCCCCCCGGGCCCGGCGGCGAGGCGGGGCAGCCCCAGCGCCCACCTCCTCCTCCTCCTCCTCCTCACCCACGACCCATCCCGGCGCCGGCGCCGCCGCCCCCGGCCGGGACGCGAACCCTCAGCCCGAGGCGGCGCGGGGTGGGCTGGGAGGGGGCGCCGGGAGAGCGGACAGCCGCTACGGGTCGCCGGAAGGGCCCAACGGAGCGCGCGCCGGGCACGGGGCTCTCGCGGCCGCTCCGCCCCCGATTCCGGAAGTGAAACCGGAAGTGAGAGCCGCGCGATCTCCCTCGTTGTCCACCCGGAAACAGGGAGCCGCGCACAGACGTTCCGCGTTGCGGACTCCATCGTTCCCCCTGACCCCAGCGCCGCTGCCCGTCGCTGGGCGTCCCTCAGCCCTCTCAGCGAGGGCAACCCGGCCTTGGGGTTGGCCCCTTGGTGCTGCGTTTGGGTTGAAGTCACGCGTGGCTTAAAGTTGCCAGCAGCTTTACAAGTCCATCCCCAACAGGGCGCACACAGGTGTGTCGTCCCACTGAGCCGCCCCCCACTGTGCCCTCAGCAAGACGCCTCGAAATCCCCCGAGCTCCCCCTGCGGCCTGGGGTCCCATTGGCACGAGTGAGGGCACCACGAGCACAGTGACAGACGGCCCATGCTGATCCGCAGCCCGTCTGCTGCGCCCCATTGTCCTGAAGGGGATTCGGTATCAGCCCAATAAAGAATTAATGGAGAGCCATGCAACCGGAGCTGTGCGTAGGCTGCAGCGTGCATTATGCATGGCTGTGCGGCCCGGCCGTGCTGCGGGCAGTCACCAAAAGGAGCCCTAAGGAGAGGGGTCGGGGTGTTCAGTCAATGGGGATCAGCCTCACGCAGCCCGAGCTGTGCCCAACACGAAGAGTTCATGGTGAGTGTAAGTGGAGTTCTCCGTTACCTCCGCCATCCCCTCTGCCTTGCAGGGTGTTCGCATTCCCAACACAAGCCGTGCTCCTCAATGCACAAACAGCCACGAAGGGAGAAACCAGGTCCATTCTGCAGCCTCATCGCAGCCTCTCCTGCCGTGCTCGGTGCTGTCAGGACCACAAGTCATCATCATGCAAGCTGTGGCACAGCCTGCAAACACTTCCAGTCTCATTCTCTGCAAAGAGAGCTCTGTCGTCCCAGCCCAGCAGCACATACTGGGGCCGTGCACACAGAAGGCAGCACAGCATCAGGAGGTTTGGAACTCTGCGATCTTTAAGGTCTTTTCCAACGCAGGCAGTTCTCCTGACTCACCAGGTTACACCTTTGTGCCAATTGTGTGAGGCAGCATTTGCACTCTGTCAGCCTTTTCCCACTTCCAAATCTCATTTCCTCCACCAGGTGAGGACTCAAATCAGTGCATGTGATGGCACTTTGGGACCGATAGGGTTTTATTTCTAAAGAGCACGTAAGGAGTTAAAAACTGTCTCACCGTCCTTCCTCTATTTCAAAAATAGCAAGGATTATCTGAGCACTCTTTGGACGGGGAAATAAAACGAGCCACCTAAAATTTCTACGTGGAATACAGGGGACGATTGCAGGCTTGATGGGTTTTCTGTGCGTTATCTCTCTGCTCTGATAGCTGGAGGAGGAAGGAGAGCGATGCTGTGCCCACAGAGCAATGCCTGCTCCCGGTTTTGGGGTGGATTTCAGCCCTGGCGCTCATCCTGCAGGGCACTGCGTGCAGAGGCAGCAGCAGCGTGCTGGCCGGCTGCTTCCCGTATCAGGGTGCATAAAGATGGGGGACAGGAGGATCATGGAGGCGGTAACGATCATCGTTTGAAAGAAATAATTAAAAACAATCACGACAAAAAGCAACAAAAATAACAACGAACGCAACAATAACGAAAACGAACAGAATACAAACACGAAGAGTCGCAATAACGAAGCCCGTTACAGCCCCTCCGGCGACCCGCAGCCCCGGCTCCCCCCGGCCGCTCCCTCCGCCCGTCCCGCCGCCCGCAGCCGCGCAGCCGCCCGCCCTCCCCCAGCGCCGAGGCGGGGCCCGGGCAGAGCAGCACCGCGCCGTGCCGAGCCGAGCCGAGCCGGGCCGGGCAGGCGCATGCAGGGCTCGGCGCGGCGGCGGCCGTTCCCGGCGGCGGCTCCGGGCTCCCCGCAGCCCTCCGGGCCGATCTACGCGGGCAGGTGAGCGGCAGGGGAAGGGTGCGGGTGGGGGGGATATGGACACGGAGGCGGCCCATCGTGCCCAGTGCTCCCGGCACCATCCCTGGGATCACCCGGAGCGCCCCTGCCCGCATCTTCCTGACCCCCCGCCCCAGCCCATCGTGGCTGTATCGGATGCCCAGCTCCACGCAGCTCCCTCCCTGCACGCATCACCCTGACCGCCCCCTGGATCAATGTGGACCCCTCCGGTCCCTCGCAGCCCCCCCGGCCCAGCTCCTGCCGGGTACCACCTCCTCATCCGAGATGCTGCACTGCTCCCGGGCATCCCTGGCGGTTGGGTGCCCCCGACTTCATGGCAATTTCTTAAGGGAACTACGGCTCTCAGGCTCATCCCGACCCTCCAGGGTACCACCATCCATCCCACAGCTCCGTGCTCATCTCGGGGCTCTGCTCCCAGCACCCCAGAAGAGCACGTGGTACCTTGGCCCTAAAGCAGCTGCATTCCCTTGCCATAGGCAGGTGAAGTCCGGGGGGCTGCCTGGAGGAATGGGCTCAGTGGGGCCGTTCTGCAGGGGCAGGGAGCGGGATGAGCCTGAGAGCAAAGGATGAAGCTGACAGCGTGGCCGGACCATCCCCATGCTGGAGCACGGCAGAGCAGGGATACTTTCTTGCATTCGATACTTTTTTAGGTTGAGTACTTTCATAGCATTCGACACTTTCTTTTTCTTTTCTTTTCTTTTCTTTTCTTTTTTTTTTTTTTTTTAGCATTGGAAGCGTGGTGGGAGCTTTGTTTTGTCACACAGAAGTTGAAAATAGTTGCACTTCACTCAGCATTCGGGCTTTGCATCCTGCTTTCGTGCTCCCACCTCAGCCGGGGAGAGCCTTCATAAGAGACCTGTGGGTTTTTATTCCTGCTGCTTTAGCTTTCCGTGCTGCCTCCTCCTCTGCTCAGAGCCCCAGCTCTGTACACACACTACCGATCCCAACCCAGCAGCAAAGCACCGGCTCTGGCTGGGCACGCAGCCCTGCAGCCTCCTCCTGCCTTCCCAATCCCCGCTGATTTCTCCTTCTGTCCCTACCAGGCATGGGGCAGCAAAGAACGAGGACACCTCCAAGACCTCCCCGTTCCACCTCGACCTCTGGTTCTACTTCACACTGCAGAACTGGGTGCTGGACTTCGGCCGTCCCATCGCCATGGTGAGCTGGGGGAGGCAGAGCAGTGCTGGTGCATCCCCAGCCCCGTAGGTTTACTTTTTCATAACACCTGTGATGCTTCTGCTGCTCATCCCCGTCCCTTTGCCTGAATGTCTTGAGCATGGGGCTCTTGCTCTCCACATAGCATGTGGCAGGAGGTTTTTTCGGGGCCTTTGCCCTAAAAATGAGGTTTTTTAGTGCTGGCACCTGAACAGAACAGCGCATTTGCACAGATCACTGCTGTTGGGTTTCTCAGTGCTTTCTCAGCACTGCAGGAATGCACAGCTGAGATTCAACCGCACTGTTCCTTTAGCTCCTGTATCCCAATGGTGCCAGAGGGATGCTCCCTACAAGAGCAGCTCCCCACTGTCATTATTAACAGCAGTGTGAAGCATCGCAGAGCTGGCCACCAGACCACAGGCCAGCAGCCAAAGCTCCAAACCGAGCTCTACTCTGTTCCCATCCCAAAGCAGGTGTGGGGCTGTGAGTGCTCCCAAAGCAAGGTGTGGTAATGGCGAGCTGGGCCATAGGTGTGCACTGATGCATCTTTTCCCCCCTCTCCTCAGATAATCCTGCCGCTGGAGTGGTTTCCCCTGAACAAACCGAGTGCTGGAGATTATTTCCACATGGCTTACAATGTTATAACACCGTTTCTTCTGCTAAAGGTAAACCATTCTTAACGCTGCCAGCTGTAAAAGCGGGGCGAGTGGCACTTCTCAGGTGAAACCACTCCCCAACCACCACTGAGCCCTCCTTGTGCAGTGCAGAAGGAACTGAGGATGCTGGCTGCTCAGGATTGAGGCAGTGCCCACCTCCTTGCAGCCCACGACCACCTCCCCACCTTTCTGCACTCTGGAAACTATTTTCACTTTTCCAGCAATTCCCCACCCACCGGCCATAAGCCACAGATGTGGGGCTTTTGAGGTTTTTTCTCCTGCTTTGAGGCAGTTTGGTGGCTGTGAGCTCGTGGGAGTCAGGCTGCTTTCCCATCCGTGTGCAGTCAGCTGGAACAAACCCGGTCTGACCGCATTCTGCACCCACATGGCTCAGCCTCTGACAGAAGCTCTGATCCAAGGGGAAGGCTGCAGAAGTTGGAGCCCAGGAGAAATCCCTTCACTTGTTCTCCTGCTCCTGCATGTAAAAGCACGCCGCTTCACCCTTGAGCTCCACGTTCAGAACCAAAGCTCTTCGACCCGAAGTTCTTTGTTAAGACAACACTCACCCAGACTTTACGGGGTAGCTGGAACTGCAGCAGGTTTCCCAAGTCGTTCAGTGCTTAATTGCACTTGTTGTTCAGCATTAGAGCTGCGTCTGTGGCTCAAATTCATCCAGCCACCAGATCTTGCAGCTACGTTTTCAGGTTAAGGACTGTCCTGTCACTGGGAATCTTTTCCTATGAAACACTTGGCAGTGAGGAGATACAAAAAGCAATTATAAATATATTTTAACCTTCGTTAGCCAGGAACTGAATTACGTCCTGAGATGGAAATGATTCTCTCCTGAGTTTGGGAGTGATTGAACTCCATTGGGGCTGGAAAGCGAAGCTCAGTCCCTGTCCTGGTTGGGCTGTGGGCACTTTCACACTCAGTGTGAGCTGTGCTGAGTGGCACAGCCAGCTTCTGGGAGCTCAGTGCTCCATAGGACACAGTTTGCTGCTGTGGTCACCCCGTGTAGCCCTAAAGGACACCTCTGTCCTTCTTCCTACACCAGATGGGAGCTCTCTGAGCCCGGGGCTCCCCTCCCCGAACCCTGTGACAGTGGCAGCGGTTAGAGAGAGGGAAAGTTAAGCCTCAGAATTAAATACAAATAAGGAGCTTTTCTGCATTCGTGCAGACGAAGGGCTGCAAAGCTGCTTTGGCAGCGCGGGGCTTGCTGGGTCCCAACACCGCCGTATCTCCCCCTGGCGGGCTCTGAGACCTTCCCCATCCCCAGGCTATGAGGGACGACGCTTCCCTGCCCACAGCGGGTGGGCTGAAATGAAGGAGGGCTCATTCCGCTCCACTTCAGGAGCAGAAAGAGAGGGAGGGCTCCACTTCCATCAGGAAGAAAGGAGAACAAGCAACCCAGCAGAGCCCCCTGCAGACCCTCTGTACGGGGATGCGGCGCAGAGGAGCGGTGCGGGAGGTCCCTCTCACCGCTGGAGGGCACAGAAAGGCTGCTGGAAGCACGAGGGGAGGCGAGCCGGCAGCTGCTGCTTTGAGGCTGGTGAACGATGCTTTTGATCACGTCTGGGGAAGGAATTGCTGGGTGTCCTGGTTGGGAATCGTGGCTCAGTGTGAGCGGTGACTCAGGTGCGAGTGCCCCAAAATGTGATTTATCGTCCCAAAAAGGGTTGGAACGCATGCAGGGAACAGAAAGCTGCACAGGCTGCGCTTTTCTGCAGGTCCCTGCATGGCGTGGGGTGACTTTTGCAAAGCGGGAGAGGGATGAATTTGTCACAGCATGGCTTTGTCCCTCCTCACTGCTCAGTGTCTCCTTTGGCAGCTCATTGAGCGCTCCCCAAAGACGCTGCCACGATCCATGGTGTACGTCAGCATCATCACGTTTGTGATGGGCGCCAGCATCCACCTGGTGGGCGACTCCGTCAACCACCGCCTCATCTTCAGCGGCTACCAGCACCACCTGTCCGTCAGGGAGAACCCCATCATCAGGAACCTGAAGCCAGAGACGCTGGTAAAGCCACTTCTTTATATCAGGGCTTAAAAAACCATCATCATCGTCGTTGCTTGTTCTTATTCCGGAGCGTGCCGTGCCCTCTCTGCCCTTTTGAATCTGTTCCCTTGCATTGCAGATTGATTCCTTTGAGCTGCTGTATTACTACGACGAGTATTTGGGTCACTCGATGTGGTAAGCGCTTTGCAGGGTTGATCTGGAGGGCTCAGAACGATGCACTGAGAGGCAGAGCTGCTCCCTGCACTCCGCTGCGGTGCTTGCAGGGATCTCTCCCTCCAAACGCTGCCCATTTCTGCCAGCATTTTTTGATCCCCGTCACTTTGGGGACGTGCAGCCATGGGGAGCGGCAGAGCAGCACTGTTCCCCCCTCCTCTTTGCAGATTCACTGACAGATCTGCTCCAAAAATGTAAACCGATGACCACCACCACCCTGCTCATTTGTTCAGATGATCACACTAACGAATGGTCACAGTGAGGGAGACGGACACCAAACAGGGCTCTGAGCCCCCAACTCACCCCAGGCTGCCTCTGCCCCCAGGTACATCCCCTTCTTCCTGATCCTCTTCATATACTTCACCGGCTGCTTCACACCCGACGAGGATGAGAGCAGGATGCCAATATCTGCACTGCTGCTGACGGGGCCGAGCAGCCTCTATTACTGGTGAGTACCCCACTGGGGCTCTGGGGGTGCCAGGGCAGAGCTGCAGCTCCCGTGCCAAGCTGGAAAATCCAATCAAATCACCTTTGAGAGCTGGGATCACTTCAGCACTGCGTGTCCCTGTCCCAATTTGAGGTGTTCGGTCACCCACTGTGTCGCTCCCCCCACTGGCACAGCTGTCCCAGCCCTACCTGCTGGCATCCCGTGCTTTTCCCACTCTTCTGTTCCTTAGCAATCCCAGCACAGGGTCCATACAGCTGCAGCCCGAGCTCCCACCCCCCCCGTGCTGCGGGCAGACAGATCTGCATGGCGTTGGGATTCTCCTGGTGCCGCTTTCCCTGGAGCACAGGGATGTACACCAACACATCCTGCAGGGCTAAATGGCCTTTTGAGAGAGGTCTTATTTATTTCCCATATTCATTAGCCTCCTCTTCCCAGACAACTTCCCTAATGGCAGCCAAACAACTTCCCATTCATTGTCAGTGACTGCGCCTGTGGCTTTGACCCCTGCTGAGGCTGTTCTCATACACTAAATTAATTTTTGATCATCAAAATCATCAGGATGATTTGGTCAGTTCCCACTTACCCTGCTGCTCTGCCTTTAAATACATCAGCCGAGTCTCTGCCATTCCAAGGAAGACAATTGAAGATGCACTGAGCACAGTTCCACCCACCAGCACCGGACCAATCCTCAGCACAGCTCCCTACAGGGAGGCATCCATGGGTGCCCCCACCCTACAGGCTCCTGGGGGCTGGTACCCCAAACAATACCTGGCTTCCAACACTCCCCATGAGTTTGCTGCCTCTCTGCACTCCCCCAGATGAGTGCAGCACCCTGAGTTACACTCACAGTTCTGCGTGGTGCAGGAGAAAACAAATGGGTAACAAGCCGTGGGTAACAGTTCCTCAGGTCTCCCATGGAAGACCTGAATGGGAATCCTTCCCATTTCTCGTAGACAAGGACCAAATCCTCACTATTTGCCATTGACAAGGACCAAATCCTCACCATTTCCCATAGACACAAACAAGAGCCAGGGAAGTATGAGAGCTCTGTTCCCCACCCCCCTCCCCAACCTTTTCCTTAAGCTTTCAGGACTCCCCGCAGCCATTTCTCTGGATTTCTGGGCTGACAACAAGTGCCATGTATCCCATTTGGAGCCAAGCAGGGAGAACACCAACCCAAACAGCTGCTTTAATGGGGAAAGAACATTGTAGGGTGCTTGCAATGGGCTCCTACAGTCAGTACAAACCTTTTGGACAACACTGCATTGCCAGCACGTGTTTTGGGGTGCACGCTAGAGGTGCTTTGCTTTGCAGGTACCTCGTGACCGAGGGGCAGATCTTCATCCTCTACATCTTTACTTTCTTCGCCATGATGGCTTTGGTGATGCACCAGAAGCGCAAAGGGCTGGTGTTGGACAGCAACGGGCTCTTCCTCTTCTACTCGTTCATCATCACCTTGGTTCTGATTGCTGTGTGGGTGGTGTGGCTGTGGAACGACAAAACCCTCAGGAAGAAATACCCCGGGGTGATTTACATCCCCGAGCCGTGGGCTTTTTACACCCTGCACATGAGCAACCTCCAGGCGGCGAAGGAGAGTTTATAGGTTTTGATATTTGGGAGCGAATCAAAGGGAAAAAAAAATAAATAAAAAAAATAAAATCTAGTTTTTCTAATGTAGAGGTGTTTCAAATAAATCCTTTGCCCCACATTGGCTGCAAGGTGAATGCTGTCAGCCGGGGGGCTTTGCTGGGAGCCCACCTGCAATATTCAGCTGCTGGAGGTGGGGGCTGCAGGGGGGGATTGGC
>NW_024884789.1:786835-791663 GCF_019232065.1 Centrocercus urophasianus
GGGGGACCTCGGGGGGTTTGTGCCATGCTCCATCCCTTCCTGCTTTGCAAGCCTGCACTTTTAATTACTTTTGGCACTTTAAGAACAGAATCACAAATTCCCTGAGGTTGGAAAAAGACTCCAAGGTCCCCAACCCCAACCCAATCCACCCCAGCCATGCCCACATCCCTCAGTGCTGCAGCCCTGTGGTTCTGAACAGCCCGAGGGATGGGGACCAGCCCCGCTGCCAAGGCAGCCTGTGTCAATTCATTACTTCTCTCTTGGAAAAGAAACTGTTCCTCTGTATCCAACCCAAACACAGCCTAAGGCCATTACCTGGACACAGAGCCATAGAGCAGTGTTGGAAAAGATCCTCCAGGATCCCCAACCCCACCCCTATCCCCGACTTCAGTCCTCCCCTCCCTGCACCACAGGGTAAGGAGATACCCGACACAGCCACCTGATCCCCTCCTTTGCCATCATAGAGACTTTTGGCTTTTAATTAGAGTTCAAGGAGTGCTTTTCGCTCTACGACAAGAACCACAAAGGGAAGATCAGGGCTGCAGACCTGCTGACTGTGATGCGCTGCCTGGGGGTCAGCCCCACGCCGGCTGAGGCACAGCGGCACCTGCACCTGCACAAGATCGGTGAGTCCCAAACACACATCCCAAAATCAGCCCACCAGTCCCAAACACACATCCCAAAATGGGTCTGAGAGGGAGGGCACAGGGAGCGAAGCTGGCTGATGCTAGCAGGAGACGGCTGGGGGTATTTTGTGGTTAAAACGTTGATTTTGTGGAGTTGGGAGATGATGGGAAAGGAGGAGGGGGCTGGGTGTCACTGTGCGCCCCAGGACTTGGCACATAGAGGGGGAGTTCCGAGCTGGGCAAAAGAGAACAGCTGTACGTGGGCTGTGGGAACCACCAGCAGTGCTGCCCCTGTCAGACAAAAACCAGAAGGAGCCCCAAGAAGGGAAGATGGGGGATGTGGGAAGTGGTAGAACTACCCCAGAATCCAGAGCTGAGCTTTTCTCTCCCTTCTGCCAGAGCGCAATGCAGAGCTGGACTTCTCCACCTTCCTCAACATCATGTACAGGCAGATGAAGCAGGAGGAGCCTGAGAAGGAGATCCTGACGGCGCTGGCCATGATCGATCGGGAGAAGCGAGGGCTGATCTCTGCTGCTGAGCTGAGGGCAAAGCTGACACGACTGGGGGAGAAACTGTCCGAGGAAGAGGGTATGGCAGCTTCTGACCTCCCACTCCTTCTCTTCCCCGTCCCCCTGTCCCATGCATGCACACAGAGCGCTCTCACAGCCTCATTAGCGTGCTGTTAATTACACACCCATCAGCGTGGGCTCACCATGCTGCTGCCAACCCACGGCCACCACCACTCGTCCAAACAACGCAGAAGGACAGCAGTTAAAAGCACCTGATGCTGACCTGACCCCATCCCACCTCAGCTGTGCTGTAACTCAATGCGCTCTGACCCAGTGAGAACCGACCCTTTCTCCCCTCCCCACGTTACTTGAGTGTTCTGAGAATCGTTCATTACTTTTCAATTGAAGAATTAATTACACCAGCAGGACGTTCTCTTTGAGAGGAGGAGCTGAGTGCTCAGCCTGCTCACAAGAGCCATACTCAGGTCCAGTAACCGCAGACTGGACGGCACCTCCAACAGAGCCTGACCACCTCACAAACCCACGTCCCATGTTCCTTTTTGTTCAAGCAGCACAGTACCACTGACCTACACCCAATACAGCCTTGTATTTCCTTCTGTTTCCTTGCAGTCGATGACCTGCTGAAAGAAGCCAAAATCGGGCCAAACGGCACAATTAAATACGAAGAGTTCACCCACACCATTTGCCTCCCCGCAGTCGATTACTGACAGCAGGAGGGGTTTGCGAGCAGCAGGACCTGCAACTTCTCTTCACTCCATCTTTCCTCATCACCACCTGCACTCAGGAATCATCATTTGCCTTTGGGAACCCAGGGGCTGCCTTGGCTGCGCTTCCCCAGGACCCCAGAGAAGCGCTCTCTCAAAATGCGAGCTGATACTGAAATAAATGAGGTGTGACGTTCCCACGTGGCAAAAGCATCGTGCTTCACACCCCTTCTTATCATACAGCAAACCTACAGCCACGTCCTGCTGCGCTCACACTGCCAGGCCCCGCAGCCTGACCCAGCAGCAGAGCTCCCGGCCACATGCTGCCAACAGCAGTGCTGCACATAGAAGGGGTGCAGCTGGGTGCAATGCCTGCTGGCTGCAGGGGATGCTGCCAGCCTCAAAGTGTGGCAGTTCTCATTCCCCCCTCCTGCAGCGTCGCACTCTGCTCAGGTGCAGCATCGCACAGGTCGGCTCTGTGCTGTTCAGTTGCCCCTGCGTTCAGGCAGCACCTGGGTCTGCTGCTGAGCACTGGGCTGGGCTGGAACACATTCCTGCAGGCGTCTGGCAGGGAAAACAGGCTATGGAAATCCAGCTTTCCATAATAGCAAAAAAAAAAATACAACACCAAGCAAAAACGCATCTCTAGACTGCTCAAAGCTGAGGTGATGCAGGGCAGTCAGTGTTCATCCCACCTGCAGCATGGCAGCACACAGCAGAGCCCTGAAGCCCAAGCAGGGCTGGACTCAGTGCACGCCCCCACCGCCTCCTGCTGCCTCTCCCTCTTCTCATTCATTCTGCAGCAACCAACACTCCCTGCTCCATCTGTGAGACAGCCAGCAGGGAAACCCTCACAGCAAGTCAGTGCAGTGCCTTCAGGCTCTCAAAGGCACGCAGCACAGCTCCAACGCCATCACACAACCTGTGAAGTCAGGCAGGAACTCCAGCAGCACAGCACTGCTTAGAAAGCAAAGCACCAGCAGGCTCTTCCAGCACCCCAGCAGCACGGCCACAGCTGCAAAGCAGCAGCAGGAATCACCCCATGCTACAGCAGCAAAGCATTCCTGCTCACAGGGACCTGGGCCACCAAAGACCCCCAGCCCCCCCCCTGCTGCGTGTGGCTGTAGGAAACACAATGTAGCCGAATGCTTTTTATTACATCTAAAGAGTTCTACATAAACAGGTAACATTCAATAGGTAAACCATTTGTTTTTTTTTTTTCCAATGCATATAATAAATATTTTCACTTGGTACTTTTATACAAACTGACATTGGTCTACTATACATCTTTAAAAGCCATGTACTGGTTTGGCATGCCGTATGGAAACTATGAGAAAGTTTTAAGGCAATGAATGACAGATCTGAGTTAATGGTCATTTTAATATTCTGCTTATATACATTTTTTTTCCCTTTGTTAATTAAAACAATTAACAGCAGCACTTTGGGGGACCACCAGCAATTTTCCCTTGTTAGAAATCTAAGCTCTGTTAAAAAAAAGGAAAAAAACCCAAAACAGTTACACTGACAAAACAAAACCCTTTCTGAATATATTTAAAATGTGCTTCAAACCCTGAAATGTGAACCCGCAGGGAGGAATTCCCATCCCACTGCTCTCCCCACAGCGCTGCGTATGGGGGCCGCCCCACAGCCGCCCCTCAGGCACCCTGCATGGGGGGCAGCGGGTCGGCCTGGAGCCACGACTGCAGCGCTGATGGCGGCAGCACAACGCTCTCAATGCAACCTGTGCACACTGCAGTTCCAAGCTGTGGTTTATTCCCTTCCAACGCAGCACTGATGCCCACCAGCACCCAAAGCCACGTCCGGCCCACGCTGTGCGCGCACCCTGACCCCACGCAGGGCTCCCACCCCCAGCCCTCCCCTGCAGGAGCTCGGGGACGTGAACCACAGAGCGTGGCCACCCAGCATCAGCAGGCAGCGCTTTGCAGCTCTTCTCAGCCACGTGACGGCGCGGATCGGAGCTCCGTTTGCAGGGAACTTTGAGAACTCAGACTGAGACTTCTACCAAGTCACGTTAGCTGTGGTCAGAGGCACAGAGATGATCGACTATACAGCACAGCCCAGCGTGAGACACGAACACTCAAAGCATACGGGATTCACACCGCAAAGAGTTTCGGGAACGTTTCTCTCCCTTCTTTGCAGAGCAACGAGGTCGGAGACGGCGGCAGCAAACCGAGCAGCCTTCCTTCCCTCCGGGGCCACGCAGGAGGAGTGCAAGACATCACCAGGCCGCCTCACTCTCCAAGCGCGGGCAGCGAGGTGCCGCATCCTGTCTTACCACGCTTGCCACAAGAACAAGAAAGATTTCAATACCGTGGTGCAAACGGACGCAGGCTGCTCCTCTGCTCCTCTTCAGCACACTGCTCAGTCAGTGGGACATCGCCTCGCTGCGCTCTGCCAACGTCTCTGGCTGCTCTGCTTTACAAGAGGCGCGGACGGGACGCGGCTGCTCTGCGGCACGGGGCAGCACGCACGGCTAAAATGCACCAGACATATTCCTCATGGGGGTTTAATCACTTCGAAATCAGACTGAGTTTAAAAAATAAGTATTTCCCATTTTCTATCCTTTTATTTTATTTTTTTTTTAACTGACATTTAATAAATTATAAAATTGGTGTATGGTGAAATATATATATATATATCAGCCAGATATGTATGAAATACACATGCATGGGAAAAACTATTTAACTCACTTTTAACTCACACACACGGATCTATAAATACATATATACACACACATATACATATAAACACAAACGTTTGTTTTCAAAATTCAAGTCAACTATTTAGTGGCAGAGGGATGCTGTAAAAACACTAAAAACAATTTTGATGCCACATAATCATGTGAACCTTTCAAAGAACCATACAACTGATCATACAGCAATACCTAATGCTACTTGGATTAACGTGTTTTTCTTCTTTTTTTTTTGTCATTTTTCTTTTTTTTTTT
>NW_024884789.1:791763-856922 GCF_019232065.1 Centrocercus urophasianus
TTTTTTTTTTTTTTTTTTCCTTTTTTAATTAATGCAATATTTTGAGACAACTTCATAGGCAAAAGGTGGCCCTCGTCAATGCTCAAAGCAAACTACAGCTGCAATCAACAGCTTGGGACATTAAAAACTCAGACAAGCATCTGCTAACCTCTGTATTCCTCACTCTCTTTCCTGATAAACCTGTTACCTGCACTTTCAACCAGTTACAAAAATAGTTTTCACACCAGAGGAAATCATTTCTCTCTGACGCGGACTTTGGGACACAAGAGAATCACCTCCTTCCCTCCCCCTACTCTCACTTTAAAGAATCTCCTGAAAAACTGCATTCCAGCTATTTACACGTTTCTCTGTAACAAGAACGGATCAGCCCAAATGATCCACCAGCTCTTACAAAAAGATTTTCCTATGTCGCACATGGCTGAGAAATAAAAAAAAAGAAGTGAAACCAGGAAGCAAACGTGGCTCCAAGTGCAATGGAAGTGCATGGAAAGGAATGGGGAATCAAAACAATCGCCAAGCCAAAGGGAGAAAACTGAACAGGAACCCATGACCTTGGGAGACTTCAATAGGCAGAGATTGGTTTAAGTGCAGGGAAGGGCGCCGGGCTTTTTTTTGGTCTAACAGACTCACATTAAACACTGAATATCAACTTAACTCGGTGAAGGCGAACTCAGAAGACGGTGTACCAAGACCACTATCAGCTGCACAAACCATGCAAGAGAGCGTTGGCATTTGGATTTTCTTCCTTTTGCTGACAAGTTCACTTTGAAGCAGAAATTTGATGTACTGCAGCTCAAAGGAGGTTTTCCCAGCCAGCAGGCAGGCCCAGCCCAGTGGGCCAGCTCCACACACGTGGCTGACCTTAAAGCACAAGCAGCTCCACACATCTCAAACTGACACATGCTTAATATTGTGATTAGGATCTGAAGTTATTTTAAAAGGATTTCATAGTAAGTGGTTAGAAACAAAAACCTACAGTGGGATGTGTCGATGCTTTTCTCTGGGGCTAGATTCTGTACCAATTTGGTCTTGTCCCACATTAACACAGCCAAAACATTTCTCAGCCTGACATTTTATTGAGTCTGGCCCTCCAGAATAATTGGTGCACTAACGAGCTTGCAACATGCTTGATTAAAGCATGGAATTAAAAAGAAAGTCAGCTGAACAGAGGGTCACATAGAACAAAAAATGACAGATAAACACTCCTGAAAGGCTACGTACTGCAAACTGAGGGAATGGTACGGAACAGGCTGGGTAGGGTTTATTCCACTTCAAGCACAACAAAATCTGCACCAAAATGGGATGGGGGAATTACATTCCACCACCAAATACAGATGTCTCTAAGAGGCAAAAAAAAAAAAAAAAAAAAGAAAAAAAAAAGAAAAAAAAGAAAAAACCTAGGAGCTTGAACTTCAGAAGTTCAGTTCCTTTTCCCATTTATGTTACTGTGAAGAGAATAATGCCATTTGTGTCCAAACTAAGGGCAGAAAAAGTAACTCACATGACAAATGCACAGGTGTAGAATCTTCAGCATCCAGAAAATCGAAGTTCCTTGTATTTGTGGGTTTTTTGTGTGTGTGTTTTGCTTTGTGGGTTTTTTTTTTTTTGTTATTTTTTTTTTTATCTGTGAGGCCATCTTAGATTTATATACAAAAGTAAAACTGAAAATATAGTTTTGTTCTCTGTACATGTAAATTTTTTTCCCTAAAAAAGGAAAAAAACCTGTCTATGTTTCTAACATAAAGTAAAACCAAACACAAAGACTTCCTCTGACCAGTTCGTTTTCTCCAAAAATCAGTCCAAGGAAATAATGTCTGATATGATACCAAAGATAGACGCCGTGTCCGCGCCGCTCCTACTTGCAACTGGATGACCATGATTCTCTCGCAGGCTGTTGGAGGAAACAAGACTGCTGTTACTGCCACTATTGCTACCGTTTGTGGCTGGCAGAGAACTGCTTCCTCCTGCATTTAGCTGATCGAGAAACATCTGAGATGAAGTGTATGGGAAAAAACGAGAGTGTAAGAGTTCTTGATCATCTGATGCAGAAACTGCCGCAGCTGCAGCGGCAAGAAGGGATGTGTTGTAATGCTGGGGGGAAAAACAACATTTGCAAGTTACATTTCAGACACCATTGTTTTGATTCAGACCAGCAAAAAAGAATATATCTGTAAGCTACAGCTCTGACAGCTGCTGGGTTTCACACCAGCTCGCCCGCTCAACCTTTCTGTAAGGTGAGCGGATCGACGCAGTCAACTTTTACCTCTGCAGCCCCTGACTTCCAGAGCCAAACGAAATGGGAAATACTGGCAATTAGTAAGAAAAAACACTAGAAAGGCAGCGGCATTGCAAGACGGGCAGACAGTAAGAAACGGCAAGCAGAAGCACTCTTTTACCTCTCCATACAATTCCTTGGTGGAAAAATACCCCAAAATTCAAAGAATCATTTGGCCATCCCTCTGCTCATTAGTCATCAACTACAACTGCTATAACTACGTGCTACTCATTGCTGGTGGAGGAAAGCATACTTCTGTGAAAAACACCTTTAGAAATAGCACGTTTAGGCCCATCAGAAGGCAGCAAGGGCTGTCCAAGGTGATTCTCTCTGACAGGCAGCCCCCAAAAGGCAAGAACTTCAATTACCAAGATCTGGATTTGAAATGCTATCTATCCGTATGGTAATTCTGCACTTTGTATTTCTTTTCACCAGGAGGAAACATCCACGCAGGCCATTTAGCCTTGTTTCCTGACACTCAGGCACTGGTACAATTATGCCATGCCAGTGCAACACCAGACTTGGGCAATACTCATTTTGGAGTAATCCCCACATCTGTGTTTTTACTGAATATGAAGAAAGCTTCTCTGAATCCAAGCTCTGTTAAACTGGCTCCAGTCTTTGCAACGGCATGGAAGTCCCCTTGTTTGTAGTACCATTCTCCTATCTGAGGCTGCTGAACAGGAATGGAGGGACAAAAGGTGGGTGAACCCCAGTCCTCTTCTTTGCTTGGACACACTGGAGGCACTGTGATCAAGTGGGAGGGCTTGCCAATCCTTTTGAGAATGATCTTTTTAGAACTGCAGAAGCCAGCACCAAATCTAGCTCGTTTCAGTAAGCGCTCACAGAAAAGCAGCAAACAGTGTGAGCAGGCACACAGACTCAGGGGAAGGAAAAAGAAAACAAGAGCTGTCCTGACTCTCAAAATTGTGTAGAGAAAACTGCCAAGAGGCCCAGTGGTGGGGCCTAGCACTGTCAGATGGAGACAAGTCACACAGATTTGAAGTCTGCAAAAGCTCAGGAGGTGGCTGGTGCACTTTCAGCCACAGCCAATGGTCATCCCACAATATACCTGCAGCTAACCAGCTTGAAGGCCTTGAAGAGAAGTATTTATCTGTTATTATGCCTTATCTTGCACCTGTATTTAGGCCAGTGCTCATGTTTGGCTACATCCTGAGTGCACAAGAGGTACAGACTGCCTGCACTCACACCTGTGTCACAGATTTGCTCTTTTCTCGCCTATACGTCCAAGTCAGCAAGTCCTTTTCAGAAAAGCAATCTGCCAGATGATTTAATTTTCCTTAACTTACCTGATTGTCTCCTGACAGGAAAGGGAAGAAATCTAAACCTGAAAAGAGCCAAAGAAAAAGAGGTCAAGCTTCTCAAAAGAAACAAGCACCTCCCAATTTCTCCCACCAAATTTTGAAATGAAACAAATTCAATCAGCATAAAACTAACGACACTTCAGACTCTCTTTACCACCAGATCTTGGAAGAAATAAGAAATCAGACTTTTAACACCTTAAGACACTAACTTAAACCTTCCTTCTCTTAAAATTCCACCTTATCTTCTATGGTTGTAAAAATATTATTTTGCACAACTGGATTGGGAAACAACTGCATGTTTGACTCCTTCTCTAATAGTCACAGCTGCTGAGAGAGCTGTACCCACAGCTAGGAGCAGTCAGAAGCTTACCTTGCAAGTCATAAGGCATAGGTGTCATATGGAATGGATGCCTGTAGTCTTGGATAAGTGATGTGTTGATGTAACTGGTGTCAACAGCAGGAAGGCTTGGTGTTCTTGACACAGGAGATGCTTGATGGGGTAAATTCAAAATACTAGAAAAAGCAAAAGGTTTAAAGGATAAAATTTAACCTTACAGCCAATACTATAAGTACACCATTCGAAGATTCCCTCATTTCTACTGCTGTCCCATGCAGGGGTGCCCATCTCAAATTTAACAATCTCAGCACACTGTATTACTGTTGTGACAGGCATTAACAGCTCCCCTGCTAAATTTCAAAGCTTCTCTAGAAAGCATCAAGCTGCTGCTATACCTCAGTGAGTCCTGCAGGGGAAAGAGGTTGAGCATTACATGTTCCCCAAACTTTTTTCTTGCAATTAAGTTGCTAAATCAGAAAATTGATTCAGTTCCAGACAGACTGCCAGCCTGCTGAAGTTCAGCAAAACTAATGCACAGCAAAGTTCAATCTTAACAGAAGAAACTGATGGGACCCACTGCAAATGGTACAGGAATCTCCACTACAGAGATTCTACATGCGCTCCTAAGCTGGGACAAGACAACCCTAAGGCATCTTGTATCCTAGAAGGAGGTACAAATCTGCCTGACAGTCCTGCTTTACAAGGCAATTAACAATGGAACACACCCAAAAAGGACTTGAAGAGTTTTAAGCGATCACTGAGAGGTTTAACATCACTGGAGAAGTAACGAGTTCAACAGCAGGATCCCATAGCTTTAGCTTCAGTTTTCATCCCCACATGTTTACGTGAACAGGGTGCTATTAACAGCATGGCTACTTCAGTGCAGTCAGCTTATTCTGGCATTCTTTATTGCTATGCTACTGGCAGCAGTTACTGGCAAAACCCACACATCCCATACCACACCCGAGTATGTTTCTCACTGCTCACTCTCCATATGTGCTGCTCTTATATTTCCCTATGGAAGGAAAGCATTTCCAAAGCCACAAAAACATACCTCTAAGCCACAACCTCTTGCATGAAACCTCGTTTTCACAAATGCAATTAAAAACCTGCATCATGTGACGCGCCAAACGATGTTAACTTTACAAAGCTTTGAAAGCATGTGTATATACAACTTCACTTATGAGCTGCACATCCTTCACAGTGTTGTATGTGTGTTTTACATAGCAGAATATACATCTAACATCTTGTACTCTAATCTTCTTAGGCTTTGTAAGCCAAGACCAAATTATTTTGTAACAAACTACTAGCTTTGGGAACAATTTAAGTATGCTTTAGTTTTAAATTTGTCAGCGTTTTGTTGCAAATACATTCTCTCTGCATTGGCCTGCATTTTTAACTCTCACCCCTTATTATTCATTGGTGATGCTGGAGATATGGAAGGACAGCTTCTCTTCGCAGAGGGTTCCTCCTCCTCTTCATCTGACGAGCTGTCAATGGTCAAATCAATCACTTCTACCTTCTTATTTTTGTTTGATTGCTGGTGAGAAGACACCTGATGTTCTAAGGAAGAGCTTATGCATCCTGTACAAGGCAAGACAACAGCAGCTGTAGTTTACAACAACACTACAATCATCATCACATCACAGCTAACTATACTGCCTCCAGAAACAACTTAGAGACAGCAAATTGACACATTACTTATTCCTTAAAAAGTACTACTGGCCCCAAGAGGGAATTATTCAAGCAGTCTTTCCTGCAAACATGCCTAAAAAAGTTACCACAAGCAAAAATAAGCATATCAAAGTTGAAGTCCAGCAGTTGGACATTCAGTCCACACGTCCCAAAACACGACTTACCATCAACTCCATTGTAAGATGTGGTCACTTCCTGCACCTCCTTCTTCGATCTCATAGGAGCCCATGAGCCATCCTCCTTAAACTGAATTTCATCACAGTCTGTACAATACTTCAGGATTTCCATGAACAACCTGTCAATCAAAATCTTTTAGTATCCACCCTCAAAAAGAGGATAACTCATTTCTGACTCAAAATCTTTGTTATCAGTCCATCTACATTTGAAAAGTGTTGAAAAGGGACTGATAACTGCTGCTGCTTTATCCCTCCCTCATCCACTGCCTTATTAAAATGGAGTTACTGTTTTGTCTTTTCGTTTTTCCTTTTTAAAACTACCTGAAGTACAGATCTGCACATTCACTTAAAAGATGGGTTCAGAACACTCCAGATCTCACAACACAGAACTCTGTATTTCCCAAAACAAAGGAAGAACGTAAACAAACATGAAAATAAACACGGGGAAGTAAGAGATTGTTCAACAGGGTGGAACTGAGAAAGCCTATATCTTACAGCAATCCCTACAGCTGAGCATTTCAGGGCCAGTACTTCCAGAAAGCTCTTTTTCCTTTCTAAGTGAAAGGTTCCTAACAAAGGCTGAGCATGGGAATCTAAACTCACATGCTCTTCTCCTATCTGCATCTCCAAAGCATCGAGAATCCTGGCACCACATCACCCCGTGTGAATTCCAGCTTTTGACCAAGGCTATTCACGTGGTTCTGCCTAGGAAAGAGCTTTGCTTTAATTAGCGAGAAAGTTTGCTCTTTCCCAGGTTAAAACATTTCTACAAAGAGCCTTTTCTCTGGGATGCTGCTGTTCTGTCACCTAATCTCCAACATCCACACCTGACAACACAGGGGTAATAAGAATGATACACTCCTTTAATTATTTACTAACTCTTAGTCTTTGCTACTAGAGGCTGAAACTGTTAGTCTCTATTGCTGTACAGGAGCAAGAATCCTCATAGTTCTTCAATCCAAAGCAGAAGACCCATAAATCCAAGGGCCCCCGATTCCAAAGCTGCCTGTACAAGACCCAAGGGTCTCCAAAAGGGCTTGAGAGTGGTTTTCTGCAGCTCTAGCTTTGTTTTCAGCATAAAACACATATTCCTCCAAAAGATAGCTCCTATCTAAAAAATAGAATTGCAAACTCTGGAATTCATATTTGGCATTTCCTCACAGAGACCAACGCTTGCTTTCCTAACGCTCTGTAGGTAGGCAGTCCCAGGGAATTGATCTCTGTCACTTTCCATACACAGCAACTCCCCAAGTGTGAAATTGTACGTGCATCTGGGGGGTGAGATGGCAGCACTTATTTGATCTGACACAAATGTCTTATCAATTATGCCAGATTTGTGCAGTTGCTCTATTTAAGGGGAAAAAAGTCAGTATGTGCTATTTTCAACTAGGAATCCATCATATGTGAAAGAACAGACAACTTTGAGGCACAGTAGTAAAACATTTGTCTGAGATTGGAAGGAATACCTCCAGTTATTATAAACCTTCAGTCTGATCACCTTTGTTCTTCCGGAACACTGACAGAAGACACACCTGGTAAGTGGTCCTTAACAGTGGGGAAATCCAAAGATGTGGCCACTTAGAACAGCTCATAATCAGATAACCAAGACTGCAGAGCAATGTATCCTGTACTGCACAAACACAGTGACAGAAGGTAGAAGTTACATCCTTCATTTTGAATCCAGTTGTACTTACCCATCAATAATGAGATGTTCATAGGGTGCCTTCTTGTCACAGACAGGGCAAACCCAAGTTGGTTTCTTCTCATTCATCTGGATGTATAAAGTGGCATCAAAACACTGCAGGTGTGAACAGGTCAGAGCCCTGCACGGTATGGTTAGCCTCATTTTGCCAAGCTGTAGGAAAAAAAAAAAAGATTGCATCACCTTGTTATTAGATTAACAAACAGGGCTCTTCTGTCTAAAGAGAGGCTGCGATGGGCTGAATTCTGCTCCAGAACACTTCCCCAAATCCAAGTTTCAGTCAGCACACATGCCATAATACACTGTTCCCTCCCTTCCTCATTTCTAGGTTTGACTGGCAATACAAACCTCACTGAAGTCACATTTTCAGCTACATTTGATCAAGTAAACTGACGACTACATCCCTCTCCATGCTGGCAACAACACACAGAGCCTCCCAACCACCCGCAGCATACCAGTGTTCTGGACAAGTCATGAAAAATAATTCTTCATGCTCATTAGTATTTGAAATCCAAAGAATGTGGGTCAGCCCTCTCCTATTCACTCACAGCTGATGAAGTGTGTGCTCAAACTGCTGCCCATATCCCAGCCATCAGGGCACTACTGCAACTACCTGGTTAATTTCCACACGTGGGACATGTTTGCAAACGTGCTGCTGTATGCTTGCTCCCGAGTGTGGAAACGTGTTTCCTCAAGTTTTTTGTTATTTTCAGCACTTTCTCTAAAAAACTGTCAGAAAGCAGCAATTCATGAAATAAACCATACTTGTTCACCATTAAGAAACTATTTTATACTCACTCTGCTGGGCTAAACATCATTGTTACGCATACAAGTGAGTTACCCTGAAATATTTTTGCCTTCTTATACAAAATGCAAATAGCTGCCCATCCCCTGTTACACATTAGATCTTTTCAACACCACAAAGGGCTGGCAAGAATGTAAGTGCTAACATAAGCCTTCAGAGGGGAACAGCCTTTCCTCCCCATCTGCAGGTTTTGAGGGCAGCACAAAGCTTCCACACGCTCAGTACAAAGAGCACAACAAGTGCCTGAGCAGAGCAGGCAGACACAGGGGTGCTGCACACAGCAGGTGCACAGACTGGATTTGACAACAGGAACAGCTTGATTTGGATTAGATAGATTAATGATAACCCAGGCCATAAAATATCAACACACGATTACAACAAACGCAACGCTGGTTGGACAGTGGTGGGCATTTCACATTCATCTGAGACGAAAAGTTTCTTCAACAGGCAGTTGCTTCTGCAGCAGTTGCACTCTAGGAGCGACTGCCTACACTAAAAAGCAACAAAGTCCAAAGGAGACTCCTCCCTACGTGGAAAAAGATCACAGTGATTTATTAAGAAGTTGATGCCAACTATTTTGAAGCTAGATAACTGACCAAAATATATGTTATGACTTCACTTGAAGCCTCCAGCTAATTCCAGCAGTGGCTGGGAGGAGGAACTGTTTTTAGTAAGCTTAAGCAGTGTGGTCATGCATACTGATTGCAAGCAGTACAAGATGGGTGCCACAGGATGGCACTCAATCTCAGAATATCACAGAACTAAAAACAATATCAAGAACAAAGGCTCTACTCACAGTCCACTACTTCCTCCATGATGCTTTTTTTCCCTCCCCTTTTTTTGGACCCCCGTAAGCAGAAATCCCCCCCCCGCCCCACTCTCAGCAAATTCAGCTCCATTACAGGACCCTGCTCATTTCTGTCCCCTCTGGCTGTCCGTCACTGCCACAGACCTCACCACCAGATGGAGGAAAGCAGGGACCTCCCTGGGGAGCCTGCAGTAATGGTGCTGGAGCTGGGGCAGCAGGAGGTGCTGCATGTGCCATGTGTCTGGCACCCCTCCTCTAAAATCCATGACCAAGCACATTATTTCTATACCATAATCAGCCCCCAACAAAGCAAGGGCCCCTGACCCACGTCTATTATGAATCCTTATCTCCCAGATGGCAGTCAATGGCTCATTTGTCTTTTGGGCACAGGGAGTCTCCTAGCTCAGTGAGGATCGAGAGTAAGAGTGCTGGAGATTAAACTGGGTGCTTCTACGTGATGCCAAAGAAAAACAAGACAGGTCAAACACATATGCTGCAGGAAGAACTGAAATACCCCAGCATCCCAAAATGAAAAGATTTCCAGCAGAAACATTTCTGCAAGCTCTCGGTACAGAAATTGAGCCTGGGTCTCCCAGAAGCCCTATGCACACAAACAGCACACACAGTGTTAACAGGAAAGGTCTCCTTTCCCCATTTTTGGCACCAAACGCCTGGATCAGCTCTGCCACGCCGGCCAAGCTGTGTCAGAACTGACAAAAGGAGAGGTCATAAAAGAAGGGATGCTTCCCAACTTCTGAAAAACTCCCAGTGCTGTTACTGGTTCCTTCCCCACTGTCAGCAAAAGAAACGCTGCATTCATTTCTTTCACAGGCTTACAAAACGTGGCTATCTTTTCATGCTGAAAGAACGGACCCAAAACAGGAGTTACAGATTTGTAAACAAAGCTGCTAAACCTACGGTGAAATGCTGGATTTGGAATTTTTGTTCAGCTAAATATTTGGTCCTGCTGCAGAGCCTGAGGATTTATTTTTATTCTGAGGGCGGGAGGAGAGAGGGGAAAAAAAAACCCAAAAAACACAAATTCAAGTGCCTTCCTGAAGCACAGATTCAGCCCAGCCTCTGCCTGCTGCATCTGAGGCAGATCCAGCCAACAGTTAAGGGCAGCTTTTTCTCTGTGCTGTATGCTCTCCGAGGGAAAGCAGGCCTCTGTGCTAAAAAAAGCTCAGCAGCAACCCAAAACACAGCCACAGCAAGCTGCCTGGCTCCACCTTTTAATTTTATTATTGCTTTTTGAGGGCAAAATAAAGGTTATCAAGTCTAAACCTGCCACCCTTTTCCAGACGTGCAATCCCATTTATTTTGCTCAAGTACATACATGATAGAACCACACATAACGAATGAGACAGGAGGATCAGCATCCTCACATCGACAGACCTGAAGATGCACTGATCTTTAAGTTTTAGTTTTGCTGTTGGAAACCACGTAAGCTTTTTCAACTTGCACTTTCAAATCGTCCACTCTGCACTCACGCAATAGAAAGCGAGCACAAAATACAGACAAAAATTTCTCCCTAAGCCAAATGTTTACAAATCTGCAAGTGAAAACGTGGAGCTTCCAACAAAACTGAATTCAGAGTCGAGGGCGGCCTGAATCCTGCTAGCCATCCTTCTTTCCACAGCACAGTGTGAGAGGTGCAGTCTTGGTCCTGCAGAGCTTTTGCAATGATGGGTTACTCCAAGGACTACAGTGAGATCAGACAGCACTGGGTGAGGAACACGTTGGAAAAAAGTCCACGTTTTGTAGAGAGTACTAAAATGATGCAGATAAATCTGTGGCTGCAAACTCCATTTTGTATGTCTCTCAGAAAAGAACCAAGAGGAATCAGGGAGAAAAGCGGGGCTTCTGATGAGCTCCAGCCTAATGTCTAGCTGGTGTCTTGTTTCCATCCCCATATAACTATGAGAAAGCTAACTAAAATTTGACATCTTCATGTATTTGTAAAATTGCAATCCTAAAAGCAATCTCGTACCTTCCTGCTCTGACACTAACTCATCCAAATCACAGACAGCGTGAAAAAATATGCTTCAAAATATTAAAGCTGAAGAACTTTAATCATTAATAGACACAATTAGGACAAACAGAAGCGTGTCAGAAAACTGAGACAGAATAATCTATGAAGAAACCCAACTGCCTCAAGTGGCTCTTTTGACAAATCAACCATGGCCAAAGCAATAAACTACTTCCAGAAGATGCACGGGGATTAATTCAAGATAAGGAATACGTGGGCACTTCTAAACTCTTGTTGTCATTGAATTCTACTAACTGATTTATTATTTTTGTCTATACTGGAAACTAATAATGGGGTTAAAACATCTTGTCTAATGAATGATAGAAAAAGCAACAGCACCATCAGTGTGCTGTCCAGAACAACAGAATGCAAACAGCACAACACAAGTGCAGCTAAAGCACCTTCAGCACTGCCAGTCTGCAGCAGTTTCAGTGTGGTGCACTGGTTCTTGTGTTCCTACGATCGTAGGTTACAAGGTTAAGATAAAAGTCTGATCTGTGAAAGTAATCCCTGGGTCTTATTTACACACAAATCATATTAGTCTATAAGTGTGTTATTACTTACAGTTCTCCACCCCAATATTGATGGTGAAACCTTAAGAAAGATTGTGAAAATACCACACAAAGATGTACAATAGTCTTTAAAAAAAAAAAACATGAATGTAATCACTGGGCTTTTAGATACAAAAGCTTTGCTTTGTAAAAAGCTTCTTTACATTGACAGAGCTGAAGTAGACATTTAATAACCACTGAAATGAACTTCCCAAGAATAAAGAGAACTCTCTTTCCATTTCAAAACTGAGAATTTCACGTCAAGTTGAGCAGACTGAGCCAAACCAGGAAAATAGATTCATCCTCAATCTTGAGGGCAGGTTAAAAAGTTATACTGCACTAAAGACACTGCGTCAGTCAATACTAGAACACAATACAATAAGAATACAATGGAACAGTCAAGTGTTCTGAAAGTGTTTGATATTTAAAACAAGAGCACCACATCCCAAAGACTTTAAAAGTACCCATAATGTTAACAGTGTGCAGCTCGGCCGATGGTAACAAAGCCAGCTATGAACCACTGCTAAACCCTACATGCACTTGGTTGAAAAACAATAGGTCAAGATGCAGCAGGTCTGTCACTTCCAAGTTCATTGGAAACATACCCCCCCACTTCACCTTTGGTACAAGTTGTATTTGAACATTCTCTGGATCACCTCTTCATTTTTTCTCTAGGACTCCGAAATATTCAACACATACAAATGCATATAATGCCACCTTTACTGAGAAGACCCTCAACTCTTTGCTAGCAGGCGCTGGCTGGAGAGCTGTTTTGAACAGACAGAATCACCTGCTGAGAGTGGTGTTACCACAACCAAACACTGGGAACCCAATTTGCACACGTGCACAACCTAGTGATAGATTCAGATGTGTGCTTACATGTCGTTCTGAATAGCATCTTCAAGTTAATGGAATACTCACCCGCTCAGGGGCAAGTCACGTGCTTTATTACAGTACTGGATCCTATTCCATGAAGCTGGAACATAAGCCAACCTCTACCAAAACCTCGTCCCTCAACAGCCACACATTTTTTTTTTCTTTCTTTCTTTTTTTTTTCTTTTTTTTTAAATCACAGTGACTTTTAAGGGAACTAAAAACACTTACCGGACAAAGAAGAGAAACTCTTAAGCTTGTCGTTGCTATTTCACTGTCTGGATCTGCAGTCAGTTTCTCTTTGACTTTTGAAAGAGAGTAAGTTATTTGAAAGAAAGTAAGTTAGTTTTACAGTTGATTTAAAATAAATTTGTTAAGAGAAATAAAATCATTCTAAAACATCTGCTGGAGGCAAGCAGCAGTGTTTCTAACTTGCACAGTAAAGGTGCAATGTAAGCCATCTTTACCTCTAGAAAGATCATAAGTGACAACTTAAGAAAGGTAAAAGTAGGAAAAGCTGTTTTTAAACCCAGATACCCAGAAAAAATACTTATATACAAATGGCTTTTTCCCCACGCACACAACTGCTCAGCTGAAAGTTATTCAAAAGCCACCACCACGACGAGCAACAGTAACACTGCTGTTAACTTCAACTGCTTTTACAAAAGCTTCAGTAACTACCCGTGGACAAGTCTGTGCAACCCTCCGAAACATTCATCGGGAAAACCTCCAATACAAAGACCAAAAATCAAACCGAGAAGTAGGAAATCACAGCAGAAGTACCCTGACAAAAGTGGAGCTTTAAATAACTGCAGTGAAACATTAACACTAGTGAATACACCAGTCTTCAGTCTCCACCCAGCCTCTATTTTTATCCAAGAGGACTGCTTTATAAGCAGCCATTGTTTAAGTGAACAAGTCAGTTCCACGTTCTTCCTGCTCCGTGAACCATACCTACACCCTCACTGCCCTCCTGCATACAAGCAGGGGCAGCCACCTGAGAAAGCTGGATTTCTGTGCGCCATAAGCTGCTGCTCAGCACTACACAGCATCAGCTCTGCTCAGCACTACACAGCACTGGCTCTGTGGGCCTGCAGTCACCAGAGGGCTGATTTCCTCCCTTTCCTGTGGACAATGCGCATTATCTGAGCATCTCCCAAAAGAGCGTGAAGGAGTACAACTCCAACAGCTGGCAAGTGGTCTTTCCATACTTCCCCTGGAAAAAAGGGTGCGTAGCAGATTTTGTTTGCATTTTTCTTCTACCACTGCAATCTTGTCAGAAAACAACAAAGCAATAAAGCTCACACCAAGTTTGGAAAGGAGCGGGGAGGGAGCGGAGGGAATTTTGTGCCAGACTCTCTGGGAGCCCACTCCACAACAGTGTGCCAAAGGAACAAAGAGTGTGTTGATGAAGACCTTCCTCCAGCACTCCAGCATCAAGGTTCAATCTCTGCCATTTAGTTCAGCTTGCTGAGGTACTGAATTACCAGTTAACTATGTAAATACAGTTGTTGTATTCTGAAGAAACAAAACCAGCATGACTGAACTGAAAGAGATTCTCTTGCATTTTTCTCTTCACTGTGTCAACAGGGTTCCTGGACTGGCTCCTAACATAAACAAAAGCCTCGGAGTCTTTGAATTGGAACCGAATACAAAGAACACCACTATCAGATTCTAGAAACCCAGAGAATTGTAGGAAGTCCAAGCCTTGATTAGTACAGCCCCATTTCAAATCTCCACTTACAAAAGCTACTTTTTTTAATAGAGCAGTGCATCAGACATACTTAATGCTCTCGAGTGATCGGGGTTCCGTATTCCTTTTGCTCGTAACCTCTGCAGTAGCACCGTAGAGGACAGCTGCTTTACGAGATAGACTGCCATGGAATAGTTCTGGAAAACAGAGTAGAAGTTCATTTCTAAAACTGGCATATCATGCTATTCAATCACCAGCACCACCATCACCACCCCCGCTCCCTAGAAAAATAATGGAAAGGACAGAACATGCCTCACATTAAGGTGCATCAATTACTTTTTGATATAAAGCATTCTCCAGACTTGCAGATACACACTTGAAATTGAAAAATGAAAGGCTGACCCCCAGCAATTACCATGTATGTTTTCACTAGCAAAACAAACCAGAAAAATCCAGGCAGTTGTGACATCTGCCACTCTACGTAGGATGCAACCAGAACCCAGAGATGGGGTTTCAGTAATACATCTTAGCATAAAATTACACAAATTGAAATAGCATCAGAAGCACATTTTAAATATTTCATTCTTACAATGAATGCATCTCACATCGTTAAAAACCACTACTGCTTTAACTTGTTTGTTTAATGCCTCAATTAGTATAGAAGTTAGAAAAAAAAGCTAATTAACATTGAGAAATTATTTACAGACAGCTTGAATCTACAAAGCTAGGAACTTGCCCAAGGCGTCTTGTACAGAAGGCTCGTGAAACAGATTGTGTAAAAATCACAATTATGACTTTAGGAAAGGTAGAGTACATTAGTTGAGATGTGCAACTGACACTTCAGAGAAGGTGGGGAAAGGCATTCAGATTTTGTACTGTGCAGGCACATCTGAAAATAGAGCAGTTCCTCACATTTAACTGCCCAGGGCTCAATCAATCACATTAGGAAGCGTTCTATCTAATGAGAGGGGAAGTTCTGACTGGCACATAACTCCCATGAAGCACGCTAAGAATTTGCCCCTATCTTCAGCTTCATATTGTAAGCTGGAAGTTAGCCAGTATATTCTTTTGTAACTGGTATCTACGAAGGCTAAGGAAATTGCCAGGTCACTGAAGAGAAGCTTAGAGGCTGCAAACTTGTGACATTTCTTTTCCCTAAGTCCCCATTTGTATTCTTAAGAAAATGCACAGCACTGGACTGAAAGTCATCAGTGTGCACAGGCACTTCTGCAAAAAAAACCAAAATGGATTTAAAAATAAATGCTTATTTCTGATACCTGTGGCTCTCATTAGATAAAAGATGACTTTGAAAAAAATCATTCAGCCATCATTTACTCTGTAGTCTGAATGGAGATTGTTTTATGCTCCACGAGAAATCCATCATGACAGAGAGGGAATGAAATACCATCGTGGTGTTTTACAACTGCTTATTGTGCATGGCTGGGCTGTAAGCATTCTTCCACTTCACTTCAGGAATCCTGGGCTTTGCACTCAGACAATTGTTTGGACCACGTTTCAGCCCAGGACAGTTCTCAGGACCTCAAAAAACAGGACGGTTGCAATGGCAAAGCCAGAGTTTTTTCAAGCACGTATCAACTTTTAACGTGTAACCAGCGGTTATTTGTCATCACTGAAAGTAAGGCACTAATTCAGGGACTAACTTATTCAATTAAGCTTTTGCACCACGTTCCAGATTTAATTAGTGCAGTGGAACATCAGCAATTTTACAGCATCAATTGTAAGGTTCTGACACTCTCCCTACAGACAAGAGAAAGCTATAAAATCATGACTTTTTAAATATTAAATAGAAGGACAGCATTTGTGAGAACGGAAATGCGAGAGAAATTAAATGCGAATCCTATGGAGCTGCTATGCTGAGTGTCTACATTTACAAGGTCATAAGCCCCTGCTCTATACACAATGCCACATTTGTTTCTCGAGTGCCCAAAACCAGGAAGGTGCCTGCATTATGACAAGCAAATTGTCTGAGCCCTGACTCACAGAGACAGCTGGGTGAGAGGTAAGGAGAGACAGCTCACACCAATAAAAACTAGGACTACTGACCTAGGGGAGCATGCCTTATCAGCCCAGACTGAAGTGATAGAGTAATACAGTCAATATAAGGAAGGATCCACTGCGAAACCATGAAGTATTTCCTGCACAATGAATCTTGTTTTTCTTCCAAATCCTTCGAGCAGATGCCAAGCAGAAATCAGTAAGTTTTAGACACCATTACACACCAAACAAAGTTACTTACTCTTCCAATTTCTGCAGTCCACGAAACAACGATTGTGTTTGGTACCGTCGTAGACAATCTGACGAGTGAGGTAATGTTGATTGGTCTGCTAGGTCGCTTTGGTTCAACACCATTTTTGGTTGGTGGAAGATAGCCCTAGAAATCAAAGGACTTTCTCCCTCAGCAAAAGAAGAAGAGTGGTTTCACCTTCTCCCTCCCCGCTCCTCACAGCCCTGCCACAATACCTGCTGGGTCCCACCTGAACCGGGCTTCCTCTTCAGTTTAAGAAGCATGAACATCAGACAGCCAAACACCACGTGCTTCCCCACTCCTTTTTCCTTACACACTGCTCCACGCTGTGCAAATCTGAACCCTATCCACTGGAATATCAGAAGGCAGCTCCGACACCTCTTTCTCGGTGCTCACTGCACGTGCCTGGCTAACACTGCCCAGCCCAACCCCGTGCTCTGCCCCAGTCCTCCAAGTCTGCGCCTTACTCTTCAGCCCTGCTGGTCAGCAGTGCACACGTGATCTCCGAAACAGAGCCCCACGGTAGCCAGACTCACAGGATGTTTATCAAACAAAAACTGACTGTCAAGCTTTCAGAATATCAGTCTCCTAGATCTGCTGGCTGGTCTCAGGAGGAACAATTTACTTAACTATCTTTTTCATTCCTCTATCTGTCTTCATTCAAATGCTCCAAAACGCGAAAACAAAGGTTAGGATAAATTCTCAGGCTAATTTCTGACAGACAGCTCTTAACAATGCTATCCAATTATGTATGTCAAAATAACATCTTACTTACTGGAAGGCTGCATGGTTTCCCATTTACTTTCACACACAGATTGGGTGGGAAGTGATCTTCTTGTGGACAACTGGTTTCTGATAAACAAAACCTAAAAGCAAATCACAGAATCACACAGAATCACAGAATTGTAGGGGTTGGAATGGACTCCAGAGATCATCGAGTCCAACCCCCCCAAAGAGCTTCATCACCTTTCACTAACAAAATGATTTAAAAGCCATCTCTTCCTAGGATGACTATTTTTCCTCCCACTGAATTGTGAAAACATGCTAAATACAGTTCCCAAACTAGCCTCATGGATCTTTAAGCAGGAAAGCCCCCCTGATTACAGGTTTAGGTCAAGATGGCTGTAGGCTCCTCCTCAGGTTTCTTGAATTCCTCAGGCTGGGTCTGCCTAACAACAGGTTCACTCAGATATGCAGCTTCTCACTACAAAAGATAGATCATCCAAGTTTCTTTCCTACCATTTCTCCAGCCTGACCTTGACTCCAGACCAGTGTTTCACAAAGGGCAGCACATACAGTCTCTTCAACTGCTCCTACTCCAATTTCAGTAGACACCATCAGATACTATCCTGAAGCCTATGACAGGCCCTCTAGTTAAGTTCAGACAGTTTTTGATAATACAATGTAATTTAAGAAAAAAAAAATCACAGTATTGAGAACAGGCCATACAAATACATACCTTAGCTGGACCTGTACTGTGAAGTCGCATTTGGTCCCAGAAATATCCCTGGTAAAGAGAGACAACAGGTTAAGATGCACTGTTTGTACAATAGGTTTGCCAATGCCCTGTCAGACACTGCTTTAAGTCAGATCTCTGCACAGCCCTTTATGCACCGCGCTTCCCTTCTGGTCAGTCAAAACACAGCTCCCAAGATACAGACTGCTTCTTCTTTTTCAAAGGGAATAAACCAGTTACAGCCTCACCTGATCTCTACCTTTTCCTTTTTTTGATAAAGAGAAAATTTTGATGGTAAGTGTGAGGAACACTTTTATACTGAATAAACATAGAACTCGATGAAGGATCTGACCTGTGAAAAGGGGCTGCAAGTAGGAGAGTTCTGTATTTGTACAGCACTTACTGCAAGAGAAACCACAGCACAGCAGAGGTATTTCATTCCACACCCTTTTCTCCTCCATCAGTTTACACACAAAGGAGAAAAGAATTCCCCACACGAGCACCCTGTGAGCATTATGCACACTGAAGATTGCATTTTAAAATGAAAACTGTTGTAAGCTGAGTTTGGGGTATTTTCAAGGACTTTGTAATATTTAAATACTGCATCACTGGTCAAACTCACATTGAACTGCTGATTTGCTGCACTTGCTGTGGCGTCAGTGCGAATGCAAAGCAGGTTTCTCGAAATCGCTGACTGTTATCTGATGCTGGAAGAAAACAAGAGATAATTGCCTTAAAACAGTAAATACAGAAGAATTAACAACAGCCTCCTTTCGTTAAAACGTGTGCATATATATACACAACACATTTATAGCCCAATCATCTGATACACATCTGCTTTTGCAAGCAATTTTGGAGCCAAGATGGAATTTGTCATTTGATTTCTCTTGTAAATAAAAACAATAAACAACTGTTATATTTCTATATAAAGTATACATTAAAAAAGCAATGCAGGTAACAGCAAAGCTGAGATAAATCAGCTTAAGACTTTACCAGTCACAGTAGCAACATTAAGGATTTGATATTAAATGAAAAAATTAAGGTAATTCTCAATCACTTCATTTCCTTTAACACACAAGACCATGGGTTACCTCATAAAAGCATACAGAGGGACTGAAAAGTACAACTAGGCAACTTCTCACAGTTTCAGAAGCTATTTTATAAGGTTAGATGCATCAAATATGTACTATGCCAGCAATCACGAAACACACAGCAGTGAAGTCTGGCTTTGAAGTCCTTCAACTCTGCACTACTTACTCCACAACAACACAAACAGTGTTTAACAATTAATGCACCTGCTGAAAAATCAAAGAAACATTAAGCATCTCCAAAATAGTGCTCTGAAGGCACTTCCTCCCCTGCGGTGGGGGGGGACAAGGACACAAAGCCTGACTGCATCCAAAGCAAAGGAAACGGCCTGGAACAAACAGGAGCCCGCATCACCTTCCTGCAGAAATGGCCAAGGGGTTACAGCTTTCACTCCAACACACGTGCTGATGAGTTCACCATTCAGTTCTGCTCTTAATAATGGCACCAGGTTGCCAACAACTCTGGTTCTGAGCACTCAAATGTATCATTTCTGAGTTACTCTAATACATGCCCTGACTCACCCTCCACCAACAGAGGAGACAACTTTAGGGTGATACCTCAGGTACTCCCTTGAAGGCAGCATGTGGTAGGCTGGGGCCAGCAACAGAATAGCAGCTGCACAAGAATTTTTGTAAAAATATTAGCTACTGTTCTAAGCATTAAGTTACCTGAAGGAACACTTATACGTAGGGCATTTCTAACATTGCCAGCTGAGGCTCACAGCACAAGAAGGCCTCCAGCACCTCCACCTGGGCTTGCTATCACCCTCACCCCAATAAATGGAAGCAGAAGTCTACGAGCTGATGGTCCCCAGTGGTCAGAGGTGCATTCTATCACATGCTGCTCAACCCTCCCCAGCTGTAAAGCAGTGCTAATATCCACTGCAGTGTTTTCAGGACACTGTTTCTGTGTACAAGCCATCACACAGGAGCAGGGTCAGATTGGGAAGAAGGAAGAAGCAACTTGTTAATTAAAGAGAGATAACGTAAAAGCTAATCTTCAAAGGATGCAGAACTCCTGGCAGATTGAGCGACGCAAGCAGAGGGAAGACATCCCAGCACCCAAGACCCAAAGCCAGGCTCTGAGCCGTGGGACACAGCCCCACCACTGCTACCAGCTGGGAAAAGGGCAAGTTCTTCGGCCCATCCTTTGTTTTGGCCACCTCGTGTGCCACTGGAAAGCAAAACTAAGATGTGGTGGCTTTTTTTTTTCCTGGTCATTTCTTTGTATGAGGGGAATGCTGGGGTGACAATGCTGCAGGGGCAGAAGCAGGGAGGAGGATGGGAGGATGTGTTCTTGTCCCCTTGTACAGGAGGAAAGGAGGGGGGGCTGCAAACCAAACTGAAGCATCTTCTGAGAGGGAAATGAGAAATGTTTTTCTTCTTTGTGGTTTTCTCTGATCTCCCATATGTTTTCTCATATCTTTTTATAACCTTATCTATTATTTCTAGATCTACTTATCCTACAAACGATGCATGAAAATTTCAACAAAACAAATCAAAGGGAGCTAATTTAGCAGCTCCACGTCTAAGCGTAAGGCTCCCAAGCTCATCTGTGACAACACAAACTCCCTTGTTTGTAAGGAGTTCGTGTTTCTCGTGGAAGCGATTTTGGAAGCTGGGAAATTAGGAGGGCAGACAAGCCAGCAGACTGCTCCCAGTTCATCCAGCAGATGAGCTGGGTTTAGGAGAACCAAGCAGATCAACCAGATCAACACATTGTTTACTTTCAGAGTAATGGAATTCAATTACAACTAGAAATATACAAATGCAGTTTTATATAAGAAAATCGTTTTTATGGCAAAACATCCAACCACGCCTTGCAAATAGCTTTTATTTAACAAAGGGAGGGAGAAAGATCTCCAGCTGACAACAGAGCAGATTAAAATAGAACTTATAATCTGATAAAGCCGGAACACAGCCAAGACAGTTAATACAAAAATTCTTACGAAAGTTGCCAGAAACACATTTTTCCCCTCACAATTACAAATTATTAAGCTTTATAACCTTTTCTTTCGCACATTCTGAATGGCAGAGCTCAGAGGATTACTTTGTAGGCCATTTTCCTTCACATCCCAGAAAAGAGGTACCAAGCACAAATGCCTACTGGATATTTTTTGCTCCACATGCACACAATAATTTCAAGGAATGCCGTGCATGTATTACTGCTAACAAGTCCTGTGAATTACTCAGACACTGGAAAAGGTAGATGTTTGAACGTGGATAATAACAATCTTCCCAAGCCAATTTGTGTAATTAAATGGATGTCAACCAGAAGAGCTTCAGACAAGCGATATGGAAACCCACTTCTCCTGTTCCAGCAATCTCTCTGCTTTGGAGGAGGTGTTGGAGCCAACTATTCACTTCTACCTAATGCACCCAGCTTAGAATCCAGAGAAGGCAAGGCACCAAACGCACGTTCTCTTCCGAGCACAGCTGACACTGACCTGCACTCAGCACACCCAGGCCCTGATGTTAGCACCAGACACACCGAGCTGCACAAACTGCAGTGCAGCAATTCTTTTTCCTCTTACCAAGTCACCACTAGCACCAGCTGCTGAATTATTCCACCTCCTTCACTCCAGCAATGATCCAAGCAGCAGATGGGGTTGGTATGTATCGAGTGTGCCCCAATCACACCTTGTTTGTTGCATTTTTATTGACAGGTTCACATGAGTAACGAGTTTTCAAAGTTGGAGTAAAAACCATCGTAATCCTTTGGAGCGCTATTCACAGGTCTAAAACACTTTAAATTCTATATCAATATTAAAGAGATAATGAGCATAACTAATAATAATGACGCGTAAAAAAACATTTCCTACCAGTTCTACTCTATTTTGACACAGAAAAAGTCCATGGCATTAGAATGAAGGAAGGCAGCTCGAGTGGCTGCGTTTTCTACAGCTCTAAAAATATTCTGTTCCACCTCACCAGCACCCGGGGCTAAAAATAGCCACGCAATCTTTCTGCAGTAAAATACCTCTTGCTGCCTCGAGAAAAAGCTGCTCTAAGTTTCCATTCAAAAGCAGAAACCTTCAAACCTTTAACGAAGCTCAGGTCGTTACGCCATCAACATGGGGATGCTTCCTGATGCACCAGCAGCTGGCCATCGTGCTGTCAGTGCTAAGGTTCATGCTCACCCAGCTGATCACAGAGGGGACAGGCTATTTTCTAATGCAGAAACATATCTGGACTAAAATTAAGCTTACGTTTTATACTCTACCTTAGCTGAAGACAAGAAAAGCCATCAGTGAATTGGCCTTTGACCAATCGCATGCAATAGTAGCATGTTTATTGCTGAACGCAGGAATAGTTAAGCAGGAGGATCAGGACTACAGCAAATTTTTGCTCGATGCTGTAAGCCGAACAAGAGGTGTTAATTGGGCATTCACCAAGCTAATAGAGTACATCATCTTCATCAGTTACATCTGTCAAAATATTGACCGGTAAAACCCAAACACTGTAGAAGATGTCAATCCAACACATAAATATTTATGTATCTCCCCTAAACACATAAGATTCTTCATTTTGTTGCAAGACAGACATTTTGCTTCTTTATTCTTTTCAGCTACAGAAGGCATTGTGTCAGTTTATGCTCCATCTCCTCTCAAGTAGCACCACTGAAAACGTCATATACCGGCTCCAAGCTAAGACAAAAATGGCTGCATTCGGATTAAGGCACAGAAAACATTTACCTTTTTAAAAGGTAAAATTCAGACAGGCTTTGAATCGCACTCAATTGCAGTGGAAGCCAGGGAACCTGTAACACAATGCCCATATTGCTCACAACGGAGCTCGCCCAAATCCCCTCGCACCAATCCAGAACGGGGCTCATTTACACGCACGGTGCTTTTAACGAAGCACAAAGCAGGCTGCTGCCCAGGACAGGAATGATGAGAGGCCGTTTCTCGTTTGGGAGATCCGCAGCACCTCAGGATACATCGCTGCCCTTTTAAAAGCACCACAATTTATGAAGCTCCTGGGTAATGCAAGCATTTACACACAAACACTTCCTTTCTATCAACCGCAGCCCTTTAGCATCGAGCCCCTGCCACCAGCCACAGCTGAGCAGCCATGCTGTGAACCCAGCACCCCACTGCCCTGGGCTCCTGCTGCCCACTACACACAGCCATCCTATGCCCAGAGCAGGCTGCCCAAGGCCCCATCCAACCTGGCTCAGCCCACCTGCAGGAATGAGGTGTGCACAGCTTCCTGGGCAGCCTCTCCCTTTCTTCTCAGTGAGGATGGAGAAATATGTCATCCTTAGATCCAACCTAAACCCCCTGCTGATGACCAGAGCCAAGTCAACCCCAGTTGAAGAAGGACCCTGGGCCAGACGCCGAGGAGCACATCAAAACCCTTCAAAAAGCTGTATTTTTGTAAAGACACGAGTCATTCTTCCCCTGACAGCAGTGGCCAGCTCCTCATCCACTCCCAAGGGTTACAACTGCACTCCAGAACACTGCACCACTGTGAAATGGCAGTATTGAGTTCTTGGGCTTAAAACTGATGAAAAACTGACCTCGGATTCTGGTCACTCTGCAGCATTTCTCTCTTCAGATCATTTTCAGATTCCACTTGGCTTAAGTCACCGCCTTTAATAGTTAAGCCCTCTTTACTCCCTGCCTTTCCCACTCCCAATGGAGCTATGCCTATTGCTTCTGAGCATTATTTGAAACAGTGCCTAAACATACGCATACGAAAATAGCCTGGAAATATTCCAAAGGCTACAATTAATTCATAAATATCACTTATTTTATGGCACTTCATTATATACTGTATGAAAAGAATAGATCAGCTGGAACTTCCAGTGCAATTGGACACATACTTAGGCATTATTATGTTTAATCAGCCACGTATCACAGCATTTCCGAGCAACAGAGACTCCTGCAGACCTTCAAGACCGATCCAATGCTGACCAACAGCATCAGAACTCTCTCCTTTCCATTCTACCTCTCACCACTGCTCTTGCTGGGCCCACAGACCTCCTCTGCTGGGCAAGGAACATCACTGGATCCTCCACACCCTGCTTAAGTCCCTTGATTTACTCACACACCTAAACGTAGACCCCAAAAATCACCGGCCATTCAGGCTGGAAAAAGCTTCTGCTCCTAAGAGCACCAGCAGCAGTGAAGCACTCCAAGCAAGCTGCTAGCACTGCCTACCCTGATTCTAACGTATTTTTGGTCTCAGCAAGACAGCATCAAGTTTTATAATCCTAATAAGAAAGGCAAAAAGTAACTTCAACATTTATGATCAGATAAGAACCCCTACTAAGTTCTCTCCTACAATTAGAGCAACCCACACCACCTTCTTCTGAAAGTCATCCTCAAGAGAGATTAAAGCATCAAGATTCCAAGTTAACAAAGCTGTTCAAGACACGGAAGCTGGAAATGCTGCTGGGAAGTGACACCCATGTCTTAACTGTAAGTGGAAATCTTAAAAGCACATATGTGTATAGCACAGCTTCCTCTCATGACACCTGAGCAACACTTCCGAGCCTCAAAGCACCTCAGTGGGATGCCAGCCCAAACTTTATTCACTGATTATTAATGGATTACTCAGACTTTGAATCAACAGTGTGGTCTGCCATAATTCCTTCCACTACAAGCTTTAATTATCAAAAAGATATCTTAATTTGATCTCGGGAAGTAAAGTAGCTTTCTAGATCCATCCACACTAGAGCAGAGGCATCAGAAAGCACCCACATCCTGCAGGATCCTGGGACCGGGGTGATCTCAGTTCCACGTGTGAGGAGCCAACAATCACCTGCTAAGGTGAACAGTGAGCACTGACACTCCTCCTCTTGCAGCACAAGGGCTGCACAGCTGTGCCAAACTTAAAAACACTAAGAGAAACTAACTACGGAAAGATGTGAACCTGAAGAAGGCCATATGCAAATAAAACTGGAGCCCAAAAAAGAAACTTCAGTGCGCCGTAGCTCTGCTCTGCCACAGCACACAAACAAGAGCGCAGATTCCAGCTCCTTCTTGCGCAACCCGAAGCTGCAGAGCCGGAAGTCGGAGCGCGGCCTGGGCTGAGAATGCAGGGTTTTGCTGAACTTCCTCCCACAAAGAACATTTGAAAAAATAACAAACACAGAAGACAGTAAAAGCGTGACTTTCATATAAACCATGATTCTGATTGCACAGAGCAGCAGATCAGCTCGCTGATATATGGAAGGGTGAAATACTTGCCAAACAAAACTCTTCCAGTTTCCAACCTAGATTTCTAGCTGCTTTGATTTGTTTAATTGTTTAATAGCTGTAACTTGAACTACAGCCACACTAAAGATTTTGGTCAGACCAGACGCAAGCTCTGCCTTCAGGAATGTGCCATGTCCAAATAACCACGGCCAATCACACGTGAAACAAGTTTCAATGTAAATGCAAGAGCATTTACAGTGGAGCGTGACTGCCGGTCAGTGAGCACCAGGCAGAGCTGCTCTTCTGAGGGCAGGCACCGGGGGAGAACCCAGACTTCTGGAGAAACCCTGTTAGAGTCCACAGATGAAGAAATTCCACCGGGACCTAAACAAACCTGAGCAGAGCCACAGAAGCTCCTTCTGCCCAATGGAGACGGCCCACAGGTGCTGGCAGGCAGGAGATGCTGCTTTGTGGGGGTGATGCCCAGAACACCACATTGTTGCCTCCTCCTTCCAGAAGGCTGAGATGCGTGGGCCAAAATTCCCATTTCCACGGCTCAGTGCTTTAAACATCACTTAGCATGGAAACACAGCAAACAAATCATAGGACCATCACCCACGTGGAGTTCAGACAGCTTCATAAAAACAGAATGGCACAGCCCATAACCTCCCTCATCCTTTAAATTGAAAAGAAAAAGTTAATCTTCCACTACACACAGGTAAACAAACACCCGTAGCCTAGTTACAATGTTTTTTGGAACAACTACACAGCTAAAGCAATTAGAAATGGCATATGCTGTAACAAGAAGTATTTTTAAGATGTTGTTTAACAATCTAAGGTTCCTTCCATAATAAGCTGGCAGAATTCGGGTACTCATTACTCATCTCATAGTAAACATTTTACCACACAAGAGATCTATCGGTGTGATAGAAGTTACTTTTAGAAAACTGGCCCTATTCTTAAAAAACAACCAATTAGTAGCTTATGCACAGCGACTGAAGGCTGAAAATAAAATACAGTGAAAGCTGCAGCTTCTCTTAAACTAAGAAGCAAGATTTCTCTAACTTAAAGGAATTCCTATTAAAAAAAGGTCAAAATAATAAGCAGCTTTCATACATTCATCAAGGCCAAATGGGATCTCCTTCTCCGAAACATCTTCATATAATCACATGAAATGGCTGTTCAGCACAAGGCAGAGTGCTCACACTTCTCATTAGAGCTGCAAGAGCTCAGAGTACACATCCATCCACACACCTTCAGAACAAGCAATGAGTATCCTGAATTGGCTCATACACAAAAATACCCAATACGGGCTCCTTCTCAATGTTGCAAGGATGATGACTAACAAAAGATGGATAAATTCCACAGCTCTGCTGCCTTTTGGAGAGATCTCTTCCTTTCAGCTAAACGAGGCTACAGGCAGCCTTCGCAGGACCACAGAAACGCTGTCACCTCCAGCAGCCCAGGCAGCAGAACCGTGACCAGCAGCACTAGCCACAAGGCTCCAAGCAGCTGTGTAGGAGTTATACAGTTGGAACAGTTGGAAGCAAAACAAGGCACCTAAGTGAGCAGAGCAGCAGGAGGGGTCCCACCACCACCCAGATCTAGGTGCTAATGTCAGCTGTTCAGAGACAAGCAGGTTGAAGCAGCAGGGCTGTGCTTACACGTTCAACTCGTTAGGCGACTCTGGGAGCATCCTACTCACTGCTGGGGGTTTTATGGGTTGCTGCACAGCAAACACAAATAAAGATAGCCAACAGCCTTCTAACATTAACTTGTCACAGCCATTTCAGCCAGCCATGCTAAAGATGAGACCCTCAGTAATTGCTGCTGGTGAGGAGGAGGGGGGTTGATAAAGCACTGTTTTCTTCCCTGTTGTGAATGAATCCTGCCCACCTAGCTGTCAGCATGCAGATTTTATTGCAGTTCAGAGCTACATTTTGAGGAAGCAAGTATAAGAAGGCAACATCCATTTCCTTCTTTTGTTCTTGACATTAAAAATAATAGTTAGCAAATTTAATTTCCTTATCTGTTATTCACATTAGCTTGCATACTGCCTACTTGCACAGAATATCTGGGCACAGAATGCATACTCAAGTGTCCTGCTGTGCAACTCCCTTCCCCCAAGCTTTGTCAAATTATCGTTTTCCAAATTAATAATTACTTCTTGATGGCACAGAAGACTCCTCCAGGCAATCCTTCAAGCAGCCCCACATTGAACAGGGAAAGACCAAGAGAGAATCAGATACAAAGATGCTATCCACCGAATTCATACGTAATGATTTCTTTCAGAAGAATCCAAAAATCCTCAAACCAATGGAGTCTGCACTCATCCCCACGTACTTTTACCATTCTGACAGGTTCTATTCTAAGAACAGAGACATTCATTCAAAACTCTTCAGCAGCTCATCTCATAGTTCTCGCGGTGCAAGAAAATGAAGAAAAAAAAACCAAAGTTTCTTATAACCATCCCATAATGAACCTGTCAGGAAAAAGCAAGCAGGAGATCCCAAAATGTTGGCCAAATGACAAAGTTCTGAATGTTCACAGTCTGCATCTGCCATTTGAAAACAAAACCCGAGAACCAAGAAATTGGATATCTGAGGAAAGCCGTGCACTGCCACAGTGAGAAGAATGTCCAAACCATTTAGGGCGAGTATTAAAAAATATCACTTGGAGCTCCTTTCTGTTCGAGTATTCGTAAATGCACAGATGAAGATGACACACAGGGGCTCTGAGTTGTTTTGCCACGGTGCTGGGCACCCTGCTCTGTGTCCCCCTGCTCAGGTAAGGGTTGGACCAGGAGGACCCAGAGGTCCCTTCCCACCTCAACCACCCGCAATCCTGCAATAGTGCACAGAGCTGCACACCCCTGGTTACTAATCCAATCGTTATTTTTCTGCTCCAGTCGACACATACATCTATTACTTTAAAACATCCTCCTGACGTTTAGAGCTGGCAACTTCACAATCTGCAGAAGCATTGCTTTCCACTACAAAAGGAAACAAACGCTGCTCACACGCATGGACACTGAAACATTCTTCCCAAAAAGCACAGGAAGAAACAGCTTTTTTTTTTTTTTTCTACCAGTACTGCCTCAGATAAGCAGCACGGGATGCACATGCTAAACAAAATCCCAGAACAAGACCTGACACCAACTGAAAGGAGCAGAGATTACTTCAACTGCTTGGTTGGAGCTTCACCCACTCGCATTTTCTTACCCTGGCACTCAGAGTCCACCAAGGGGAAAAAACATTTTATTGTACATGAATCCTCAAGCAGTAAGAAATGACAGAGCACGAATTACGATCTCCTCATTCAGGGCTGGTTTGTCAGGCACAGCACTGACAGAAAAGTGTTCTTACCACATCTAGGACTAAAAGCAAACCATAACTCCTGCATCGGGATGTCTTATTGAAATGACAGTGTTATTTTTAAGTAGTAATAACGTAGAAGTGATGAGACACATTCTGAGCACCTAATTGTCCTTTAGCACCAACACCGCCCGGAACGCTTATCAATCCATCAGACTTCAGACTAGAACTGAACAGATACAGCACACCTTTGAAAACAATATCTGAACCAGAACCCGAGAGGATCAAAAGCCATCTGTTCTTCTCACAGTCTCAGATTCAACAGCTAAAACAAAACACAACTGTGCAACGTGCTGCAGAAGCCTGCACACAACCACACTCGCTCACACAGCAGACTCCTGTCAGCCCTGCGGCAGCGCAGGCTACAAGCATAAACTACCTGCTCACTTCTGCTTACAAGGAATCTCTTTTGCAAAGGACAATCTTTTCACGCCCCACCACCTCCCAACTCTCTCCCTCCCATCTCCCCCTCCTGCCAACTCTTCTCGCTGTGAGTCTTCACCAGGATTTCAAGACGGCAGAAGGTTCCAACATACAAGCAGCCTCTCCAGGAATCAACAGGACTATTGCATTGAAGTCGTATTAAAAGTTGCCGTGCTCACAAATGCAAGGTGGAGTCAGAGCCAGAAAAAACCCACGTTGTTACATAACGCTCTGTAAGCATCATCTGGTGCTCAGCAGCTATCCAAGAGATTTATACCTTGGTACAAAAACTGTTAAAGAAAAGAAGCCACAACAGCTGAAGAACCACAAGTCTTCCTAAACTCGGATGTTCAGTCCATAAGGGATCATGGCAAATAGCACAGCATTCCTTCCCAGCACAGATGAGAAGACCTTTGTGGGCCTTACTCAAGGTTGTTGGAGTACTTCATTTTTTATTTTTTTTTTTAATCATTAAGCTCTATGTTTTGAGGGATTTTTCTGTGCGTGTTTTTTGTTTTTTTAAAGTTAAACAGTTGTGGAGTTTGTTTGCTTTTTTAAAGTTCCTTTTCCTAAGGTTCAATTGTTTCTTTTCAAACTCACCCCTTAAACATAACGGAACTTTGAACCATATTTAATGGCTCGGCTAAAGCAACTAATGAGCATTACGTAAGATGTCTCTCTGCATAGAACAATCTGTTCCCAAAGTTACCAAAAATAGCAATTCTCTAAACACTGCTGTGATGCAATATTTAACCAGTTGCTGCATTAGCAGCTTAATTCATCCATCTATTAAAAAGTCCATCTTCAAACACTATCACAGTCACAAACATTAACACAAACATATCACAACGCAAGCTTACCTAGGCTGGTAGGTTTTATCAGCTCATCCAACAAGTCGTAAAAAGGTAACTTCTGAAGTTTGATGTCGGGATGGACAGGGTGGAGCGCAGATGTGAGGTGGGGGAGTTCCAGTTCATGTTTAGGTCCCAGAAGCGAAACGGGGAGCAATGGTGACGTGGCGGGGTGGCCATCGTAACTGAGCTGTGGAATGGTAGATGGAGACAAAGCTGCTGGCATGGAGCTTGAGTGTACGCTGGAGAGAGATAAGTCTGCAGGTGTCATGATTTTCTGGGGGAACCTTCGCCTATAGAGTTCTTTGATTTTCATTTGTACAGCAGGACTGCAGCCAGCCTTTAACAAATGCAGTGCTTTCGTGAGAAGTTCGTGTTTCCGTCCGTGCTTGTTCCTCCCTGCGTAGCCCAGAAGTACTTGCAGCTCAGAAACTCTAAGGCTCATAACCATTTGCTTGAAAGAAACAAAACAAAAAATTAGTATTCAAGTTTCATCATCTCAAGCACTAACATTAGAATGTAGCTTAATCTTGTTAAGCAGAACATTCTTGAAGGCACACGACCGTTGCTATTCTTCCATTACTGAACTGAAATATAATGAGAACAGGACAAGATAGGTGCATCTACTTAGAAAGTCTGTAACGAGCAATTTTTAAAGGGATTTCCACTTGCCACAGGCAATTCAGGATAGCAACACTGGGGAAAAACTGAGACAAGGACAGCTTATCAGTACACGAAATAACACTGGGATGCATAACTATTTTCTAATCAGTGTTCTGCTAACATCTATAACGTTAACAATTCTAGAGGAATAGCAGCTAGAGGAACCAGAAGTCACGCACTGCCAATATCCAAGTCTCCACTACTTGCACTTGAAAGCTGTGTCAGCACTTAACTCCAGGGCCCTACTTCACTTTTAAGTCCCTCTCTCACTTTCGCCATGCAGCTTAACTATTCCATGCAGGTTCAAAGGAAAGGAGAGAAATGACTGGATCGAAGTTGAAGGAGGGAAGATTTAGGTTGGATGTTAGGGGGAAGTTCTTTACAAGGAGAGTGGTTGGGCCCTGGAACGGGCTGCCCAGGGAGGTTGTGGATGCCCCGTCCTTGGATGTGTTTAAGGCCAGGTTGGACGGGGTCCTGGGCAACCTGATCTGAATGTGTGTGTTTGGTGGCCCTGCTAGGCAGGGGGGTTGGAACTACATGATCCTTGAGGTCCCTTCCAACCCGGGTGATTCTGTGATTCTGTGACTGATGCTTAAAGAAATAGAAAGAGGTAATTATAATTCGAGTTGCCTAACCCCACATGATCATTACTGAGTTAAAGGAAACTCCTTGGGCTTCAATTTCCTCACTTATCCTCAATCTGTTCTCTCATCAGAGCTGCACGTTCTGTTTTGGCTCATGGAGCCCTTCTATTCAATTGCATCTTTATTTAAGCAGTTTTTCACTGTCCCCCCAATAGTTAATGGATCAAACCAGTAGGACTTGTAAACCGTTTCACTTCCCCAGGAACCGAGAAACACACTATGCAAAGCAGAGCAACCAGCAATCCCCTGTGCACACCAAGTGCTTCCCCATGTCAATCAGCAGCCAGAAAGCCAACTCACAAGTCTGCATCCTATTTCAGAACTTCTTTCAGTGCTTGTCAGTGGCTTACTCACCATAACACAGCCCATGACACAAACTGAAATGATATTCCTGCAGAATTCTGCATTTGCAAGAATTTCATGAAAGCAAAATGCCTAAAACCCACCGCTACCACCAGCTAGTTGGATCTTCCATAGGAAGAACAGGGGTGTCTTGGCAGAACAAGGCATTTCAGTTACACTCTGAGGCACTGACAGCTGAAAGGAAAGCGAAACAAACAGATCTGAAACACGCAAAAGAACACTGTAATGCTCAACAAACATTTCTCCAACAGAATGAGGAGTTACAGCTGAAGGGCTCTGCCTGTGACCATCACCATTTATAAACACCACTTCCTCAGCAGCGGTCTCAGTGTCACTCTGTTCTTGTACTGCTAGAAACTCGCAGGCCCAGCTTGCAAAAAAATGCAGAGGAATAAGAAATAATTGAGCTAAATGAGAAACTCCTGCTAAATTTTGGATGCTGTCCATCTCTCAACTTATGGAGAAGTTAGAAATAAGCACACAGACAGCAGGGCCCATCGTGCAGCCAGACTCTTGAACCAAAACAAATAAAATTCCTCATGTTTTCCCCACCCTGAAACATTCCTTAAAAAGAAGAATCACGAAAAACACTGTTTGCAATATTAAGAGCACTAGCAGATGCACCAACTGGAAATAGCCAATGAAGAAATGGCACTAGCAGTTTGTAGCAGAGAGCTGCCCCTACTTCTGGCTGTTTATCAACATAAAGTGCTTGTTCAGTTCTTCCTAATGCAGAAACAAGTAGAAGGTAAAAATATAAACAAAAATCGAGGTTGGTTCAAGTTAAACACTGATACCAAAGACTGAAGATTAGTTTGCAAACTGCAATTACAGGTAACCTGGTGTTACAGCCTAGAGTACAGGTAAATGTACATTCCTCCCAACTTCACACCAGTGCACAGAAGCGGGTGCTGTTTAATTTAGCTGCTCACCCGCTGTGGAACTGCGGCGCGAGGCAGCAACGTGGCTACAAGCTGGTTCCATGCATGATGAACCCTGCTACCAAACCAACGGGGTGCTCTGATGCTACTGTGCATTTTGGTACCTGTCATACTAAGGTAACAACTAAAGTCCAAGGAGGGAGGACAGCAGAAAAATTGTTCTAAGTGTGAAAGCCAGCTCTACAGAACCACAACTTATCTCAGTGTTGACTTGCTGTAGCCCTTGATAGAGCTCCGAAGGTAATTCTAATCTATAAACACCCATCTGACATTTCCTGCTCAACAGCACAACACCAGCACGTGCTCCTGCACGGAAGCTGTGAGTCACGAGGGCTGCCTGCCTGGCAGCATGCACTCCGCCACCCATGCGCCGTCCCCCAGGCCTTGGGTGCCACTTCCCTGCCTCACCACAGGTCACCCAACTGCACATGTCGGGCAGGCGGCCCGCAGAAGCACTGCATGAAGCCACTGCTTTCCCACCTCCCAGCTGCTTGTTTCCAAATCTGGGCCACGGCACTGGCAGCCAGATGGCAGGCACGCAGCCATTCGATCCTGCTCCCACTGCGCCACTGCTGCTGGCTGAGGAAACACAAGGATGTATCCTTCCCACACCTACTTCAGGTAACCAGTACGGTCTGAAAAAAAAAAATAATCAACAGCTTAAGGATGCTGAAGCAATCCATGGGCATCGCCCTAAGGCACCCACTGACTTCCTTCCTGCATCTGCTTATTAGAAAGGACGTTCTACCTACAGCTCTGTTTCAAGAGCTGCTGCATTTTTGGAGGTTGTACCTACATATCAGATACAAAAACTGTTCAAGTTACCCATCCAAAACATCTGGACACGTCTCAGGCTAACAGGAACACTTTTCTCTTTACAAAACCCAAGACACCCGCCGTAGGGCTACGAAACACAAAACAACAAGTGTGTTCAGTGCACAATGCAGTGTGTGTGCCCCGCAGCTCCTGAGCCAGTCCAACGCCTCCATCAGCAAACAGGCCACTTTGGAGAAGTGCACCCATGACACAAAATTTTTGTTTCACAATGCTATTTAGGCAGAATAGCCACTTTCCCAGGAACCTTAACTTCTAGGGAACAAATGCGTACAGAGCCATCAACATTAAGTGCCATTTACTGCTACTTCTGTTCAAAAGAAAACAGCAGAGAGAAATCTTTATAGAATCTTCACTTTCTGCTCCCTCCTCTGCTTCTTTGGGGGAAGGACTTCCCTAGAAGGAAAGACACCTTGACCTGGGAGGTAAAAGCGAGCATAAGTAAGCTAGTTTTTTTGTCTGTCTTTTAACTAAATTAACAGGAAAGCATCAACAGGGAAGCACAGCAGACAGTACTGAAAACTAGTGACAAACAGCAGTCAGAAGATGCTGCCTACAAAGCAGTGCCCAACCACCCTCAGCAGCAGCACAAGGAACCCCAACAAGCAGATAATGCCTTCTACAGAGGGTTACTGCTCCAATAATCAGCCCCAGCATCAATCTGGAGAATTTAACAAGTTATTTCCGGATGCCTGCGATAACTTGAAGCTGTGAACAAGCTCCAAAACACATCCAAGAGATCTGCCAGGACAACAGGCAGCATTTGGCTGGGTACCATACCACACGGCGTGCCTAGAGCTATGCAACAGGTCCTCCTCAGCTCCCTAACCATCAACATGAACGCTGAAGGGGGGAAAAAAGGAAAATTGAACGCCTCACCCTAGTCTGACGATGAGAGAAGTAAAAGAAGAAACAAGATTCCGATTCTTTTTCCCCGAATAAAAGCAACCAGGAAGCATTAGATTAGTATGGAAATGGTCTTGGAATTAATCTCAGTATGCCTCCGACATCCAGCTGTAAAAATAGAGGAGAGTTCCTGCATGCTACAAGCGGCCTGGTTAACCCGATATAAATCTCTTCTTGAGAAGAAAGAGCTACACAAGCCCTCCGCACAGACTGAGCTCTTGGGCTTCCACACACCTACGATTTGTGAAAGTGACAGATCATAAAAGATGGGAATACTTTTACCTCTATGAAGGCACATTCCTGGGTCCTAAATTCTATTTGCAAGACTTACAGGAGGAAACTAAAAGGGCTCAACTGTATAAAATGAAACCAGCCTACCGAAAACCTACAGGAGGGAGTGAAACAGCCAATTCATGGGAGCTGAGGCCTCCACGACAGGCTGTAACTTCCTGCATTTGTCTAATGCAACCAAAATACTAAAGGGTTGAAGTCACAGTAATTCAAAAGGGAAGGGAGGCAAAAGCACAGAAGAACGGTCATAAATATGCAACACACTGCAACCTTTAGGGAGGCAATTGGTTTTCATAATGAGAAACTCAGCTGTCTCCCAGTGTGATAGATACAATGTTTAGGCAAGCGGGGCAGCTCTAAAAGAATAGGTACAAACCAATGGCAGGTACAATGTTATTTGCCTTTCACTGCATGCACAAGGAGATTGGGTTTCTCTGGCTTACAAGATACTCTATGTTTGCCCAGTTTATCCGTGCTGATAAAGAACATTTTACAGCCATATGACCAGAACTACACATTCACCTCCCTGGCATTAAAAATGGTTCTGATCCACAAAAAAATGCATTAAAATGACATTGGCTGCTAACGTCAGAATCAGCCTGGGCTGACCTACTGTTAGCATCTCTGCAGCTGTGGGCTTAAGGTCAGACTCCGCATTCATGATTTTCACTAGCTCCCATGCTAGCAAAGAAAGCACACGGCCAAGCTGAAGTCACCCTGTGTTTCTTATTTCAGTGAGCTGACAAACAACGAGCTTCCTTGCTACTAATGTTACAGCTGAGCATCTTCAACATAAACATTCCAGCCCTTGAAAGAACCCACCTCAGCTGCAAGCACCTTCCAATAGCAGGAACCCTCTCTGGCACTGAAAAGCGCGGAACTTTGCTCTGCAAGAGCTTCTGAGAGACTTTCAAGGTGAGGCTGGATCAGCCCTGGGGCAACCTGATCGAGCTGTGAATGTTCCTGTTCACTGTGGGAGAGTTGGACTAGACGGCCTTCAGAGATCCCTTCCAACTCTGAGGTTTCTATGATTCTATGACTCCGGCCAGGAGGTCCTGCAATTTGCTGCTGTCCTCACATGACAGCTGAGTACGCCCAAACCGCTCAGCTCTGCCCCAAACTCCACAGAAGCAGCAGTGCAAAGAACCCCATTAGAATCACCCAGGTTGGAAGGATGCTCCACGTGGCCAAGCCCAACCACCAACTCGCCCCACTGAGTGCCGTCCCCAAGCGTCACATCTGCACATCTCCCAAAAGCCTACAGGGTGAGGACTCCACCAGTGCCAGGCAGCCCACGTCAGTGCCTGCCCACCTCCCTAGGAGGGAATTCTTCCTGAAATCCAATCTGAACCTCCCTTGGTGCAACCTGAAACCATTTCCTCACATCCTATCGCTTGGCACCTGAGAAAACAGACCAACCACCTCCTCTGCTGTAGCCTCCTGGCTCCCAGTAACAACAAACAATCCAAGTAGACAATTTTTACTGCAATACTCTCATACTAAAAGTTCTCTTCTGTTTCGTTGTTCGGCGGTTGTTTGTTTGTTTTTTTCCTTTGACTTTGGAGTTTTGGGCTGTTTGTATTTTGCACCAATCTCTCCCGGTGGAGTAAAGGCAGCAACCTGCTGGTGCAGCGAAGCGGAGATCTGCTGAAGAAGAGGCGCAGCCCTCCATCATGTCTGTGCTGGGTTCGATTTCAAGTCACTCACGTTTTTATCTTAATCCATAAGAAAAGTTTTATCGCTCTTGAGAGACGGCACCCACTAGGTGAGCTATATTAGGACTTCTGCTATTAAATAAGGTTGCTGACAGCACTAATCTTCATTCCAGTTCTTGGAGACTTGAGGGGTTTTTTCAGCCACACTCAGACTTAATTGTCCCCAGCGTATTTATCCTTGCAGAGGGGAATTACTCGTACAGAGCTACGCACTAGCATCATTTTCATGACAAGTAATTGCAGAAATACCAGCTTAGAGCATCCCTGGATACAAAACAACGTGCCTCAAGACTAACAGCTTACACCTAGGGCTAAAAAGGAAGACAATTACTTTCAGCTATTTGGGAGAGGGTCACTGCCAGACAAATTTACTTTTTGTTAACAGCGTTCTTAACTAAAGCCTTTCAGCTGGCAGACAAGAGAGAATTCCTATGCCATACACTTCAGTGGAGCCCACACGGGCTGCAAACACAGCTGTCCCAAGAGCTGCTAAACACACCATGTCGCATTACAGTCTCTAGCTGCTTACACCACAAGTCTGCATCGCTAAAAATCACAATATATCTTGTACAGCATTCAGTAAGAGTCTGAAAGATCACCTCGCAGTTTCAAAAGGATCAAGACACTACTGGAAACCACACTGGGCAATCATTCATTCCTAAGCCCAGCAATCTTCAATTTAAAAAAAAAGTACACATGCATTTTTAAATTTGCAATTAAAACACAAAAGCAATGGTTACATGAACAATGTGACTGATTTGAGATTTACAGATTGGGAGTCTGCTAAACAAGAGCAGTTAGCCTTCGTTTTTCAGCTGAACACCAGAGATTAAGCTCTGGTTAGTTTCTAAATATCTGAACTATCTGCTTGAAGCACACTAGCTTTGGGAAGCCAACCCAGAAGGGAAGCTGGAGAAGAATGTACCTGGAATTCAATGAATGCACTCACACTGCAGCAAGGATGGAGAGGCAGCTTCCACAAGAAGCTTAGAGAAGCTCTGAGCAGCAAAGCACAGCAATTCCAGGACTTACATTCTCACTGTCAGTTCTGATGTTTGCTTGCAGCAGTTATTCAAGTCTCTGCTGCATCAACAGATGTTGGTTCCTCACATAGCTAACTTAAGCATCACTTGATTCAAACAAATTAATGCTATAATACATGCCTGCTTTCCTTTCCTCCAAGGAGATATATATATATATATATATATATTTTTTTTTTAAGAAAAAAACACTTTTCTATTCCTTTACATTACAAAACTGCAAAGTGCTCTATCCTGCACATGCTGTACATTAGCACCAAGTACTGACGAGTTAGTTGTCCACTGTAAATAAACGAAGTTTTTCTACTTAGCTCGCTTGATGTAACACTTCGGGATATGAAATTACACAAACAGATGCTCAACACATTCTCCAATAGGCTGCTGTTCTGTTTGGGTCTTTTTTCCTCAGTGCTCATTTTCCTAGGATGCAATACAAGATACAGGCTGAGTCCTCACTAACTTATCCTGTCATCCAAAGAAGTCTTAACGATCATATTAAACTTGGGTAGCAATTTGAAAACTATGGAACAGCAGGTGGAAGCCAGTATCTAATTGATCCTCCCTTCCCTTGGAAGCAACCAGTTATGCCCTCAGAGAAAGAAAATTGAGTAACTGGAATCGTCCGTCCACAGCTCTCATTAACGTAAAAAGCAATAAAGAGAAAAGCTAAGAAGGCATCTTCTGTTAGACTTCAAAGCAGCCCTCCTCAGGAAGATCCACCTGAAAAACACATTCCCAGGCTTTGTGACCTGCAGGACCCACACACAGCCACGGGCAGCAGCTGAGAAGCTGCGAGGCAGAGCCACAGCCACACCAGCCCTGCCACTGTGAAGCACACACCAGCACCACCAGTGCCTCACCGGGGGCATGGAAGCATTTGGTACTGCTTTCATCTGTAGCCACTGGAGTATAAAAACAACAGTCAATAAATCCAGCCAGAGGAAAAAGGGGAGAGGGAGGAAGTGCTGGAGGAAAGAAGAATGGAAGGAAGAAGAACAGGAAAATTGAGAGATCAGATAAAACATCATGTATGGGAAACACTTGTGATTTATCATTAGAATATCATGATTGCCAAAAGGGGAAACGGAACCCAAACAAAATAAATCTCCTCACAACAAATACCTATGGAAAACACTGGCCAAATACCCTATTCCCTCATAATAGGGGTCCACCGAGAATAATGATTTATTGCTGCTAACAAGTGTTCTTAATTGTTATGGCAGAAATAAGCATGGGGAGGGGGAGAGAGCAAAGGTTCCCACTGTGTCAATAAGCAGAAAAGCAAATATTCCATCAAGCAACCATACTGCCATCCATGTAGCTTGGGGTTGGTTTTTTCCTCCCTTTTGCATCACCACTCCGCCAAGCCCCAGGTAAGAAGCACCACACAACAGGAACCATCTCACCAGACCTGCAGAGACCACCAACACAGCAGGAAGCCTCCAGTGCACACATCAGTGTTCTCACAGCACAGATTAATGTGAATTCACCTCTACTTTGACACAGCGTTGATTTCAAACACGTCTGAGTGAAGGGAAGAAGGCATCAATTGGGGACTGGGGAAAAGTTCAGTGGAATATTACTATTTAGGCTCACCACAGGAACACATGGGGCTATGCATGAAACTAAATCAGTAAGATGCTGAGTAAAACCACTCCTACCTATCCTAGCTCATTTTTTTGTTGAGACAAAAGATCTAGGATAGAGAGAAACACCATACCAATGAAGTGCCACAAGAAAGCCATACCTGAACCACGTGTGGGTACCTGGTAAGCCAAGAGAAGCCAGCTTAGCAAACTCTGATGACGTACTGACTGACCATCACAGCACAATGTCAAATACAGATCACAGGTCTGACTATTTAACTGCACTCTAAAATCTAAGGCATTCCTAACTGTACAGGTGCATCAAATATGGAATTATTTGTAACACGCAACAACGTGACATGGAATATATATTTATATTTATAAGATAGACACCTCTATCTTAAAGTGTCATTTATTACTGCAGAGGAGAAATCAGTACCTGGGTAAAAAATACCAATGTCGAAAGTGGGTGAACACGCTGCCAATGGCCACAAGGAGAGGAAGCAGACCTTCCTGCTTTTCTTCAGCACTCAAAAGAAGACAAAGACATCAGTTCCAACAACACTGGCCGGTGACAGCACACAGAGATGTATCCAGGTGCCACAGAGTGATCCTAAAACCACATTCCTGCTGCACCCCTCAGACTTCGGGCTGCTCTGTTCTCCCAACCCTTCCAGTGTTGTCTATGATGGACAAATGTATTTTTACATCTAGTAACTGCACTGTGTTACCTGCAGGCTCAAAGACAAGCAGGCAGTGCTTAAGAACGCATTAGTTAGCAATGATTAATCCCAGGACAAAACACTCTGCAGTGTTAGAAAGCTAAGAATACATCCTCTATGCAATATTTTCCTGGCCCACATACAGCACAGACAGAAACACTCCTTCCAAAGCTTGCCTAAGGAGACACACCAAGGAACCTTGCTGGGTGCTAAGGGACATTTCATGCCACGTGCCATCGGTGCCTTTCGCTGCCACCGGATTCTTCTCAGAGTCAAAACAATGCTGGATTAATTGAATCTATTCACACAAGAACCCCCTGCCATGCATGGAAACAAACTGCCTGATGGAATGAAGGTGGATTTTTTTTTTTGGCTTTTCCTCTTTTTGTTTTAAAAAACAAGCCAACTTTCAGCCACACCTATGATTTAAAATACATTATAACTCTGCAAGTAAACTCCAGAAACGATACTGCGTTTAACTTGGCTTTCTCCATAAAAGAGCTGCCTAAGAAAACTTCGATAGCACAGTTCAAACTTCCATGGAAACCCTGACCAAGTGAGCACAGAGGCGCTGCCTTTCTGCAGCAGTGCCTGCAGACAGCTCTCCTTGCTCCCCATGGAGCACAGGGGGCAATGCTGCAGCCACTGCCCCGTTTATTTAATCTTTGGTGGCCAAACCACTGCCCCCCTCGTTAACAGCACTCATCCAAATCCCCTCTCAAGAGGAATTTGCATATATACAAGCCTTCTGTAGCTCATTAATGTCATCTGCACGACTCTCACTTGCTCATGAATTTATACTCTGTTTGACGCCTTTCACATACACAGACCAAAGGCATTAAGGAAAAAAATAAAAAAAAGATTTAGGATCTCCTGACAAAAGCAGGATTTTCTGGGTTTCAGTCCAGCACTTCACAATGAAGTGTCTTCATCTTCCTGTCTCCTGGTAGGCTCACTAGATAACAAGCAGTTTCCTCCCAGGTAAAGATGCTGTAAGCTGTGCATTATTTCCCCAACCTGGCTCAGCCCATATCCCACAGGTACCAAAAGCCCTCTTTCAGGAAAAAATACAACCAGAGGCAGCCAATGCAGTGAATCCACTAACACAGAGCTCAAGTCCTTTACTCAGCTATGAGAACGTAGGCTGAAAAACAAAGCTGCCTCCAAAAAAAAAAAAAAAAACAAAAAAAAAAACAAAAAAAAAAACCTTTTCTAATTAACCGAACACAGGCAACAAGTTTCAACACATCTCTGCTTCCCCTTCAAACAGCTGCGCACCTCCTCAGTCCTACCTATGTTTAAAAACAACTGTGTAGCACAGGTTGAAAGAAACTCTGAAAATCCAGTCCACGCACACAGCCAGGTATTCTTACAGCTTTTTTGTTTTTAAACGGGTCAAAGATCCCTCGTTTGCTATTCAGAGTTCTTCTATTTCAATCCCGTCCAAGTTAAAACAATAGAGGAAGGTCATGCATGGAGTTCTGCAGGGGCCCACGCTGGCACATGCAGCTCAACCTGCTTGTTAGTGACCTAGAAAACAAAGTGATCAGCTGTGACAAAGTTGCTGACAATATCATGTGGTCATAAGGATGAAGGCACACAGGGGAAACTCTGAAAGAGCTCAAGAAACTGAGTGCCAGAGCAATTCAATGCACGTAAATGTAACGCGATGCCTATGGAGACAGATGGGCTGAGCTGGGTGCAAGCAGCATTGGGCTCTGAACGGCCTTTCCCACCCCCAGAGCAGCTTCTGGCCCCTCGATAAACCTAACGTGGAACTATCGGCTCAGCTGCAGTCAAACACACAAGGTATTGTTAGAGATTATTCAAAAAGAAATAGAGAACATGATAAACCATCATTTGCTGTATTAATCCCTGGTTCACCCGGATATCGAAGAGTAGATGGCTTTGGTTGTCTCAATTTAAAAGTACACGAATGTCACAGAAGGATGACAAGTCAATTAGCAAAAGCTAAGACTTTTCAGCCTTGAAAACAGAGAACGCAGGGATGGACACGACAGCACAGAACCACGTGCAGCTTGAGCAGAGCAGACAGGGATCAGCTGTTCAGTCTCTTCAGCGACACAGAAGAGCAATCAGAGCACAAAGCTGGACAGAACCAGACTCCAAACAAAATGAGAAGGGCCTCCGCGCAGCAAAGCAGCAGAACAACAGAAATTGCCATCAACAATGCTGGGAACAGAAGCAGCACACGCATGCTCAAGAGCAACCTGCGTGAGCACCTGGAAGGGCTCATTGCAGCTCACCCAGCCTGCAGCCCCAGCAGGGTGAGAGGGCTGAGCTGAAAAGAGCCAGACTCTGCGAGAGCTCTGCAGGGAGGTGGGACTTATCTCTCCTATCTGTCCCCTTGCTGGTCTTCCCTATGCATTCACTTGTGGAAGCTGGAAGGAAACAAAACTGAGCTAACCGCACCCTCGGTCTCGCACTCTTTAACTCACGTTTGGAGCACATCTCTATTTTCAGCCGTTTCCTCAGAACTCCAGGTGACACTGTCAAGAGCTCACATAAAAACGTTACCTCTCAGCTGAAAGAGTCAGATCCTAACGGCAGAGGTAAAGGTAAAATTACAAACTGTATGAAAACCTGGGTGCACTCCCTTCAGAAAAATATTATGTGAAGTACTTGTAATTCAAACTGACAACTGTCTGATACTTGATTAAAAAAATTTGAAGCCCCGCCATCAAGTGGCCTCAGCAGATTCCCTGCTGAGATACTGCTAAATCAACATGGAACCTAAGGAAAAGAACAGCTCTGTTTCTGTAGCGCTGCTGAAGTTCCTCCATTTTTCACTTTGGTGCGATGTATTTATAGGTGTGCTAACAACTCCATAGACAGCCCGAGCACAGCCGTCCCTCACAGAATTTTCAATAAGCTGAAAATCTACACAAATACTTGGACTCTTTGAAAGGCTCTTATTTTGCACCAGGGAAACAAGATACAACATCTGCACAAAAGTGAGATCATTTTATCAAGGGAGTCTCAAGAAACAGCACGAAGAATGAGTATACCAGAAAACATTCCCATCCGCACTACTTTTTTACAACTCACTTTCGCAGCTCATATTACAGATCTCTACCTGAACCAGACGTATTATCCCTACCGGATTTGACTTCTGCTTAGGTGTTTAAAAATAAACAAATAAATAGCTGCACCTCTGCTGAATTGCCAGGCAAAACCAAGTTTGCTGCTGTTTCCATCCTACGTTCTACTCCGCCTGCTAACTGGTGATGTTTCCAGTTGAAAAGCTGAACGGCTGCCTTATTAAGCACAAACCCTGGTGTACCTGCCTGCAAATACCATCCCTCTGTCGTCACCTTCGCCTGAAGATTGTGACTCAGCTCTAGCCCAGCACAGACTCTGAGAGCACTTACTGTGTGTCTGCACATATGGGTTACAACCACAAGGGATGCACCTTAGGAAAGTGAGGGAGCAGTAAGGAGAAGGAGCTCAGCTTTCAGCCTGCTTTATAACCGTATATTTAATTGGAGTGGGTTTGGAGGAAAGAGCAGGGAAGCTTCACGTAGCAGCTTTCAGAATAGACAAGAGCCTTCCCGAGCCTGCTGGCGAAGAGATGCCCAGCTCCTGCCGGCCACCTGCCGCCACCTCCAACAGAAGACTGGCCACTTTTGAAGTCCAGCTCTCTGAAGCAACTCTCATCTTTCCCAGAAGCATCAGTGGATGGTCTCAGCGTTCAGCGGTGCACATTTCTGAAGCTGGTAATGATTTGTTCCTACATTTCCACTACCCATCCAGCACGCACAAGAGGACAGGTCCAGGCTCTTCAAAGGGGTTCACAGCAGGGTGCAAGACAGAGAGCACAAACTGAAACAAAAGGTTAGGACTAGGTACAGAAAACAAACAAAAACCCGTTTCCACCACAGGACGGCTAAGCAGTGAGAGAGATCGCCCACAGAGGTTACACAGTCTCCATCTCCAAGGGTTTAAAGGCTAGACCGGATAAAGCGCTGCCTAACCTGCTCTGACCTTGCAGCTGAACCCATTGTGAGCAGGAGATGGACTGGGGACTTCTTGTGGCCGCTCAACCCGAAGCACCATACAATCTGTGGTCGGGATCAAGGAGGCACATAAGTGTCAAACTGAAAGCAATACTTAGAAAAGCTAACAGGAGAGCCCTTCTGAACTCTCAGCTTGATGAATTTAGCAAGACAGATCAGACCTAGGCTGGAAACTGGGAAAGAGCCTCTTTGTATAAACCATAAACACGTAAAACACGGTGAAGGAAACATCTACAGAGATAAAGAGCTGCTTCACAGCTTACTGCTCTGGAAAAGCAGCTGGTTGTGCATCGGCCCCAAAGCAGGGTAAAGACTAAAACTCACCTCTTCTTAATCTGTCTTGCTGTTAAAACAGACCTCTAGGATGGAATCTGGCAACTGAAGCGCTGCCTGCAGCCTGTGCAGCTCAGGTGGAAGCAGAACTCATACATGGCTAATAGCATACATCCAGGAAGCTCATTACCATTTCCTAAACAAAACCAGGGAACTTCACTACCGAGCAATCTTCAGTGATGCGCATAAATGAGTAACACCATCTCTGCATGCTAAGCAAACTCTAGCCTATTCACACAGCTTCATGCTCTATTTGCATTAAGCAATGGCTTTAAGATGCTCCTATTCCATTACTTATCATGTCCCTTCCTGTATAAGCCTCTCATATATTGTTTCCTATAAAGGTCAAGCTTAGATTGACCCCTGGGTAGTTACATACTAGCTTTCCACTTCTTTCATGCTAGACAAGCCCTGTAATACTCACCTGCTGCTTGCTCCCATTCTTCTTTAACTTTGGGATACAGAGCTTGTCTACTGAGTGCTCTGGCATCCCTTCAGCACATGCTAACACAAGAGCAGGGATGCAGCACCTCCAATACCAGCAGGAGACTAAGATTAAGCAAAGAGCTGAGAAATTCCTAAATCAGACATGGGAGCATCAGCAAAGGAAGAAGAGAAATGACAACAGAAAGCCCTGAACCACAGCACACAGAACAGCAGCACAGCATTGCCTGCTATGGAACATTCTGCAAGACTAGAATAAAGCTGGCTAAGGCGGTACGTCCCATCCCATGCATCCCTAACTCCACATATTCCCATTTGCAAAGGTTTAAAATCCTTGACTTTGTTGTAGCCCCAAAGTTTCTCATTTACTCCAAAACGGCCATGTTTTTGGCAATGACTTACAGCTGTTCAAAATAGCTTTGACAGTGCTGAGTTAAGTTACAGAAATAAACACCCTTCTGTAAGCTACTAGAGGTCCTTTCTTCTCTTTGCACCCCCCACCATTTTTACTAGCAAAAGAATCTGCTCTCAAGAAATGCATTTAATTTCATGAACAGACTACCATTGAAGGTCCTACTTGCAATTTTTGCATCGTAAAACCCAATTACTCTCATTTCAAAAAGCCCAACACTCCAAGCACGTACTAGCTTACAAAGAGCTGGAATAGTGACACAGCAACAGGACAAGCAGTACCTGAGCTTGACTGAGAGGACTCCAAAGCTGCCAAGCACGTGTCCCAGCCGTCACCCAAACAATGATTTCCTTTTTCACTCCCCCTAAGAACAGAACAAACTTTTCTCCTTTCTCTGCTACCCAGAGGTGAAGTTCCTGCTCCCCAAGGACAGCATGAGCTAACAGCAGAATGCACACGGGACGTGTCGTCAGCTTTTTTAAATGCAGAACCGTGTTTGCATTCTTCACTCCTGGCTTTCGTAAGATTTTATTTTTATGGAGGGCCATAAAGCAGGGGGTCTCCCACCAGAAAGAAAGGAGCACCTGTAGCATCTCACATCTGAGCAGAATTTTGTCAAGCGGAAGTGCAGCAGCAAAAGTAAACAGTCAATGCTGAGACAACTCAACGTCGCAGGCAGAAAGGGGCCAAAGTGCCAAACACCAGTATCACCCCGTAAGAGAAAAGTTGCAAGCAGTCCATTTCCCAGCCACAAACCTCTGGGACAACAGGTAATACAGAAGTCCATAGGCTACCTGTTGAAAACACCGAGTCACAGCAAGGCAAGCACACTTACCCCAACTTCAGCTGTTTTAGACGAGATCCCTCTGCCAATGGAGCCCACAGCCCTGGGGCTCAGCTCCCACCAGCACAAGGTTACGAGTGCTGCTCCAGGGCTGCACAGCAGCAAGGTGCCGGCAGCCATGGAGAGAGCTGGGGTATCTCTGAACAATTACAGGCAGCACTCGAGCCTCAAGTGTTTACAAGTTCTGTTTTGTTTTCCACTGTAACAGTGCTAAAGAGAAAAATGATCAGATGTTGACTTCCACAACAACAGATTACAGGAAATAAAACCTGTCATGCCAAACACATTAGTGACAAGTCCACACTTATCTCTGCGCTCTGCATAAGCACAGGTCAGACTATAAACCGTATCCGTCATCTCCATCCCCATAAATAACTTCTATCTGAAGAAATCTTAACTGCCCCAATCCAGCTCCAAGGGATGCTTTTAAGTATCCCTCGTGCACCTGATCCATAGCCATTCCCATCAGCAGCCCAGCAGCCCTGAGCACTCCCCTACGCAGCTGACGCTTGGCTCTTGCTCCTGGAGAACACAGCTACACTAGGTGCTCCTGCCCCTGCCCATCTCTTCCCATCTAAGCTTTCTAACTGCGATTGCTAAATCTCCCTGTAACCAAAACAGAGATATTTGGAGCAGCCGGCGGTTATCCTCTCCCCCTTCTCACAAGCGGCAATAAATACAAACTTCATCTGCACAGCCCACAAACACTTCCAGGATGGCCCCTGGCGTCTGGGAGGGGTTTTTACTGGAAATGTGCTGACACTGTATTTACGTGTACACAACAAGCAATCTGTCCTTATCGGCAATAAGGAAGTGTTACGGATTGGGATTTTGACAGCTCAACAGTGATGCTCAGCTGCCAATTTTATCCATCTCATATCTGCAACGCCAATGCTGAAGAGAAAAGCCTGAGAAGTGATACCTAGACCACAGTGCAGATAAAAATACAGCGATACTGACACGCACCAAATTACTGGCATGAAAACAACGTAATCCAGGACTCACTTCACAATGAAAAGTGGATTATATTGCCTTCAATCACAGAAACACGCAACCCCAGCAACTTATAAAAGGATTAAGCAAAAATAGCTCATAATACAGAAGAGTAAAATTCTAATTGAATACCAAAATAGGTAGCTTATGCTTATTAGCATCGACAACGCAACTTAACAACCGCATTTCCACACCAGAGATCCATTTGTCACTGATAGCACCACCACCTGAAAGCCGTGCTGCCAGCCTCTCCCCCCGAAATTCCGCTTCCCCGTATTTAGGGGAGGGGTATTTCCCCACTGCATGCTCTTAAATGGCTCGTTTTCATCAATGCTGTGTGGAAATGCTATTATGAATTTTCATTCAAGCTCTTGGCTCACTTTTTTTTTTTTATAATGGTATAAATTGTGTCTAACAAGAAACACACCAGGGATCTCTTCAATCCCCAAAGGCACTTTCTTAAAAGGAGAGAGAACAAAGGAGAAAACCTCCCAGCATGTGCTTACCAAACCAGCTTCTTAGGACAGTATCAAGAATGACAATACTAGAACATAAGCTTTTCTTTTTCATTCTTTGATCCATGTATAATTGAATTGATTATTGCAAATTGTGTAATGATTTCCAAAAGACTCGAGTAGAAGGCAAAGATCACAACAGTCTAATAACCAATTTAAAGAGATGTAAGAAATATTGAAGGAAAGATTTAATCACTCAAGTATACTCCTTCCAATTAGAAAGAGCTTTAAATAGCTTACCTTGAGATAAATTACAGTCTGTATGCAATTATACAGAAATAGTAATTAAGATCGGGAAAATTCACGTATGTCTCAACCTCCAGAGTTAGGGAGGTAATCTGCACAACAGACATCCCAGTTACCTTGTTTCACCAGCAGAAATAAAAACATATTGGTTCAATTTATCCAGAACTCGGAGAGAACCAAAGAATTCAGTAACCTTACAAGGCTACGATCTGCAAAGTAGGTTTGATCTTATCTGGTTATTTTTCTTTCAATAGGACAAACATTCTCTAATGGGGCACAAGACTGAAACGCTCTTGATCGTGGTAAGAAAATACATCACAGGAAACGTTATTTCATGACTTAACATTATGTGAAAAATTACAGCAAGCAAGATGACCGCTGTTTCTCTTAAGGAAGCGAGATCTTTTGTTTTACTTGGGGCATCTGGCAATACCCCACGCTGTATCACATTCCCCAATTTAAATGTGTGTACATTACCCACACGTCACCCCGTGGTTCTTTGCACAGGAAGGCAAGAAAGTTTTAGAGAAAGAGAAACTCTGACAAACTTCACCCTGCACGGGCAAGCCAGATACTGCCAATTATTACATTTGATTTTAGCTTTAAAGGTCACTAGATCTGAAATCAATGCCACTTCCTAATTAATCAGAGGAGAAACGTGGAAAAATTTCACCTAAGAAAATTAAAGTAATAAAAAGAAGTCCGCGTTCATTCCTCAAATAGCAGAGTCTCGATCACAAACCCTCCCCTCAGTTTTCATTAAACTTTACTAAAAGAGCAAACATAACAGCTTGCTTTCTGGGGATGTACACCTGCACGAAAACGTTCCCTGCACCAAAACCTGACAGAGCAGCTTTCTGTTAGCCTCCTTTTTTCAAGGATCACTCACCTTACCCAATACCCAATAACAGAGCCAGCCTGCTCCTGGAAAAACCAGAACATGATAGACATGACCCCGAGCAGAACTTCCATGTTTCCCTCCCAGAGGGCGGCACCCACCCACCTCTCTTTTTTTTTTTCATATGTCCTAGAGGAAAAAAAAATATGCAGTCAAGCCCCTCCATGCTGAAGTCTTCAAAGCATGAATATATGAAGTTACTGGGTTTTTTCTTCCATAAACTGCCAAGCCCTCGCAGCCACCAAAACCAGCCAACTTCTCACAGACCGCAGAGTTTCCATCCTACGGTCCCAGCCTGCAAGTACCACTAAATATCCCGAGCCGAGAAGTGAAATTGAAAATAAACCGGTCAGACTGACATTTACCCTTCAGGTCCCTGAGGTAGCAACAGTACTATAAAGAAAAAAAATAAATCATAATTTCTCAGCACTGGTACTCAAGAAGCAACATTCAGACAGAGATCGATGAAGAAGTCAGGGATGACACGTGGGCACAAAGACACTTCTGCACGAGCTGTGGCTGTAACGCTGCAGACACCAGGACAGGGCGTTCGGCAGGCAGATCTCAAAGCTTTCAGGATCAATACATCATCACTTTTCATAGGGAAAACGTGCCTTTTAGTGCTGTCTCTGGACCACCACCCTGCCAGCTCAACACACAGTGTAAAAACTTTATTCCTTCATTGCACTCAAATCAGATGCTAATAAAGGCATCACCACGTGCACACAGCCCAGCTCCAAAAGCTGCAGAGCCAGGTACCTGCACACATTCGCCATGCAGAGATTAACAGAAGTTTAACACTGGTATCAAACCTCAATGCTTTAGCTCGTTGCATGGAAGGATAACTCGGGGGAAAAAAAATCTTGAGGCAAACACAGCTCAAGCAAGGCAGCTTAAAAACAAACGACAGGGGGGGAACTGAAGGCAATGGGGGTCTGGCAGGCACAGAGCCCAGACTTCGGGGCACATACACAGCGCCTGCACTGCCAGCCCCTAAAAATGAAAGCATGGGAAACCGCTGCGTGCAGAAAGCAGAGGGCTCCTCGGGAAGACAACAAGTTTCCCCGGTCACGCTCTGTAAATCTCAAGTTTCTGTCATATTCGACGCACTTCTGATGCGTACGGCTCTCGTGATGTGAAGTGCAGAGCGGGGAAGCGAAGCCCTCCTGCTAAGAGCCCTGTGACAGCCGCAGCCAAACTCTCAAACTTTCCAGCTCGCTGCCACACACCCCCAGCCCGCCAACGCGAAACGATCGCAAAGTTCCGTCGGTTTTTGCTTTAATTTCTCAGCATGAACTCCCTGACACCCCCCACCCCCCGACGGCCTCATCCCGCTGGGCCTCAGCTCAGCACCGCACCACAGCCCGGCTCGCTCCCCACCCCCGAGGAGTTAAAGGAGAAATAACTTCGCTGACGGACGGGAGGGCCGGGGGAGGGCTGCGTGGGGGGGCTGCCAACGCCTCCTAACGGCCCCCGTGGCCGAGCGGGGGGGGCCCGGCCGCCTGTCAGCCCCGGACGGAGCCGTGCCATCGGGCTCGGCCCCCGGCCCCGAGCGGAGCGCTCCGTACCCGCCCCGGAGATCTCAGGGCGGCTCGACCGCTGCCCCCCCCTCCCCCCCGGGCTGCTCCCCACGCCTGGGGGGGCACTGCCCGGCGGGGAGAGCTCCGCTCCGCCGCCCGCCCCGCTCCATCCCTCAGCCGTCAGATGAAGGCGGCCCCGCGGAGTCACCGCGCAGCGCCTCGCTTCGCCCCGCAGAGCTGAGAGGAGCGCGGCCCCGAGCGGCGTCGCGGAGGGAATTGGAGCTGCGCTTTACCTTTAGTTCCGCACTGTCCGCCATCTTGCAACTCCGGGCGCAGGCGCAGTGAACCCCGCCGGGACACCGCCCCCCCCATCGCCCCCTCCCGCCCGCACGCAGCGCGCAGCGTTTGAATCGCGGCGCCATTTTGTCCCTCCCCTGCGCTCCCTCAGGGATCTCTCTCTTTCCCCTCTCTCTCTCCCGCTCCACACACGGGGCTGGGGGATCCCGCACTTCTTTCTCCGTACGCACGCGTTGCTGCGGGGTCGTTCCCGAGCCCTGAGCGCGGAAAGTTTCCCCGCGGCCCGCTGTCATCGCTGCGCCAAGGGAACGGGGCCCTGGGGGAGCCGCGCTCCTCAGCGGGGCTCTGAGGGGGGAACGCGGGGCCTCCCTGGGGCGGCGCCGGCGGAGCGGTGGACACGCATTCCTGCAGCAATAAGTTGATTAAAACTGGAATTTGCCTCTCCGTTTCTTATTCCTTCTAATTACCGATCGCTGTCACACTTTTTCCGCTTGGCCTTTACCTCCAGCACGCGGGGTAGAAAAATGGTCTTGGGCGCAAAGGTCAATATTGTACATCCTTTTAAGTGAGACCAAATTCGCCCGTTTTCCGCAGCTTCCATAAAATTCATCATCATACATTCAGAAAGCACTTACATTATCTGCGGTGCGAGATAGAAAAGCATTAATGCCTCCACTCTCTGGATGGAGGAAAGCATGCTTGAGGCCACACGGGGAATCGATAGTAAAGAGATTACTACTCGTGATTATTTCTGAATTATAATTTATGTCTCCCATGTGACCTGGGTAGTTAGCCACAATTTAAAATTAGGCAGTTTCCATTGAGGGGAAGATGTGATAGCGGTATCAAATATCTCCTACTAAGTAGCTTTTTGATACCATCCTGTTAGCGGTGAGAATACACATGAAGTACTGTTTTCTGAATAACAGAAAGCAACCCCCTTCCTTCACAAACGTTTTATTTCCAAGTGTTTCATCCAGAAGCATTCCCCAGCTTGCTCTCAGGACCAGAATGGCAGAAAAAGCTCAGGAGCATCTTTGGACTCCCCTGTGGCAGCCTGCTCTGTGCTCCTGGTCCTGGGTACATCCCACTTGTCTTGCAGGTACACCGAACATCCACTGTTCCCATTGATTTCTCTTACCATTGCGCACTGGCGTATCGAATGAAGTGTTTAGAAAATGAGCGATGAAAAAAGGCTGGTAAGTAGCAGATACTCTGGCTTAATGCTGCACGTAATGCAGAGTCTGAAGGCTGGTTTGGGGAGGGGGCAGGGTGCTAGGCAAGATGTCTAAAAAAGCAAAAGTCAGATGACTACCCGTTACACCCACACGTACCATAATTAGCTGATCTATTTCAGTGGTCTGAACCAGCCCGTGTTAGAATATTTCATTTTGACTGATTGAATATGTTTAATAAACATAATCTTCATATGGTCTATTGGTTTGTGTCTAACACAAAGAATTTGACAAAAAGATCTATGAACATATGAAGGCAAATCCTCATTTGCTTTTTTTTTGCTTTTTTTTTTCCCCCCCTGAAAGAAGCTTGCTGCACAGCAAACAGTTCTTCCTCTACTTCTTCACTTCCTACCAAATTCAGTGGGATGTGGACATGTGTTTAAGTGCTTTGCTAAATCATGGCATAGTGCTATCAAACCTGACACGTGGCCATAAACCACAGTGTCCTCTTTCAAAACTTGCTCTAATAAAATAGACTGTGTCTTCAGATAAATTTTAAAATAAAAGAGCAAGCTAAATGAGAGGATACCGACAAATCCATTCAAAATGGTTCTCCCTAAACGCTGTATTTTTTGCAGTGCTAACACAGACCCTCCGTTTTTCAGAGGAGACTTTTGATAGTCACTTTTTTGTAATGTGCTATGTACTTCAGCTTGAAGAAGGAACTCAATGTGAAAAACAATCTGTGCTTCTATTTTTAGACAATTATTTACATGTAATGAAATTTTGTTCCTCTCTGCTCCTGAGACTTAAATGAGGGTTTCTTTGCCAAGAAAAACTTTGTCAAACAGACAGCAGTTTTTCGGAGATGCTCCCAGTTGCTCCAGTTCTGCTGCAGATCTGTCGGTGGTAGCAACACTCAGATCCCTCCCCATTCTGTCATTTCAGGAAGGCATGGCCCCCTGGCAGCGCACCTAAGCTCACACCAGAGCAGGTGAGAACACCTCCAAAACAGCCTCCCAGTTCTCAGTAACCTCTTTTCCTAAGCAAAAAACTCAGTTGCTTTTTTTTTTTTTTTCCTTTTAACACTTCCCCCAACAAAGGAGGAGAAAAGATAAAAATAAAGACCCAGGGTTTTCCTCAAACTTTCAAAGCTTTGGTATTTTCAATTCCCAATTTTCAAAAGCTCCTTTCCCCCCCCCCTTTTTTTTTTGCTGGATTGCAATAAAACAAGTGGCTGCCAGAATGCACCTTCTAGCCTAATTTCTTCCATTTTTCTATGCTGTAACCTCCCAGAAAACCCACCATGTCAAATAACTCACTTTCTGAAAACCGTGTTCAGACACAATAACATTTTTATACAGATATGCAGTTTTTCTACTGACATGTTGTTTTCATTAGCCTGAATCTCCAAGACCTTCCTCTTTTTCTAACAGTGCAAACTTGCTTTCTGCTCCAAGTCGTGGAGGTTGCATTTTTGTCCTGAATTTTAAGTCATTTAAAGAGCTCTCAACGTCTCTCTTTCTTAATATTAAAACACGATCAGACCATTAAAAACATCTTTTATTCCCAAGGTTGTTGGAGGCGAAAGAACCACTTAGATGTGTCACTGAAATGGACATTTCTGGCAGAAAAAAAAGGTTGCAGAAATACATTTGAGTGGAAATTACTTGATTACATGCAAAGAAAATTGTGGAATAGAGTAGCCAGCACATCAAATGATCAAATAAATTCTTTTAATTCTTTATATATAGTGTGCACGGAATTGCTCCGCATGCTGCACAGTAAGTTCAGCAGTGTAAAGTAAGAGAAACTCAGCTGGTGCACACATCTCTGAATTCACATCTAAGTGCAATGTTATATTACCACCATCCCAAATTAGGCCCACAATAAAGCTGGTACTTATTTAGGAAAGTGCATTACATCACCGGTGCCCGTGTTATTAAAGTGCACAGAGAGCTAACCATCTAAAATCCTAAATGAGGAAAAAAATCTGAACCGTTCTGTTAAGGTTACCTGTTCTATGTCCTCAGGCCTGCTGATAGAGCAAAGTTATTGCAGGATGGAAAGCACATGTAAATGAGTTACTATCATCTTTAATTACATATGCAGTGTTACAGTGTGACACATACAAGCCTCATCTACATATTTCCTGTTTTTTCAGTTCCTAAATATCAACTTGCCTTTTTTCTATACACATACGAGTGCATTTTACAACACCAAGCCCCCAAAGCCAGCCTTGGCAGCTATACAAACTCTTTTTCCATTGCAATTTTGTGTTTAATCTTTCAAAACTTCTAATTGTCCTCTCTGATACTTGCATGCCCTGTATATTGTATTCCCAGGCTGGAGTTACGGATGCCAAGCCAAGCTTGGCTCCCGGTGTGCTTTGCTGCCATACAAAGCACTGCAGCTGCAGGACAATGGCAATAAGCACACAATTAGCCCATTCTTTCAAACTATTTGCTTAGCCTTTTCCGCCCTGCTATCAATGGGCTCACTACTATCTGCTGGCTCACAGCGCCCTGCTAATTCTTAAGGCCTGCCCTCTGGAGTTAAGCTATTCTACATATGCACTGTGTCAAAATTAAGTGCTGGTGATGTCAAATAGCGGTGGTTTTCAGCGAGGATGGACAGGACGGGGTCTTCCTACAGTTCCCCAGGAGAGGAGATTCCCTCCTGCCCAAACCCTTTGGGTCCAACACCTTCCTAAAGCAAGGGGCGGAATGAAAAACAGAGGCTGGGTGAGCACTGCTGCAGTGTTCACGTGAAAACCCATCCGTGCAGCCTTGCTGATGTTTTGGAACAGGCTGCCCAGGGAGATGGTGGATTCATCATCCTTGGATGTAGCACTGAGGGATGTGGTTAGTGGGCATGCTGGGGGTGAGCTGGCTGTTGGACTACATGATCTTAGGGGTCTTTTCCAACCTTAACAATTCCTTCACTCAAAACTCGATTGCACTGGATGATGTTGTGCCATAGGAGAGCTGCTTTCTGTATGAGGTGAGGCACACACGTTACACGCTGTCCTAGCTAAGAAGGCAACCGCGTCCCACCTTCCTACCAAACCTTTCCAGCAGCGGTTTAACTTACCCAAAGGTAACTCCTGTAAGTTTTATCTCAGAAAAAACTGCCCCCAAGGAATAAATCTGTTTCTGCGTGTACATCTGCTCACCTTCCTCTGGTGAGAAAATGTATGTAAACATCCATCTTCTTTTTCCCCTCTTTCTTTCTTCTCGCTCTTCTTTTTTCTTCCAAGAAAGCTAGAATAAATGGTCATTCCTGAGATATTCATCTACACTTGCAAAAGCATTTCCTTTGGCTGAGCTGAATTCAGATTTTGTCAACAGAATTCCACCTCGCTGAGTCACAATTGTGATTTTTCCCCATTAGCACCCATTTTCACAGCACGTAGATGAGGACCAAGGAGCAGAAAGCACTGCGGCCGGTTCACCTTGAGCCATGGAGCGCGCCGTGCTGTGCCACAGCCAAGTCCTCCCCTGGCCAAAGACAATCCAAACCCAAAGACTGGAAGCTGCAGAAATTATCTTCTGCTTCCACATACCTTCAGAGAGGTGAGGCAGGTTTGTAATAAACCATGCAGACTTACAGCACCAACAAAACCAAGTTTTTGGTTTTGGACAAATTCTTCCATTTTGATTACAAGTGATTCTAAGTAAGACTGCAAGGCCTCATCACTCAAGAGGTTAAGTTCTACAGATCCCGAACAGTTCCTAACAAGGAAAGTTCTGTGGCAGAGAAAAAGAATTAAAAAGCTCAAGGTACTGCATTTTCCAGAACTTTGAGAGTAAATCCCTGTTACAGCGCTACATCGCTCCCCCTCTTTGCTCTCCTGCTGCACTGTGCACGTGAAATGCAGCACTTCCACACAGTCCTGTTTTGTAACAATTTTGCACAGGGCATCGGCCACAGGCAGTGATCTGAACAAGACAGAGGCAGGCTACAGTCTGAGCCTCTTTGCTCCCCGCATCGCACCATTTTCCCGTTCTATTGCCCGCACAGGGAAGTAACACGGATAGCACGGCAGCAGATTTGCTCCTGTTCTGCAGTCCTTCAGCTCTGATGTGGTCTAATGAGGTTAGGAGCAGAGCAGGATGAAATGCTGAGGAGACGCCAGCAGGCAGCCTCCACCCACAGCATGGAGATGCTATCTCATACCAAGCACTCATGCCTTTTTTTTTTTTTCTATTTTTTTTACCTAATCTCATTTTTTTAAAGAATCACTTTAGTCCTGGGAACGCTGTAAATAAAGCTGAGCTCAAGCAGCAAGCACAGTTCATTTCAGCTGGCTCTTAGGAAAACAAGAAAGCTAATTATACTATAGTAATTACCTGAAAATTATATGTATGTTGTTTTTCCACCAGTCGATACTGCTATTTTTGAACTTTGCATTGTTCTCATGGATTGCTGGAGTCATGCTGTCTCTAAACGGTCTTCATGTCTCATCATTAGCTTAGCCTCTGCTTTGGAAAGAGTTGTCGGAGTTCAGCTGCAGCACACGCTCTTTAGCCCAGATCTTTTGTGCTCGGTTGCACTCCTCAGCACATCCTCAGCTGTGGTATATCTGAGAAAACATTTCCATTTTAACAGCCTCCTGAGAATGGATGCTAAGATTCTGCCTCCACAATAGGGCTTCAGTTTGCTTCATCTCCTGCCCTGGGTGTGGCACGCTGTTGCTGTCTGCTTTGTGTTTTAAGGGCAGCCCATAGAAGCACCTGAGGAGCAAAGGCACGGCGCAGGTGAGTGTCACCCCACACTCCCACGAAGGGAATGCTGCCTAGCAGCAAGGACAGGAGAATGGGAATCAGGAATTTTTGAATCATTCCCAAACAGATTCCTGCCGTACTACCTGCCTTTGGCCACGTCATGGTGTAAAACACACTGCTTTATGCAATGGGGATGATGATAATACGAGATATCTCCCTGGACTGTTGGAAGGAAATTTATTAGCGTTTGGAAAGCACTTCGAGATTCTTGGATGAAAGATGGAAAGATGGTGGAGCTGGAATGCTGGCAACGTTAAAATGAGTTGGAGTCATCTTAATATTTATTGCATCCACGGCTTTCATCTTCAAAGCTCTTTACTAGCGTCAGTGAATTAACAAAGAAAAATATTAATGAATATCATATTTACCCATAAAATTATTCTCCCAAAGCATATATAAATAGAAAAATTCAAGCATCGGCTCCAGTATAGTGCATTAAATCCCCAGTGGATCTGTCCATAGCAAGCCTTCTTAGAACTGTGAGTTATTGGTTTGTGCTTTTAATGAGGATAATTGGACCCTAGGCCTAATCCAGCAGCACTGGAGTCACTGGGAGTTTATCACTGATTTCCAGGGGCCAAAATCAAGGCTGCTAAAGAAGAGGGAGAGCAGCGCTTAGAGAACAGCTCTGCTGTGGCAGGGTGCTCATGCAGGGCTGCAGCGAGGGAGGGATGGCATCTCACGCTGCCCAACAGATTTCGTGTCGAAATAGGGTTTGCTGGGTCTTCAGAATGAGCTGCAGAGAACTCAGAAACACGTTTTACCACCAGGAGGGAGACACAGCAGCCCCAGATATGGGCTGCTCGATACAGAAAACTCAGGGCATCCCAGACTAAACTACCCAAATGTTGCTTGCAAGGAATTGCCGACTTTTTTTTCCCCAGGTACATTCTTACTGGCACAGACATCACTATCACACCACCACAGGGAAATGCAGCCCAGCAGTTTACTGAAAGCCAGAAAACAAGGCAGCCCTTCCAAGTGCATTATCTACATTGATTTCAAACCAGTGCTCAGAGAACAGCGAGGGCCGTTCCCCTCTGCATTTCATTTCCCAGCCACCTTCCCCAGCTCAGCTTCTTCAGCTATAAAGATAAATAAAACCAGAGGACAAGCATTCTGCTCTTACTCTGCCCCTGTTTTGTTTGAATTAAGCACATTGCCATGGGTCTCCTTTATTTCAGACAGCACAGGGATGACGTGCTCGGATACATTCCAGAACATAATGGGCTATCATAGATTTTTTTTAAATCCATGGCGCACTCCATAGACCCTGAAGGTCATTTTAGGCAACCCATCAGCGTTCAATAGAAATCTTTCTGTTCAGAGTGTTTTCTGCACACCGATAAGACATATGCAGTTGCCAGATGTGCTTCCCACAAAACCAAAGCAGTTCTGTTTTCTCTTTCTGTTTAGTGTGAAAAAACACATTATGTGTGAAGCGTTCCATCCAGGTTCTACTGCTGTTCCTTCAGAGCCGGCTGAAGGCTTCACAGTTAACACAGATTGTATTGTCTCCGTTAATCTGCAACACAACGACTTGCAGCCAAAGCTTCAAATATGTCCAGGTCTGGATAGAAATCAAATGTTACCTTTGGGAAATATGCTTATATTAGCATTAGGCAGGGCTCTTGGTTTACCTCCAATAACTCTGCTGAATTATCTGGGGTTTGTTACCATTTCTTTGTGTGCCTATTTAGCATGGTGGGGTGGACACTTTTTAAGCAGTTACTGTTCCTGACACTGCCAGAAGAGTCTATAAGAACTAATTATTTCACACAACACCCAACACACAGCAAAGGATCAGCTAAGAGAATCGCTCCTGCTGTGTGCTCCTGAGCCAGCACGGTCAGACACAGGTAGCAGTGCCTGTAGGACAGAAAAACAGCCTGTGCAGGAGGCAGGATTTCTATGGACAAACTGCATTTTAATGACAGGCAGGACTGACAAGCAGCCAAGGCCTTTTTCTCACCATGTGATCTTTTCATAATCCTCAATTTCTCTTTTAGATCAACAGGTTCCTCTTTATTTGTCATTGTCAGGCCCCAGCACAAAGAGCCTTTTGTCTACAGCTCTGACCTGAACACAAGATTTTTTGTCCATTCTCGGCCATATGCTTTCTGATGGACGAATGGGTTTCCAAGCTATAGAGCAGAACCTTGACCCCAGGACGGGAGATGGTTATGTGACAGCATCACTGTGTTTTGACATAGTAACTTAGCCCGTGCAGCTCCACTGACACCGAAGCACTCCCAAGTAGGAACAACCCAAACCAGCCAGATCCACGACACCAGCACCCCTGTGACAAAGGCAGCACACGGTGCATTAGGAACTGCACAAGCCACAAAGCTCAGAGTTCCACCACAGCTTCCTCGTGCTCTGCTCCCCCTGCCCTGGTTCAGAACAGACTGCAATGGAACGCCATGTTGTGGCCATGCAGGAAAGGCGTTGCTACGAAACAACCAGCATGAAGGCAAAAGTTAGTTTTCTCAGTTTGTTGCAGCACATCCCTGTGTTGCAATCAGCCCATCTGATGAAGCAGGGTGCAAAAAGCTGCCGACAGTCGGTTTGAAACTTGCTGAACTGCAGCTGAACACAGGATGAAAGGAGCCCATGCCCTTTGGCTGGCACTTGCTCCCGACTGTCACAGAAACCCTTTTGTTTTCCACTGAGAGCAGTGCCGGAGCCACATTCCTACCTGTCCCTCAGGGTGTGCCTGTGCCCACTGTGTCACATCAATAATATGGGTTTTACTCAAGGGAAAGCTGTTCCAGAGCTCTAAGGGTGTCTTCTTGAGAGACACAGTGGGTGCTGGTTGAAGGGAACCTGCTCTCTCCTAAGCACTCTTAAATTCCTTTCCCCATACCATTTTCACCCATATGTTTGTACTTAAATGTCCCCCACAGACAGGGGTGCATGAGACCCATTCTGTTTGAGAGCCACTTCCCCATACATTTAGTAGAGCTCACAGGGTACTGAGAGCTGAGCCTCAGAATGCAGGAGCTGCAGGGCAGGGAGGGGTGGCAGAGAGCCCCTTATCTCCCCATCCCTTATCAGAGCCCCCAGCTGTCCCTCTACAGCAGCAGAGAGGAGGGGAAGAGAACAAACAGACCTCAAAGCCAGAGACAAATATCAGCATGTCACCCTGCAAGGTGCTGCGTGCTTCCAGCCAGACCTGAGATCTGTCTGTTTCCTAGCATTCCTCCGTGATTTCCCTATGGTAAGGAATAAATGGATGGATTTAGCATTAAACCTAACGAGCAGAGCTGCACAAGATCCTTTCAGTTTGATGCCTCCTCCCGAACGCTTTCAAAACAGTCACTTCCCTCTTTCTGTTGAAATTTCCTTTCTTTAAGTCAGAAGCCTTAGCTGGAAGGCCTTTTATTTATTAAAAAAAAAATCAGCTGTTAATACCATTTTTTATACTATTTTCATTCAAAACATCCTGTTTTCTTCCATCCAAGAACAAAAATTCTTCAGACAACGCCAAGAGCTAATGGCACATCTCAGCCAGCTCCTGGGCCATCCTGGAGCACAGCTAGGGCTGGGTTTCATGAAGCATGGTTATTATGGAGCTGTTGTCTCAACAGAGCCAGAACATGAGCTGATATAGAAAACCACCTATATACAGTGCTAACAGCCAGAAATAGGATTAAAAATACGTGCATCAACCAACCAACCCCTAGCCACAACCATTGCCTCCTTGCTTGTGCAGCAGCAGTGGAGCATTGCTTTGCTGTTCAAAGCTCTGGGTCTGGTTTTAGGGGCTGAAGCAGCAGCTTGCCCACATTCAGGGCGCTGGGTACCACAACAAACAAGAGTCCATCTTTTGAGCCCGCTGCTCTTATCAGGAGCCGCAGTGCATGCAGATGCAGCTCTGATTAGAGCCTGCAGCCCCTTATCGGCTGTGCAGCCTGAGTCCTTTTGAGAAACCCATGGGGCTGGCAATAGGTTGGAGGCCAGGAGCTGGGCTCCACTCAGCATCAGTGCTGTGGGGACACCAAGCTTTGCCTTGTGCTGCTTCAGAGCCTTACACAAGCAGCAGCTCAGTGAGGGAACGTCCATTCCTGAAAATATGGAGACCCAGGCAAGCTCAGACTCATTGAGCTGCTCTGCCACCAGGGACTCAGCTCAGGGTTGTGTCCCACGCAGCAGCAGAAGCCCCACTGGCAGAGCTGGGCCCCCCATTTCCCTCACCCCTCACTGGAGCTCACAGCTCTCCATACAAGACCCCATTTGCACCTGAAGCTTTTTTGCTTTTCTTTCAAATACTTCCCTGCCTGTGGACACTGGAGAAAGAAAACGAAAGAATGAATTTAAATCAACTCCATTGTTTCCACTAAACCCAACTCCAGAAAGGGATCAGACCGTAGCTGCAATTTGCCACATCTGTTCTTTTTATGCATTGTTTTATCGCCAAGCATTTCATACAAGGTGTTACGAAACTTCACATCATATCACATATTCAGCATGTTTCCACAATCAGGGGCCCACGTGAGCACTTCTGTGGCGATCTTGCCCTGAGTTTTCCCACCCATCTTTCAGCTCAGCCATGGGCTGTGGTTGGGTTTGCCTCCCTTCTACAACTGTACAGCCACTTCCTGCCCAAGCTCCACTGTGACCTGTGCAGTATGGATCACTTCTGTGTTCGCTCACAGAACGGCGTGCATTGCTTGCATCCTCTGCACTGCTCAACAGAACAAGGAGGTCATATGGATGGCTGTGGTTACGTATAACCAGGCCACCTGAACTCGAGACAATAAGGGATCCATTGTTTGCAAGACAAGCATTCAAAAACACATTTGCACTGAAAGCTGCCGATGGACAGTTGGATCCAGGAGTGGAAATAATGGTAGAAAGCAATTTCACTCATTATTAAGTGATTGCAAAGCTGCCTTACGACACTCTCCCCGCATGGATGGAGTGCTACCCATCCACCTGCGAGCAGGAGCTCAGCGCTGGCAGAGCTGTGCACAGGAGGGGATGCAGTCTGTGCTGCAGTGCAGGTGAACCATTGAGCGCTTTGGAAATTTCCAGCCTGGCACAGCTTCCCATGCAAGGCTCCATCCCGTTCTCCTGGGTCAGATATTCTGCACGCAGATCCTAATTTGGACCGCGGCTCTGGAAAACTTGATTAGAGCTATGAAAATGGAATTTTTATTAGGGAGAGCTGAGCTTTTGCCAAGGTTTATTTTTCAAGGGAGTAGGACCTAATCCTCGAAGTCGTTCCAGGGCTGTGCTATTCTGGATGCCCTCGTGATGGTTTATGGCAATTACGCAGCCAGACCTGGCCCGACGGGTAATGTTTGCTTTGGACAAGTTGCCACAGATGGCAAGCAACTGCAAAAGTACTTTTCAGCCCAGCACGGGCATCACTGAAAATGCATTTTTTCCTAAGCTGTTTCATTTTTTCTTCATTTTACACATTATTACCGTGGTGCCGAATCCACACTACCTAAAAAGCATTTAAGGAGAATACAGAACAACGTACGGGTGCAGGGAGAGGAGCCTGCTGCAATCATTGCATAGATAAGCAATGCCAGGAGATCAATTTCTGCCCAATCAAACCTGAACCTCTGTTTGGGTGATGCTTTTCAGGGAGCAGCATGGGAACCTACAAGGCTCAGAGCAGCCCTCCAGAGGGGCTTCACCCCTCCCAGCAAGCAGCAGCCAGACGAAACCAAGCTGTAAATCCAGGAATGCATGGGAAAGGAGCAAATTAAGACGTGCTATACTTGGCAGGTTGCTTTGCAAGCGTAGCACTTGGGAAAGGTGACATTAACAGCCTCAGCAGCTGAAGGCTGCCTGCTTCCAGAGCTGGGGCAGCAGAAGCAGAGGATCCCCAGAAAGCATTCCTTCCTCTCCTTCCTCCTCGGGTGCAGGAGCTGCGGTGGCACAGCTCGCTGGTAGCAATCAGCACCGATTCGTAGCAATGGCAGAGGGGTGGCTGTGGGCAGCCAGACTGCAAGGGACATCGCTGCTGCCCCAGCACTGAGGCTGCGGAGCATCTCTCTGCCAAACGCCCGCACGGTGGCAACAGTGGCTCAGTTCCACAGGAAAATAATGGGAGTTCATTCGTTAGTGTCTAATTCCACCGCTGGAGGTGCGTGCCCAGCTCACAGGGCCCAGTGAGAGCCCTGCTTTGAAGCGGGGCCGGTGGCACCAGGTGCAAAATATTTGGGAGGAGAGCTCACGTGCATGCAGGGCCGGGGCCACAGCTTCATTAGGAGCTGGGAAGAGATGAAAGGAAGGAGTTTTGAGCATAGAAAGGGAATAGTAAAGGGGGAGAGAACATGGGGGAGAAAGCTGCGTTGCTCACTTAGCTACATGAGCGCAAATGTGGGATTCATGCAACTGCACACCATCCTCTCGGCCATGCCTTACAGGAAGCCTCCTTAGCACCCAGACCTCCCTCAGCCTAATTAAAGCCAGAGCTGATTGCACACAGGCACTGCAGCTGCTCACCTGCAGCTCGCTGCCTTCCCTGACCCACCTGAATGAACCCCAAAGAGGGCAGCCACACATTGTGCTGAACCAATAACCCAAACACTCAGGCTGAGGGCAGCAGGGCCTCCAGCCAGGCAGCAATCAGATATCAGGGATTCCCCCCCCCCAAAAAAAAGGCTGTTGAGGTGCAAAGAAAGGGATGGACCATCTCACTGCTGCTGCTCATCCCACGTGGGATGCACAGAAAGGAGCCCACAGCAGGGCCTGGAGCCAGGCAAATGCTGGGCCCCCTCCCAACCCAAGGCTCTGTAGCTTGTCCTGTGGATCTCACACACCTCTCCCTCGCAGCCAAACACAGCTTTGACCCAACAGACAGAAGAGGTGAGTATTTTTCCTCCTCGTCACCAACAGCAAATAGAAGCTGAAAATCCAAGAGCCATATAAATAAAAATGAATACTTTTTAGACACTTACTGGTGAATTGCGGGCACATAACGCTCTGACTTTCCAAGCCAACCAATCTTTTGCTTGTTGCTGGAACCTAAATGGTGCTCAAGGAACATTTCCTCACTTCTAACTTGAGTTAGAGAGCAGCACTGCTTCTCGGACACTGCTCCATCAATCTGCTGATGCTCAAGATGTCTGCAAAAGCAGAGCCTGTCCTTGCGTTATGACAGAGCATCTTAAATTATCTGTAACAGTGCCACTGGTGAGCCCCCAGCACAGGGTCAGTGACTCCCAGCTGGCATCACTGTTTCAAGGCAAACTATTCCAACTCATCAGCTCCCTCTGCTCAGAGCTGTGGGATCAGAGGGCACAGGAGGATGAGCCCCACTTCCCCCGTTGCTTTCCAGACCTAAAATCCTAAACTTCAGCATGGACCAGGCACGTCTGTGCCCCAGACCGCCTCCTCAAGGGGTAATTTGGGAGTTTCCATAAGAGATGCACAGCTGAAGCCCATCTGGGCACAGGGAACACCACGTCCTGGCATCCTACAGACCTGGCCCCACTGCACAGTCAGGTGCTGCACATTGCTGCTGCAGACCCACATGCCATTACATCCAACTGCAGCACAACAGCTTGGAGCACATCTCAGGACCAGCAGCTGAGCTCCAACCAGCCGCTGCCACTTTGAGATGTTTCGGGGGCGTCTGATATTCGCATCCCCTCTAAAAGCAGCTTTGCAAAACATCTTCCAACCAAGAGGTGACACAGCAACAAAGCCCACAGCAGGCACTGCACTGTCACCACCCCCAAACAAGGCCTGCATGCAGCCCTGAGTGCAACAGGGAGCAGCATATGGGGAGAAGCATTGGCCAGGCTGGAGGTCTGCTGCTCAGCTCCTCGGAGCTGCTCTGCCACTGGCCTGAAAGAACGACTCCATCAGCTGCAGCACACAGACCTTCTGCTTCCCCCAGTTCAAATTCATCACGGGCTCAAGTACAGGCACTCCAGGCTTTTTCCTGCTTTAATTATTTAAAAACCCTAACTCTGCCTGTTTATTTTCGTGGGCTATTACTGCTTTCAACTATTTTAAGACTGAAAAAAAAAATAAAAATAAAAATTTGAAGCCTCTCCCTCATTGTGCTGCCAAAGTTTAATTCACTCTAATTATTTCATATTACTTAGACTATAATAGTTTCATAATTTCTAGTATATTAAGCACTTAATACGTTGTGTCATTTGATGTCGCATATTAAATTCAGCAAAGTACATTTTAATGAGAGCTAAGTAGTGTGAAAATATTAATACGAGACAAGGAGTGGGTTTTGCACCCACGCTGCTGGGAGACGTGCGGGGCAGGTGAGCACCAGCATGGTCCCACAGCTGCTGTGGGGAGAGAGAGACTGGAGGGGTGGGCACTGTAATGGGGTGGCAGCGGGGTCCCCTCTGGGTTGCAGGAGCTCCTCGGGGTGTGATGGCACTGCCCAGAGTGCTGCCAGCGCTGCCTTGTGCTCCTCCCCAGGGACAGAGGCCCAGGCCAGGTTCCTCCATAGGGTCGCTTCGTGCCACATCTCAAGGGACCCACAGCAACCCAACCAGAGAGCGGCAAAAGAAAGCGTGCAGTGCAAGATGCTGCGACCTGCAGGGTCCCAACTGCTTCACCCCCACAAGCTGACGGCCTCTCAGCCTGCAAAGCCTGATTTTAACTTCTTATCAAAGCTTTCAAAGCTCCTCCAATCTCTCCATCCCCTCCACGTCCCTGCAGGAAAACCCCTCCCCGATGGGCTCACCTACATCCAGCTGAGATACCAGCAGGGTCGCGCACTGCAACTCAACCGACGGCCCCAAAAAACCCACAAGAGCTCCTCAGAGTAAAAGCAAAGCTCCAAGGACCAAGGGGAAGCCAGGGGAAGGAGCAGTGCCCGTTTATACGTCCCTTTCCTCCCTCACCCCAGGTGCTGGCGATCCGCTCCCGCTGCCCACCCCGCACAGCTGAGCCCAACCTCAGGTTGCGGCACCACCCGGAGCCGTGCGGGGTTCGGGCAGCGCTGCCCCGACGGGTTGATGGGTGGAGGGGTGGGGGAATAAGGAGCTGCACCTCCGGCTGCTCCCACGCGGTGGCGGCCGAGGCTGCGGAACTGCTCCGCTTCTCTCACCAACGAGCGCCGGCGGCTGAGCGCGGCCGCT